>NC_143026.1:70573750-70885833 GCF_057628025.1 Oncorhynchus mykiss | reverse complement strand
GATCTCTTATACACTAGTTTAGCTTTATACACTCTTTTAGGCCCAGGTTTTGGAACTTTGTCTTTCTTGGATATAGCCACTATACTGTGGTCACTGCATCCAATGGGTATGGATACAGCTTTAGATCAAAGTTCTACAGTATTAGTAAAAATGTGATCAATACATGTGGAGGATCTTGTTCTTGTAGTGTTTGTAGACACCCTGGTAGGTTGATTAATAACCTGAAACAGATTACAGGCAGTGGTTACAATGATAAGCTTCCTCTTAAGTGGACAGCTTGATGAAACCAGTCAATATTCAGATCCCCAAGAAAGTAGACCTCTCACATACACTATATGTTTGTCTGTTGCCAGTTCGTCTTGTTTGTCAAGTCAACCAACCTTTTGTTTCTCAGCTCCTGCTTTTCCCCAGTCTCTCTTTTCTCGCCCTCCTAGTTTTGACCATTGCCTGTCCTGACTCTGAGTCTGCCTGCCTGACCACTCTGCCTGACCCTGAGCTTGCCTGCCGTCTGGTGCCTTTGCCCCTACTCTGGATTACCGACCCCTGCCTGCCTTGACCTGTCGTTTGCCTGCCCCTGTTGTTGTAATGAACATTGTTACTTCAACACGGTCTTACCTGAGTCTTACTTGAAACGTGATACTATCAAGCATTTCACATATTATTATTAAGATACTGACTGTTAGCACTTTGTGGCCTATACCAACACCCCAAAAGAGAAGGTTTTTGATGTGCCAAGTGAACCTGCAACCACAACACTTCAATAAAACTTGACATAAGATATTTTTTAAGCATTACAGGGATTTGGCTCTGAATATATACAGCAACACTTCCCCCATAAGCATTCCTTTCTCTTCGATAGGCGTTATTTCCCTGTATTGCTACTGATGTATCATCAAATGAATTATCTAAGTGAGTCTCAGAAATGGCTAATTATGAATGTTATCTGATGTTAGCAAGTTATTGATTTCATTAACCTAATTTCTAAGGCTACATATATTAAAATGGGCTATTTTCAGCCCTTTCCTGGGTAGCTTATCATAATATGGAAAAGAGCAAACAAAGCAAGAGAAAAAATATACATTCAGCAGTCCATTAATCAGTTGGTGTGTGTAAGTAAGTATGAGTGTGTGCTGCAGGGTTGAAACTACGAACCCATTGGCTTGGCTCTCTCATCCCTTCCAGGCTTTTGGGAGGGAGGGTAGACAATGAGCCTGTCATAGCGGATGTAAGCAATGTCCCCACGCGCTCTGGCAGCTTTCATGGCTGGGATAAGTTATTTCCTCTTCTGGCACAGAGCTTCGTGATAGTCCTCATTGAGGAAGATATACCGTGCATTCAGAAAAGTATTCAGACCCCTTGTCTTTTTCAATTTTTTTCCAATTACAGCCTTATTCTAAAATTAATGAAATAGTTTTTTCCTCTCATCAATGCACACACAATACCCATTTTTTTGCTATTTATAAAAAATTTAAAACTGAAATATCACATTTACGTAAGTATTCAGAACCTTTACTCAGTACTTTGTTGAAGCACCTTTGGCAACGATTACAGCCTTGAGTATTCTTGTGTATGACGCTACAAGCTTTGAACACCTGTATTTGGAAAGTTTCTCCTATTATTTTCAGCAGATCCTTTCAAGCTCTGCCAGGTTAGATGGGGAGTGTTGCTGCACAGCTATTTTTAGGTCTCTCCAGAGATGTTCGATCAGGTTCACGTCCGGCATCTGGCTGGGCCGCTCAAGGACATTCAGACTTGTCCTGAAGCCACTCCTGCGTTGTCTTGGCTGTTAGGGTCGTTGTCCTATTGGAAGGTGAACCTTCGCACCAGTCTGACGTCCTGAGCGCTCTGGAGCAGGTTTTCATCATGGATCTCTCTGTACTTTGCTCCGTTCATCTTTACCTCGATCCTGTCTCCCAGTCCCTGCCGCGGAAAAACATCCCCACAGCATGATGCTGCCACCACCATGCTTCACCGTAGGGATGGTGCCAGGTTTCCTCCAGATGTGACACTTGGCATTCAGGCCAGAAAATCTTGTTTCTCATGGTCTGAGAGTCTTTAGGTTCCTTTTGGCAAACTCCAAGTAGGCTGTCATGTACCTTTTACTGAGGAGTGACTTCCTTCTGGCCACTCTACCGTAAAGGCCTGATTGGTGGTGTACTGCAGAGATGGTTGTCCTTCTGGAGAGTTCTCCCATCTCCACAGAGGAACTCTAGAGCTCTGTCAGAGTGACCATCAGGTTCTTGGTCATCCCCTTGACCAACGCCCTTCTCCCCCGATTGCTCAGTTTGGCCAGGCGGTCAGCTCTAGGAAGATTCATGGTGGTTCCAAACTTCTTCCATTTAGGAATGATGGAGGCCACTGTGTTTTTGGGGACCAATGCTGCACAAATGTCTTGGTACCCTTCCGGGGGATCTGTGCCCCGATACAATCCTGTCTCGGAGCTGTATGGACAATTCCTCCAACCTCATGGCTTGGTTTTTGCTCTGACATGCACTGTCAACTGTGGGCCCTTATATAGACAGGTGTGTGACTTTCCATCATGTCCAATCAATTGAATTTACCACAGGTAATTTGTAGAAACATCTCAAGGATGATCAATGGAAACAGGATATACCTGAGCTCAATTTTGAGTCTCATAGCAAAGGGTCTGAATACTTATGTAAATAAGGTATTTCTGTTTTTATTTTTAATATATTTGCATACATTTAAAAAAAAGTTTTCGCTTTCTCATTAGGGGGTGTTGTGTGTAGATAGCAGAGGAAAATTATTTATTTAATATTATTTATTTAATCAACAACATTTTGAAAAAGTAAAGTGGTCTGAAAACTTTCAAAAGGCACTGTATGCTCCTCTCAAGTTCTTTGCTCTTTCCAGAACAGCTATTCTTGAACCTCAGGAACGTGACCTCTTTCGGCCTGGGCCTGTCACCTGGGCCGGTGGTGGGTTGTGCGTAGTTTAAATTATCCTTCACCTGTAATAGAGAGACACCACTGTCCTCAACGGTGCTCCTGATGGCTTTGGTCTTTGTCATGGTAGCAAAGTAGGTTACGCTCTTACTCCCCGCAGTTCCAGACAGGGCAGGTTGCAGGGAAGATTGAAAACAACAAATCATTAAAATCCAGACAGAAATATATTTACACAAGAAGCAATCTAATATCACACAGTCAAAACTCTCCGTCGTTTAGTTAAGTTCACCAAGCCCGGGACAATCCACGGTCCCAGCCACAATGGCTAACCGTATCACGGGCTGCTTTCTAGCCCTCAAGAAAATCCTGCTAACTTGTTTGTTTTAAACTCTAGTCTGTGCTTTGTTCCTCTGTCTTCAGGGACATTGTGACATGAATGATTTGGACCTGCTTCACCTCCATCCAGATCTGGCTGTGTATCAGCGCTGACTTATGACCCGTGCTGCAGACTGAGACATGTTTATGGCAGAGCTTTGAAAAGTGGGGCAATTCAATCCCTGACTCTAGGCAGGATTTACAGCTGTGTCTGAGAGTAGAGGAGAGAAGAGACGGATGTGACGGAGCGGGACGGTGCAGGGGTGTCCACACAGACAGGACAGACAGACAGGACAGACAGCTATCACAGCTAGCAGGCCCATTGTTCTTCCTGGGCTTTATAGCCAGGCAGCTATTTTAAAAAGGCTCCTAATGGGAGAGTTTCTCAGTTTCCGTCCTGTCACAGCATCAGCAAAGAAACTAGCACTGGCAGAGCCGACAGAGCCATAATGAGGGGAAGAGGAGTAAGTAATGGGAGCCCATGGTTAGTGTCACATTTAGGAGTGAGCAGGAGGAGTTCACAGATGAGGGCTGACTGTACTTTGAGTGTGCCGTGGGTCTGGTCACAGCTCCATGAAGGAGTGACTGTGTTAATCAGACATTCAGTCTGTTGGTTCTCTTCACCATGTGATTCGGGTGCTGTGCTGATCTGTTCACACACTATTATTATCTCAGGCTGACGTAAGAGAGGGTGTTCCGTGACAATGTGGCTCTGGAATGAGCTGGCCAGAGGCAATGCTTTACTGAACCTAAGGGAGGATCCCTGACAGTGTAGGCTTCTATCATTCAGCCGTCACGCACACACGCCCATGCCCACATATGCTCACACATACGCACACACGCACACACACACACACACACCCACAGACACACTCAAACACACACACACACACACCCACATACACACTCAAACACACACACACGCACATACACACTCAAACACACACACACACACACACACACACACACACACACACACACACACACACACACACACACACACACACACACACACACACACACACACACACACACACACACACACACACACACACACACACACACACACACACACACAGTCTCAAGAGGCCATCTGCCGTGTGATCCATTGATGAGTATGGACAAGGCAGGGGAGTTTGTGTCTCCTGGAGCAGTGACCATGGTGACCCTCCACTATGTCCCTCTGGTCTGGTCTGACCACCAGGGACAGCATGTCAATAGACTCTGTTTGGAGGTTTCACATAATGCTTTGGGACATCAAACTGGTTCAAGGAGTAAATCATTATTTCTGGACAGAAAGAGTATTATTGACCTCTTTATGTTTTTGTGTGGACTGTTTTCACTTCATTCAACAACATCATGAATTGTGTTAGAGTAGGAAATGGAGTGAACATGTTTTATCTCTTATTTAGGATTTGTCTAGTGAATGATAATCGGATTGGTCAAGTACCCACGGTGAGCACTTGTTGCTGTGCTTCAAAGAGAGGATGAGTGGGAGAGACACAGGGAGAGATTTTAGAGAGCTGTCTGCTCCTCTCTACACAAGCGCACTGGAAAGCTTTTGAGATCAGACAAAACAGTTATGATTTTTAGGGTAGTGTACATTATTACTTGTTAAAGGTTTGGTAAATTGTTGTTAAAGTGTCACAGTTTGTTATATTTGTGAGAGAGATAGGCCTCCTCCACAAACTTGAGGCATTGTTCAAGTTTTGTAAGATGGAGAGAACATTTACTTCTCTAGGAAGAAAGGGGCTGGTTCTCTGTACTGCTTCTCTATATCACAGCATGATACATGATATTTGTATCAGATATTTACAAAATGATTTACAAAACAGATATTTGAAAATTATCTGGATGTTAAAGGTCCCCATTTCTGTCCTCTGCTCTTTGTCACCGTGTATTGGTAATGACCTAAATCAGTTTATACTGTATCCTCAAAGAGAAAGGTGAAGGCAGATTAACCACATACAGAACTGAATTATACTCCTCTTGTCTTTGCTCAGTGTCTCTATGGTCCCCTCTAAAGGATGTAGTACCCTGAACTATAATAGATATGACCAGTATATTGAATTTGATCAACCTTTCTGTTTCCCATCTGGTCTCAGTGGTCAACATATAGTACAAAAAAATATCCAGCCATGTTGTAACTCTCAGAGGACTTATAGGCTATTATAAAACGGGTGGTTCGAGCCCTGAATGCTGATTGGCTGAAAGCCGTGGTATATCAGAACGTATACCACGGCTATGACACATTTGTTATTTTTACTGTTCTAATTATGTTGGTAACCAGTTTGTAGGAGCAATAAGGCACCTCAGGGGTTTGGGGTTTATGGCCAATATACCAGTGTCACGTCTACTCCCGCTCCTCCTCTCTGGCGCTCGTTGTCGCTAGTTTTCTTATCATTACGCACACCTGTCACCATCGTTACGCGCACCTGCGCCTCATGAGACTCACCTGGACTCCATCACCTTCCTGATTACCTCCCCTATAACTGTCACTCCCTTTGGTTCTTTCCTCAGGCGTTGTTGTTTCTGTTTATATGTTTAATGTCTGTACGCTACTCGTGTTTCTTGTTTTGTTCCATGTTCGTTTATTTATTAAATTCACTCCCTGTACTTGCTTGCTGATTATTAGTGTACACGTTACAACCAGGGCTAAGGGCTGTTCTTAGGCATAATGCAACTTGACCATATACCACAACCCCTTGGGCCTTATTGCTTAAATATAGCCTGTGCTTTCAAATGACAAAACTGGAATCATGCAGTATTAACTTCTGCAATGTTAACACCCTTTGGGCTTTGGTTGGTATATGAATTTGAGGATGCAATTTCCAACCAAATCCTACAAGACATGGAATATGTTTTTTCTATGTGGGTTATTACATTTGTATCCTGCTGTAAAGAAACCAGATGGCTCTACTGTATAGTTCTTCTACTGTTTGTCTTTCTATTTACCTCTTGATCAGACAAACAAAGACACCTGGCATCTGCTAAGGATAATTCATATCTATAGCAGCACAAATGATCAACCTGTGGTTTTATTCCCCATGGTGTGGGTTTGTGGGGCAAGCAATGTTAAGGTAACTCACCATTCCCCCTTTTCCTGTAGAAATGTGTTTTGTAATTGTTTTGGAGTCACATTGTTTCACTGGGACACAAGGTATTTGCTGAATTGTCCTCAGGGAGCTTCAAATGGCCCATTTAGGTGAAATTGCGTTTTCACTGCTGTAGGATGCCTTTTCTAACTCCTCTCTACGAAGAGTACATTTTTTCATTATTGGCTGTATTGATATCCATGTTCTACAGGATACCTTAGATATAGTTAGGGTGTTTGACTGTGTTTGACCAAAGTGTTTGGTTTGGGGACACTGAAATCAAATGGGCCTTCCTTAGCACAGGGAGGTACAGGCTTCCTCCTGCTACACACACATCATGGCCTTTGATAGCTGCCCACTACTGGGCTGTCTGAAAGGGCTGGTATCCCTGGGTGTGGATCCAGTTCCCACACATATAAAAAGTGCCCACAGACTGGGTCAATGCAAAAAAAAAACGACTGAAAGCTTCAACTTTTGTTTTTAATGTAGTGGCTTTAGGGCCTGTAGTTGTAGTGTACAGTTAGCTCAGGCCCTCTGGTCCAGTGGGAGATTCAGGGGTGAGGCTGGGCAAGGGCATTCCTGGGATGCATGGAGATACAGAAAGAGATTATGAATGAAATAAAAGGCTCTTTGAAGTCTGCATGTGGTAGTTATGTAATGGAGGAAGAGACTAGGCATTAACTCACCCTGCTGGGTCAATATGGAGTGTAATATAGTAGAGACTTTCAGTTTAGTATTGTAGGCTACTAGGTGATACAGTAACCATTGATGTCAGATGCCTAAGAGTACAATTTTTGAGAAAACATGATTTCATCCTGGCATCCTGGTGTAACATAAGCTATTTTTCACAGCAGATGGCTGCCAGCGAGAGAATGCTCTTCCAAATACAGTATTTTGCTTAGAAACTGTCATGTGTCAAGGTTCTCTGGTACACTATAAACATATAGAGCAACAGAATGAATTTAGCATATTATGTTTCAGTTTCAATTTTTATTGTCATGTGCACAAGTAGGATGAAATGCCTTTCTTGCAAGCTCTTTCCCAACAATGCAGTAATAAATACACTATATCTACAAAACACCCCTTCAAATGAGTGGATTCGGCTATTTCAGCCACACCCATTTCTGACAGGTGTATACAATCCAGAACACAGCCATGCAATCACCATAGACAAACATTGACAGTTGAATGGCCTTACTGAGGAGCTCAGTGACTTTGAACGTGGCACCGTCATAGGATGCCTCCTTTCCAACAAGTCAGTTCGTCAACTGTCTGCCCTACTAGAGCTGCCCGGTCAAAACGTCTAGGAGCAACAACGGCTCAGCCACGAAGTGGTAGGCCACACAAGCTCACAGAACAGGACCGCCGAGTGCAGATGCGCTTAGCACTCACTACCGAGTTCCAAACTGCCTCTGGGAGCTACGTCAGCACAATAACTGATCGTCGGGAGCTTCATGAAATGGGTTTCCATGGCCGAGCAGTCCCACACAAGCCAAATATCACCATGCGCAGTGTCAAGCGTCCTCTGGTGTAAAGCTCGCCGCCATTGGACTCTAGAGGAGTAGAAACGCGTTCTCTGGAGTGATGAATCACGCCTCACAATCTGGCAGTCCAACAGGACACATTTTTTACTTATTTATTTTTTAACATATTTACCCCTTTTTCTCCCCAATTTCGTGGTATCCAATTGTTTAGTAGCTACTATCTTGTCTCATCGCTACAACTCCCGTACGGGCTCGGGAGAGACGAAGGTTGAAGGTCATGCGTCCTCCGATACACAACCCAACCAAGCCGCACTGCTTCTTAACACAGGGTTAGGGTTAAGAAGCAGGGTTAACCTCACTAATGCTCTTGTGGCTGAATGGAAGCAAGTCCCCACAGCAATATTCCAACATCTAGTGGAAAGCCTGTTATAGCAGCAAAGGGGAGAGTCAGGGGACCAAAGGGTCAAAGGGGAGAGTCAGGGGACCAACTCCATATTAATGCCCATGATTTTGGAATGAGATGTTTGACGAGCAGGTGTCCACATAGTTTATCAGTTGTAAAAAATATTACACTATCAAATAAAGTAAAGTAGAACAAAATGGCATGTTATTTTTAGTTATAACAGGTAACCTTCTGTCATTAAGTTTGCAGATGACACAACAGTGGTAGGCCTGATCACCGACAACGACGTGACAGCCTATAGGGAGGAGGTCAGACCTGGCCGGGTGGTGCCAGAATAACAACCTATCCCTCAACGTAACTAAGACAAAGGAGATGTTTGTGGACTACTGGAAAAGGAGGACCGAGCACGCCCCCATTCTCATCGACGGGGCTGTAGTGGAGCAGGTTGAGAGATTCAAGTTCCTTGGTGTCCACATCACCAACAAACTAGAATGGTCCAAACACACCAAGATAGTTGTGAAGAGGGCACGACAAAGCCTATTCCCCCTCAAGAAACTAAAAAGATTTGGTATGGCTACTCAGATCCTCAAAAGGTTCTACAGCTGCAACCTGACTGGTTGCATCACTTGTACAGCAACTGCTCAGCCTCCGACCGCAAGGCACTTCAGAGGGTAGTGCGTACGGCCGGGTACATCACTGGGGCTAAGCTGCCTGCCATTCAGGACCTCTACACCAGGCAGTGTCAGAGGAAGGCCCTAAAAATTGTCAAAGACCCCAGCCACCCCAGTCATAGACTGTTCTCTCTACTACCGCATGGCAAGCGGTACCGGAGTGCCAAGTCTAGGACAAAAAGGGTTCTCAACAGTTTTTACCCCCAAGCCATAAGACTCATGAACAGGTAATCAAATGGCTACCCAGACTCTTTGCATTGTGTGTCCACCCAAACCCCTCTTCTACACTGCTGCTGCTCTTTGTTTATCATATATGCATAGTCACTTTAACTATACATTCATGTACATACTACATCAATTAGCCCGACTAACCGGTGTCCCCGCACATTGGCTACCCTGACAATCTGCATTGTGTCCCACCACCCGCCAACACCTTTTTTACGCTACTGTTACTTTCTGTTTATCATATATGCATAGTCACTTTAACCATATCTACATGTACATACTACCTTAATTTGCCTAATTAACCGGTGGTGCCTGTACATAGCCTCGCTACTGTATATAGCCTCGCTATTGTTATTTTTCACTGTCTTTTTACTGTAGTTTTTATTTCTTTGCTTATCTATTGTTCACCTAATATCTATTTTTTACTTAAAAATTGCACTGTTGGTTAGGGCCTGTAAGTAAGTATTTCACGGTAAGGTTGTTGTTGTATTCCTGTTGTGTTCGGCACACGTGTCAAATAAACTTTGATTTGATTTAATAGGAGCCAAATCTTTCCCGCAAAACTAAGTGATGAACATGTGAACAAGCAGATAATGCACTTTGTCTTCATAAAGTACATGAAATCCCCAGTGAATCAATGCTCAAGGCTTAGCTCAATGTTTGGAAATAATCTGCAAGCTCCAGTTATTCATATGAAATCGAGGTGTCGTCATTGACACTTCTGTGTCTCTCTCTGTTGTCTCTCTATCCTTGAGTGTCTATCACTGGTTCTCTATATTACACCTTGTGACAATTAGCTCAAGTCTTTGCTCTTTGCACAAGTTGATTAATAGATCTGGTGGTGAGTGAATGATTCATAAGACACAGAGGAACAGAGCAGGGTTGGTGTGAGACGAGCCCTCATCAAAACACAAGGCTCTCTCTCTGAGTACTGTAGAGTAGACAGGTTATGGAGCGGTTATATATAGGTGCAAATACACAGAGTGCTGGCTAACATTTCACACTTACCACAGACACACCATCATGGGCAAACACATAGAAGGTGTCTTGTAGAAACGGTGAAGGCACAAAGGTAGGCCTTGGTTACAGCAATCTGTCAAAAGCAAAGACTTCAATGACGCAGCTCCATGTCCTCCCTATCAAAGTAGTCAGTTAGATAACTTCCTAACCTAGATTTGCCCTCAAGAAATGACAGCTGTCTGTCATTTGACATAATGTTCATGACAGGTGCCAATCATGTCATGATATTGATAGTATTATGACTTACAGTATGTCACTGTCAAGGGACTTATTATTGTTGTTTCTTGTGTGTGGATTTACAGTTGAAAATGACACCAGCGAATCATTATCAGAAACGGAGATAAATAGGATCAGTAATGAGTGTGAATTCTGCAGCTGAGGGTCCAAGTGGTGTTAAAAGTGAACAGCTTTTGTTTCCTGGCATGATGCAGTAAAATCAGTGACAATACATTGTTCCCTTGCATGCAGTGGTACCAGTGACAGTGGATCGTCCTTACCCAGGCTTTGTGCTGCTGAGGTACTCCCACACTGCTCTGCTTTCTGGCACAAAGAGATAGCATCCATTCCTTCTGGAGCCTCCCACAGTGTCTTCACTCCTCACAGGGTTTTAACATGCTGGATTATGCTCCTAGGTTGAAAACTTAAAAAACAAACACTGTTGCCTCTGAATTTTGTTGCGTAAATTGTATTTGCTGAATGAAATATTAAATTGTAGGAATGTGCACCATCCACATAGATAAGGTTTGTCCGGTATCCAGATTTTCATACTGTCATACCGTTTCTGTATCATACCGGGTTATACAGTATTTTAATATACATTATTATAAAGCCACTTGCACACATAATTTTTCTATCAATATTATTTTTGACACACAAAACAATTTGGCAACAGCGATCTTGATCCAGGAGGGGATTGAATGTCTCTAGTCTGGGAACCAGTCTCTTTAGCTAACATTAAACTCATTGTCACTCCATGTCATTGCCAAACAGACCTTCTTTTCGCAGTGGTTTAAAATACTTAAGTAAAACTACTTTAAAGTACTACTTAAGTCGCTTTTTTTTTAGGTATTTGTACTTTACTTTACTATTTATATTTTTGACTACTTTTACTTTTATTTCACTACATCCCTAAAGAAAATAATGTACTTATTACTCTATACGTTTTCCCTGACACCCAAAAGTACTCCAGTTACATTTTCAATGCTTAGCAGGACAGGAAAGTAGTCCAATTCACTCACTTATCAAGAGAACATCCCTGGTCATCCCTACTGCCTCTGATCTGGAGGATTCACTAAACACAAATGTTTCGTTTGTAAATTATATCTGTGTGTTGTAGTGTGCCCCTAGCTATCTGTAAATAAAAAAACAATTTGGTTTTCTTATTATAAGCTATTTGAAATGATTTATACTTTTACTTTTGATACTTAAGTATATTTTTGTAATTATATTTACTTTTGATACTTAAGTATATTTAAAACCGAACTACTTTTAGACTTTTACTAAAGTAGTATTTTTCTGGGTGACTTTTACTTTTACTTGAGTCATTTTCTACGAAGGTATCTTTACTTTTACTCAAGTATGACAATTGGGTACTTTTTCTGCCACGGGCATTTCAGCAATCTCCATATGCAGCTGGATTTATTGTGGAGTTGCTCATTGGTTGTTGGAAACATCATTCATATTTTCCATGACAAAATGTGTAGCCTCAAAAATAGCATTACAATTAGAATAAAGTGAAAAACAAACATTTAGCTGCTAGCTAGGCTGAAAATCAAAGCAGAGGTTTTGTGGTTGGAATTGCAGTATGTATTTAGTTTGAGAATTTAGACGTGAGTTAGCAACTTTTGACAGAATGGTTTCGTCTGTACAAACAAAAAATGGTTGCTTAGCAAACGGTATTGAAATCATACCGTCAGTTTTTCAAAATACCCTGGTATACAGTGTAAACGGTATATTACCAAAGCCTAATGTAATGTTCTCTTTGTACTTTATTTATGCCTTCTGTTGAATGGGACTTAACGGCTACACATGTACTGTAACTATGTATCATCAAGCTCATGTGCCTAGCCTACACGTGTGTCTGCCCAGTGGCCACTTTCTCTGTCCACTAATATAGACCAGACCAGAGTACAGCTCACCTGGCTGGCTCCTCACAAATCACAAGGGTGTCTGCCTGAGCAGGAAGTCCATCAGCAGAATAAATGGGGATTACAATTTTAGCTCCTAGATCCCCCAGTCTCCATAACAACTAAAGAGCAGGCCAGACTTGGTAATGATTTGGAGAAGGGGAGGAGGCTCTGTCTGTTCTCAGCTCATCCTAGATGGAATAATATAATTTCTGTCTCTGAATGGACGTGCTATTTTAAGATCTCTCTCCAGTCTTAATTAAAATGGCTGACACCCCAGTGTCCTGACACCCCAGATGTGACTAATCTTC
The DNA here is from genome assembly GCF_057628025.1 of Oncorhynchus mykiss. Classification (NCBI taxonomy): domain Eukaryota; kingdom Metazoa; phylum Chordata; class Actinopteri; order Salmoniformes; family Salmonidae; genus Oncorhynchus; species Oncorhynchus mykiss. The sequence goes on along the minus strand of NC_143026.1, from coordinate 70,873,217 downwards.
AGGCTATAATTGGATCTATGCCATATTCAATGTACTCTGTATTATTTATGTGTAACACTGTGTTAACAGAAAATGACAAAACAGGGATATAGCAATTTACTAATGTTGAAAAAAGTACGCCCTTCTTTGTTGTTTGAAGACATCATCTGCAGCCGCACGTCATTTAATCTCTGTATCTCTGAATTCAGACCTCAGGTTGTTACTTTGAAATGTTCCTGGAACTAATCCTTAGCATCTCTCTCCAGTAAGTCCTGCTTGCTGTGTTCAGAGGGGTCCCAGACTACATAAAACTACACAAAAAGGCAAAAGGCGAAAATGAATGAAAGGCAAAAATGAATGAGGGAGAAAACAGTGAGAGGGGTGACCATGGGTTGTCTATCACTCCCATTATGGTGTAAAGTGAGCCGCGCTGGAAGTGTATTTAGAGAGAGAGGGATGAGGAGAAAACGGGGGAGGGTGATCTGAATCCCCCCGAGTGTGCACAGCAGCCTAGTGCCACTAACACGTGAAGGAGAGGAGGGAAGGAGTAATGGAGGAGATTGGGAGTACACAGTAAACACATAGGCCTCCCTTACATATCTCTCTTCTACCTGCTGTGCTGTATCTACAATGTGTACCATCCTATTAAGAGGCACATCAGAGAAAGGACAACATTTGCATTTTATAATGAGCTGCTTCACATGTGCTCCAGGTAGCTGCTGTCTGTGGACTGCACCATTTTATCCAGGGGGCTGAAACTCTATGCCCACTGCTTAAAGTATTGAAACTCGGTGATCTTGTTTTCATTCAGCGTTTTAGTATGTAAGCCACAGCAAGAATACAATTCAATAATATATGTATCTATTTAACAGTTTACAGCATATTAGCCGGAATGTGCATTGCCTTGATAGAGCTGCAGCCTTCATTTCCTTAATAGAATTTGTCAGTGCCTACGCAGTGCAGCCAAAAAGACGACTTGTTTTCTCCTGCATTCATTGCCTGTTGTAGACCCTCACACTCCCTATTATTTGTGTCTGCGTGCAGGCACACCTGTGTGCCTTTCACAAACAAGAACCAGGGAAACCAGATTGCTTGAACAACAGTACCCCCTTCCCCTCCCTGCTCCTCCTGAACCTTCTGAGTGGGACACATCTATAATGGCTGGTCTCATTTTACTCCAGTCTGATGGGAAAACATAACTAATGTGGTTAGCTGCACACATGTGACAGATGACTCAGATGATAAGACCCAGAGATGAAGTGCTAGGATGGCTGCTGAATGTTAGCTAAACAGAGTAGGAGCAGAATTACACTAATGGACCATTTCACTGCAATATTGATCTGTCAATCATGTGTGTTGAGTCTCGAAAAATGCTATTTTATTGTTTAAAATCAGGAATTTTCTAAGATTCTAGTATTATCCATGAGTAATAGCCACGAATAGTCTTAAGTGTAGACCAATTTGTAAAAGATAACAGCCTTGATAGACTGCGTCGTGTTGTTTTGAGCCAATTTTGTTCTAATAGCATGAAGGGGACACACGGTTCTAATTGCGTAGGTACATAGTTTAATTAGAGCTAATCAGACTGTGTAATGAAGAAGTGTCATGTTTTCCTGGGGAGCTGATGTGATGAATACACCGCCAACAAGTACTTTATTTGGGGGCACCAGTGCCAATACATTACCCTCTCCCCCAACTGTGGTATAGGTTCAGTCATGACCGGTCCTGGACCTGCACAAAGAAATGTATCACACAATGCCTGATTCAGATCATGTTTGACATTACATTCAGACCCCTCTTTGAAATATTAATGGAATATTAACGGTGTATAAATTATTTAATAATTCCCTGTGTTGTGTGTGTGTTGTGTGTGTGTTGTGTGGGTGTATGCAGGATTCTGGCCACAGCGGGAGCTCACATGAACATCCCAGTGGACCTGCGGACCCTGCGGGCCGTACGCGTGCTCCGACCCCTCAAACTGGTCTCTGGAATCCCCAGTGAGTAGCTTACACCACCAGATGTACTGGGTGTCCATGGATCTGCTCTGCCTATCTAAATCTATACTAGTGGAGGCTGGTGGGAGGAGCTATATGAGGACAGGCTCATTATAATGGCTGGAATGGAATAAATGGATTGAGTCAAACATGTGGTTTCCTTATTTGTTTGATGTGTTTGATACCGTTCCATTTATTCCATTCCAGCCATAGCAATGAGCCCATCCTCCTATAGCTCTCCCCACCAACCTCCACGGATGTATACAGTACACATATAGGTATCTGCACTGGTTCTACTGGTGTTTTCTGGACCGCTGTCTAACCTCAATTTGGAGTCCGTAAAGTTAGTCCTAATGAGTTCTTCTGTTGGCAGAACACATCTGAGTCCGACTGACAACTAGCAGATGCAGTAGTGACCCACTCCCAAAAGGCAACGATGTCTTAGGGGGATTGTTGTGTTAGCCAAAGTGAGAGTTCTGACAGTATCTGCTTGAAGTGGTTCCCACACTTACCATTTACAAATGTTTTGTGCTGTTACTCATTGTTGGCACTTATAACACATGACAGTTGTCTCTTTCTCTATCTTTGTCTGTGTGACCAGGCCTGCAGATAGTCCTGAAATCCATCATGAAAGCCATGGTGCCGCTGCTCCAGATCGGCCTGCTGCTCTTCTTTGCCATTCTCATGTTTGCCATCATCGGCCTGGAGTTCTACAGTGGAAAGCTCCACAACACCTGTCTGCCCATGCCAAATATCCTGGGTAAGACAGAATATGCATCCCAAATAACCACTGTATTCCTTTTGTAGTGCACTACTTTTGACCAGGGATTATATAGGCTATAGAGTACCATTTGGGACTCACCCAGACAGAGAAAGGGCACTTTGAGCTCCAAGCCTTAGAGAGATGCCATCAAGTCTGCAGTCATTCAGGACGCACACTGCTCTGCGTATCAATTCGGGTTGGTTCTGTAGCTGTTGGTGTCCCTTTATGAGGTTGAATGTGTTGTATTCAGTGTATTTATACCTGTACTTGCTTATAGCCTATGCTTGCATTGAACACCTAGCTACATAGAATTGTTTTAAACAATGCGTTAGTATCGTGCTGTGATCCTTCGCTGATGTATACATTTAGGGTAAGTTATCGTAAACATCCTTCAAGCTGATCATTTATCAGCAAGGTTATACTGCGCCTACACAACAAGTGGATTATTATTTTCTACGAGGCTTCCTCAGCTGTAATGATAAGCCATACAAACGTCCTGTGAGTGCTCTCTGCTGTTCCCTCCCACCCGCCCAGTGTAATGTATTGTCAGTGGTCAGGATGACACTAGCTGTGTTATCCAACAGACCTGAAACACACAGTACCAATCCTGACTGCACCTGTAAATGTAACCACAGCCAACATGACTGCCTATGTAATTAAACCCCACAATATAGCAGCTCAATACAGTACCTCGACTAATTGTAAAGTCATAGATGCATGAATCATGTTATAATAAAGTGGGTTACACAGTTCTATTCACACACATGTTTATCTCCTGAACATAATTTGTTATTCAGGTAGTGTGGTCTTTTAACAAGCTTACTGGGGATTTGTTCCTTCGTTTCTTTTACATTATAGGAACTTAGTTGTCACAGATAGAGAAGATGATGAAGTTATCTTTCCTTTTCAAAAAGGGTTACCTTACCTTATCTTTTGTCGAGGTTTCAATATCACTCACAGCTTGACTTGGTTATAAAAATGTTCCTTGGTCTGCCATTGACAGGCTGTAGGGTGTTCACTCACTGCTGTACAATGTGGAATAAAATCTGGCAATTCAAGAGGGTGCTACGAAATGAATGTCAAAACGTAGTTGTCTTTGCCCAATGTCATTATAAATGACATAGAATACACCCTTAGATTGTTTTCTACAATATTATAACCTTAATAGACTAGTACTTGACAGTGTTGATGAAATAAAGTGTTAATTTACTGTGACCATTGCTCGTTTAGACTGTGCCGCTTCTATATTTAATGTTGTGATGTTGTACCATTTGGAGGTGTCTCCGCTGGTTGGACCAATCAAAATCAACTTGATACCTTTGTCATTTTCATCACCAGATCCTTGGCTTTTATTGTCTTCTTTATTGCCTAATTGGCGATATATATATACAGTGCCTTGCGAAAGTATTCGGCCCCCTTGAACTTTGCGACCTTTTGCCACATTTCAGGCTTCAAACATAAATATATAAAACTTTATTTTTTTGTGAAGAATCAACAACAAGTGGGACACAATCATGAAGTGGAACGACATTTATTGGATATTTCAAACTTTTTTAACAAATCAAAAACTGAAAAATTGGGCGTGCAAAATTATTCAGCCCCCTTAAGTTAATACTTTGTAGCGCCACCTTTTGCTGCGATTACAGCTGTAAGTCGCTTGGGGTATGTCTCTATCAGTTTTGCACATCGAGAGACTGACATTTTTTCCCATTCCTCCTTGCAAAACAGCTCGAGCTCAGTAAGGTTGGATGGAGAGCATTTGTGAACAGCAGTTTTCAGTTCTTTCCACAGATTCTCGATTGGATTCAGGTCTGGACTTTGACTTGGCCATTCTAACACCAGGATATGTTTATTTTTGAACCATTCCATTGTAGATTTTGCTTTATGTTTTGGATCATTGTCTTGTTGGAAGACAAATCTCCGTCCCAGTCTCAGGTCTTTTGCAGACTCCATCAGGTTTTCTTCCAGAATGGTCCTGTATTTGGCTCCATCCATCTTCCCATCAATTTTAACCATCTTCCCTGTCCCTGCTGAAGAAAAGCAGGCCCAAACCATGATGCTGCCACCACCATGTTTGACAGTGGGGATGGTGTGTTCAGGGTGATGAGCTGTGTTGCTTTTACGCCAAACATAACGTTTTGCATTGTTGCCAAAAAGTTCAATCTTGGTTTCATCTGACCAGAGCACCTTCTTCCACATGTTTGGTTTGTCTCCCAGGTGGCTTGGGGCAAACTTTAAACGACACTTTTTATGGATATCTTTAAGAAATGGCTTTCTTCTTGCCACTCTTCCATAAAGGCCAGATTTGTGCAATATACGAGTGATTGTTGTCCTATGGACAGAGTCTCCCACCTCAGCTGTAGATCTCTGCAGTTCATCCAGAGTGATCATGGGCCTCTTGGCTGCATCTCTGATCAGTCTTCTCCTTGTATGAGCTGAAAGTTTAGAGGGACGGCCAGGTCTTGGTAGATTTGCAGTGGTCTGATACTCCTTCCATTTCAATATTATCGCTTGCACAGTGCTCCTTGGGATGTTTAAAGCTTGGGAAATCTTTTTGTATCCAATTCCGGCTTTAAACTTCTTCACAACAGTATCTCGGACCTGCTTGGTGTGTTCCTTGTTCTTCATGATGCTCTCTGCGCTTTTAACGGACCTCTGAGACTATCACAGTGCAGGTGCATTTATACGGAGACTTGATTACACACAGGTGGATTGTATTTATCATCATTAGTCATTTAGGTCAACATTGGATCATTCAGAGATCCTCACTGAACTTCTGGAGAGAGTTTGCTGCACTGAAAGTAAAGGGGCTGAATAATTTTGCACGCCCAATTTTTCAGTTTTTGATTTGTTAAAAAGTTTGAAATATCCAATAAATGTCGTTCCACTTCATGATTGTGTCCCACTTGTTGTTGATTCTTCACAAAAAAATACAGTTTTATATCTTTATGTTTGAAGCCTGAAATGTGGCAAAAGGTCGCAAAGTTCAAGGGGGCCGAATACTTTCGCAAGGCACTGTATATATATTTAGTCGCTATTTAGTTTTATATTGAGCAGATTTAATTTAGAAAAAGCCCATATTTTCACTCACAAACCTGCAGCCAGCTTGTTAGCTGATGTTCGAAGTTAGCACTGTTCTGCCCGCGGAGCAGCATCACAGGGTTTTATTGGGCAGTGACGACTTATTTGATCATGCCTGTGATGACCTTCCATTCACATGCTACATAAACATGCTACATATTTATTTAAATATTTGTATAAACCTTGAAGGAATTAATCATTTTATGGGTGAACACCCTACAGTCTGTCTCGGTGGTTTAATACAGTAAAGAATTATATATCATATATATTCTAGTATTCCTTTACTACATTTCAAATATATCCCATTTAATACAGTACCCAATTGTATCAAACAACATACTCTCATTTTTAAGATGACATCATAAAGGTTATGTGGGGACCACACTGTACGAGTTAACCTTATTGGCTTTAGAGAGATTATTTATGATAATCACACATTGCACAAATCAAATAGCGTATTATTAGTGTCATCTTTCACAAGGGTTCAGGAAAGGACTTTCACACAGAGAGCTGCTGCTGCTCACTTCATTGATCGAGTCATGCATTACATTACAATCATCATATTGTGCTACTTATTCATGCATCTCCAGTAGATGCAAGTCATTTCTCAGAATTGAGACATTTCTCTGAAGTCATCATATCTCTCATGGGAAAAATCACGTTCAGTTAGATTGATTTCAGTATTGCATCGTTTAAAAAAAATCTTTAGCCTAACCTACACATCCTATAGTGGACTCTGACTCAGGACAATAAGAACAAGTTGAGGAACTTTATTCTCTCTTGTCCCTCTGTCAGAGAATGAAACGGTGGACAAGTCAGAGTCAGAGTTCCCGTGTGGGGTGAGGAAGTGCCCTGACAAGTACGCCTGCAGTGAAACCTGGATCGGCCCCAACGATGGCATCACCCAGTTTGACAACATCCTGTTTGCTGTCCTCACCGTCTTCCAGTGCATCACCATGGAGGGCTGGACCACCGTGCTCTACAATGTGAGTCACACCTGCTTCTGCCATATATGAGGGAAAAATAAGCCTATTATTTGACCTGGTAATATATTTCTTTGATATACCTCTCCGAATCCTAGCTAGCTGTTTTTATCTGTCATTACTAAAGCTATCGGATATTTGTTGCAAGATGCACTCAAACATCCCTTACAGTAGCTTCCCTGTTCTGTGATTGTGAACACAATTGATTACACACCATACCTGAGAAATGATTGAAGCATTGCACAACGATAAACAAACACACCATTTAGGCTGCGTTTACACAGAAAGCCCAATTCGGATCTTTTGCCCAATTATTGGCAAAGCAGCTGATCTGATTAGTTTTTTTGTTTCTGTTTTTTAGAGGGTAGATCAGCTGTAATATTGAAGATAGATTGTGGTTTCTATCAATGTCTGAATCATTTCCAAACACCTGGAGGTGTGTTGGGTCATTGTCCTGTTGAAAAACAAATGATAGTCCCACTAAGTGCAAACCAGATGGGATGGTGTATCACTGAAGAATGCTGTGGTAGCCATGCTGGTTAAGTGTGCCTTGAATTCTAAATGAATCACTGACAGTGTCACCAGCAAAGTACCCCCACACCATCACACCTGCTCCTCCATGCTTCACGGTGGGTACCACACATATTAACCTACTCTCACCTAAACAAAAATCTCAAATTTAGCCTCATCAGACCAAAGGACAGATTTCCACTGGTCTAATGTCCATTGCTCGTATTTCTTGACCCAAGCAAGTCTCTTCTTATTATTGGTGTCCTTTAGTAGTGGTTTCTTTGAAGCAATTCGACCATGAAAGCCTGGTTCATGCAGTCTCCTCTGAACATTTGATGTCGAGATGTGTCTGTTACTTCAACTCTGTGAAGCATTTATTTATTATTTCTAATAAACATATCCTCTGCAGCAGAGGTCTTTCTTTCCTGTGGCGGTCATCGTGAGAGCCAGTTTCATCATAGCGCTTGATGGTTTTTGCGGCAGCACTTGAAGGAACTTTCAACGTTTTTTTAAATTTCCGGATTGGCTGACCTTCATGTCTTAAAGTAATGATGGATTGTCGTTTTCTTTTGCTTATTTGAGCTGTTCTTGCTATGATATGGATTTGGTCTTTTCGGGCTATCTTCTGTATACCACCCCTACCTTGTCACAACACAACTGATTGGCTGAAACGCATTAAGAAGGAAAGAAATTCCACAATATAACTTTAACCTGTTAATTGAAATGCATTCCAGGTGACTTCCTCATGAAGCTGGTTGAGAGAATGCCAAGAGTGTGCAAAGCTGTCATCAAGGCAAATGGTGGCTACTTTGAAGAATCTAAAATATATTTTGATTTATTTACAGTTTTTTTTCGATTGCTAAACGACAGTGGGCACAACTGGAGTCACATGTGCAAAACTCTAACTACAGTCTGCACTACCAACAGTCACCTGAGCTAAACAGTTCACATCACCTGCAAAACAAATTCCAAGCAACAAAACTCTTAACACATGGCTCAAAACACGCTCAGTGCAGCCAAACACTATGCACAACCCTCACTGAGATAACACACACTGTCACTCAGAACACACTGAGAGTAAAAACACTAGCATCAAACACCAATACAGAAAATACAAACTTTTCATCTTTACAGTTTGAAAAATTTCAGTGACTTCATACAAAGTAATATTTTCTTCAAAGAAAAGAGTGACATTCTTTCACATGATTTATAATTTTTTTTAGAACATAACAATTCTTTAAGGTAAATGAAAATTAGCAGTTTGCTTCAATAGTCTGTAGTAATTTACGAAATTACAGTAATGAGAAAAAAAAGGTAGAAACTAAAAGTACATACTGTAATTTGAACAAATAATTGAGGGGCTAATCCTGCCTCTCTCTAGCATCAGGCCACAGGTTTTCTTCAACATCACATCTAATGTTTTCTCTTGCCATGCACCTGGGGAAGAACCTTCTGGAGTGCCTTATCCATCCCTGGCAGTCCTCTGGACTCGTGTCCTCACATCCGGCACGCATGGCTTCCAAAAGAGACATTTGGTCATGTGGGTGGTGACCAAACACTTTCCACCTCCAGGCAGAGAAAAACTCCTCTATTGGGTTGAGGAAGGGTGAATATGCAGGCAGGTCCAAAATCATAAATCTGTGATGTGCTGCAAACCAATCTGTGACAGCTGCAGAGTGGTGAAAAGCAACGTTATCGCAAACTATGACAAAAACTTGGGGGTTTCTTACTGGCTCCACCTGTTCTGCTGGCACTAGCTGAGCATAAAGCTGTTCTAGGAAAGCTATAAGCCTTTCTGTGTTGTATGGACCAATGAGTGGTGTGTTGAGAAGCAAACCATCATTGGCCATTGCAGCACACATGGTGATATTTCCCCCCCTTTTGCCTGGAACCTCCACAGTGGCCCTTTGACCTATAACATTCCTTCCTCTGCGCCGTGTTTTGGCAAGGTTAAATCCAGCTTCATCGATAAATACAAATGAATGTGGTCTTTCCAGTGCTTCCACCTCCATTACTCTCTGAAAAACAGTAAGTGCACAGTTTTACTGTAGAAATGCTAGTGTTTTTTTTTACTGTAAATATTTTGTATAGCTTTGTACGTAACCTCAGATGTCTTACCTGGACATATTGGTATCTTTGCTCTTTTACCCGTTCACTGTTTCTCTCGAACGGTACAGTGTACAGTCCCTTGCGAAAGTATTCGGCCCCCTTGAACTTTGCGAACTTTTGCCACATTTCAGGCTTCAAACATAAAGATATAAAACTGTATTTTTTTGTGAAGAATCAACAACAAGTGGGACACAATCATGAAGTGGAACGACATTTATTGGATATTTCAAACTTTTTTAACAAATCAAAAACTGAAAAATTGGGCGTGCAAAATTATTCAGCCCCTTTACTTTCAGTGCAGCAAACTCTCTCCAGAAGTTCAGTGAGGATCTCTGAATGATCCAATGTTGACCTAAATGACTAATGATGATAAATACAATCCACCTGTGTGTAATCAAGTCTCCGTATAAATGCACCTGCACTGTGATAGTCTCAGAGGTCCGTTAAAAGCGCAGAGAGCATCATGAAGAACAAGGAACACACCAGGCAGGTCCGAGATACTGTTGTGAAGAAGTTTAAAGCCGGATTTGGATACAAAAAGATTTCCCAAGCTTTAAACATCCCAAGGAGCACTGTGCAAGCGATAATATTGAAATGGAAGGAGTATCAGACCACTGCAAATCTACCAAGACCTGGCCGTCCCTCTAAACTTTCAGCTCATACAAGGAGAAGACTGATCAGAGATGCAGCCAAGAGGCCCATGACCACTCTGGATGAACTGCAGAGATCTACAGCTGAGGTGGGAGACTCTGTCCATAGGACAACAATCAGTCGTATATTGCACAAATCTGGCCTTTATGGAAGAGTGGCAAGAAGAAAGCCATTTCTTAAAGATATCCATAAAAAGTGTCGTTTAAAGTTTGCCACAAGCCACCTGGGAGACACACCAAACATGTGGAAGAAGGTGCTCTGGTCAGATAAAACCAAAATTGAACTTTTTGGCAACAATGCAAAACGTTATGTTTGGCGTAAAAGCAACACAGCTGAACACACCATACCCACTGTCAAACATGGTGGTGGCAGCATCATGGTTTGGGCCTGCTTTTCTTCAGCAGGGACAGGGAAGATGGTTAAAATTGATGGGAAGATGGATGGAGCCAAATACAGGACTATTCTGGAAGAAAACCTGATGGAGTCTGCAAAAGACCTGAGACTGGGACGGAGATTTGTCTTCCAACAAGACAATGATCCAAAACATAAAGCAAAATCTACAATGGAATGGTTCAAAAATAAACATATCCAGGTGTTAGAATGGCCAAGTCAAAGTCCAGACCTGAATCCAATCGAGAATCTGTGGAAAGAACTGAAAACTGCTGTTCACAAATGCTCTCCATCCAACCTCACTGAGCTCGAGCTGTTTTGCAAGGAGGAATGGGAAAAAATGTCAGTCTCTTGATGTGCAAAACTGATAGAGACATACCCCAAAGCGACTTACAGCTGTAATCGCAGCAAAAGGTGGCGCTACAAAGGATTAACTTAAGGGGCTGAATAATTTTGCACGCCCAATTTTTCAGTTTTTGATTTGTTAAAAAAGTTTGAAATATCCAATAAATGTCGTTCCACTTCATGATTGTGTCCCACTTGTTGTTGATTCTTCACAAAAATATACAGTTTTATATATTTATGTTTGAAGCCTGAAATGTGGCAAAAGGTCGCAAAGTTCAAGGGGGCCGAATACTTTCGCAAGGCACTGTATAACTAACTGTTTCATTGTAACTTGGTGTTTCTTTAGGACTCGAGCAATAGTTGTTGTGCTGACAGAATTAACATTTTCAAATATATCATTATCAGCCATCACTCTTTCTTGAATCTCCCGCAGTTTTATTGCATTGTTGACAACAACCATGTCAACAATAGCATTTTCCTGCGCATCTGAAAATATTTTTCCTCTTCCCCCTGTTGGGGGCAGCCTTTGGGTCCTGTTGTAAAAATATATTTTACAGTCAAACTTACTGTAATATATATCTGTGTAAATATTCTATAATTGCAATACAAAATAGATTCCTGTAATGTTTTCATTTACTGTAAGGATGTAACTCTCACCTGTTTGCATGATGGAAAATTCGCATTACAGATGCCACTGTGGATCTTTGCAGATTGGGTTGCACCCTCAACCCTGCCTCTCTCAATGAGAGACCATGGTTCACGACATGGTCTATTAGTGTAGCCCTTATTTCATCTGAAATAACAGCTCTTTGTCTTCTTTGTCTTCCTCCACGCATCCGCCCTCTCCCTGCCACCCTTCTCCCTCCACGAACCCATCTTCCTTGTTCCATTTCCAAAATGAGTCTTTCTGAGCTCTACCTATATATACTGTAATATGTGTGTGTGTTCACTAACAAGTCTAAAACAAGACACCTGCTTAGCCTTTCAGCTGAAATTGCAATCAGCAGTGTTTGAAAGGCACAAGGCTGAAATCTATTCCGTTTTGAATGTGTGGTTCACAGTTTTGCCAGCAGTGTGTTAGCATTTGAACAAAGTGCTGTAAATCCACAGTGTTGTGCAGGTTGTGGTTAAAGTCATGGGATAAGTGTGTAGAGTTTTGAAAACTGTGTTCAAGCAATGAAAAACGAACTAGAGTTTGGTCCACATGAACTGCTGCTGTGCAGACTGTAGTTAGAGTTTTGCACATGTGACTCCAGTTGTGTCCACTGTCGTTTAGCAATCGAAAAAAACTGTAACACTTTTTTGGTTACTACATGATTCCATATGTGTTATTTCATAGTTTTGATGTCTACACTATTATTCTACAATGTAGAAAATAGTAAAAATTAAGAAAAACCCTTGAATGAGTAGGTGTGTCCGAGCTTTTGACTGGTACTGTATATTTAAAAAAATATTTTCCTTCTCTAATATTTTCCCTTAACCCTTTCATCCCTTCCCTAATTGGAGTATAATAATGTTTCAAGTTCTAGTGCTGTGAATTGCCTTTCTTGCAAACTCAAAACCCAACAATGCAATATTCAATAACAAGTATTACTAGAAAAAAATACACGAGAAAGTAAGTAAGCTTACTATATACAGGAAATATTTAAAAAGTCAGTTCCAATAACATACTTACATTGCAGGAATACTGGAGTGATGGAGGTGGGTGGATATGTACAGTATAGGGGTAAGAGGACTAGGCAACATGATATAAGATTAACAGAGTAGCAGCAGGTTGTATGTGAGTGGGTGTGCGGGTGTGTAGAGTCAATATAAATGTATCTGCATATTATGTGTGAGTGAGCAAATGATGGAGTGAGTGTTTGTGTGTGTGTTGGAGTGACTGTGTGTGTGTGTGTGTGTGTGTGTGTGTGTGTGTGTGTGTGTGTAATGTGTGTGTGTGTGTGTGTGTGTGTGTGTGTGTGTGTGTGTGTGTGTCGGGCCCTGTGAGTGTGCAAAGAGACAAGGTAAACTTAGATAGTCCATGTAGCTATTTTGTTAGCTATTTATCAGTTGTATTGCTTGGGGATAGAAGCTGTTGAAGATCCTGTTGGTGTCAGACTTGATGCACCGGTACCTCTTGCCGTGCGGCAGCAGAGTAAATAGTCTATGGCTTGGGTGGTTGGAGTCTGACGCTTTTACGGGCCTTTTTTTCACACCGCCTGATATAGAGGTCCTTGATGGCAGGAAGGTTGGTCCCAGTGATGTACTGGGCTGTCCGCACAACCATCTGTAGGTCCATGCGATTGAGGGTGGTGGTATTGCCATACCAAGCAGTGATGCAGCCAGTCAAGGACCCATGCCAAACTTTTTCAACCTCTTGAGGGGGAAGAGGCACTGTCATGCCTTCTTCACAGCCGTGTGTTTGGACTATTTGAAGTCTGTAGTGATTTGGACACAGAGAAACTTGAAGCTGTCTACCTGCTCCACTGCCACCCACGTCAATGTGCTCTGAAAATGTGCCCTGGAATACCGTTGGGGCCCGCGGCCTTGCGGGTGTTGACCTGATTAACGACCCTTCTCACGTTGACCTCAGAGAGCGAGATAGCCTAATCCTCTGGGTCGGTGACGGCCTCACACCTGGCTCGATGTTGTTGTTGTCAAAGCATGCATAAAATGCATTGAGTTTGTCTGGTATTTGGCATTTAGTATTTTATTAGGATCCCGATTAGCTGTTGGAAAAGCAGCAACTACTCTTCCTGGGGTCTACACAAAACATGAAACATAATACAGAATGACATAATACAGAACATCAATAGACAAGAACAGCTCAAGGACAGAACTACATACAAAAATGTAAAGGCACATGTAGCCTACATATCAATGCATACACACAAACTATCTAGGTCATATAGGGGAGAGGTGTTGTGCTGTGATGTGTTGCTTAATCAATTTTTTTGAAAACAGGTTTGCTCTTTATTTGAGCAATATGAGAAAGAACGAAGTTCCATGCAATAAGGGCTCTATATAAGACTGTACTATTTCTTGAATTTGTTCTGGATTTGGGGACTGTGAAAAGACCCTTGGTGGCATGTCTGGTGGGATAAGTGTGTGTGTCAGAGGTGTGTTGTTGTTTTTGCAAATGATTTGGGATTTCCAACACATTAATGTTTCTAATAAAAATAAAAAGTGATGCAGTCAGTCTCTCTCAACTCTTAGCCAAGAGAGACTGGCATGCACAGTATTTATATCAGTCCTCTGATTACAATGAAGAGCAAAACGTGCTGCTCTGTTCTGGGCCAGCTGCAACTTAACTGGGTCTTTCCTTGCAGCACTGGACCACAAGACTGGACGATAATCAAGATTAGACAAACTCGAGCCTGCAGAACTTCATTTTTGGAGTGTGGTGTCAAAAAATCAGAGCATCTCTTTATTACGGACAGACCTCTCCCTGTCTTTACAACCATTGAATCTATATGTTTTGAACATGACAGTTTACAATCTAAGGTAACGCCAAGTAATTTATTCTGCTCAACTTGTTCAACAGCCACACCATTCATTACCAGATTCAGCTGAGGTCAAGCACTTAAGGAATGATTTGTACCAAATGCAATGCTCTTAGTTTTAGAGATGTTCAGGACCAGTTTATTACTGGCCACCCATTCCAAAACAGACTGCAACTCTTTGTTAAGGTTTTCAGTGACTTCATTAGCTGTGGTTGCTGATGCGTATATGGTTGAATCATCAGCGTACATGGACACACATGCTTTCTTTAATGCCAGTGGCAAGTCATTGGTAAAAATAGAAAGAGTAGAGGGCCTAGAGAGCTGCCCTGCGGTACCACACTGTACATGTCTGACATTAGAGAAGCTTCCATTAAAGAAAAGTTGTATTATATAGATAGCTCTGAATCCACGATATGGCAGAGGTTTAAAAGCCATAACACAAAGTCAAACACCATTTTTTCCAACAGTTTGCTAAGAGCTGTCAGCAAGCTCATAAGTCTGCTGTTAGAACCAGTAAAGGCTGCTTTACCACTCTTGGGTAGCGAAATTACTTTGGCTTCACTCCAGGCCTGAGGACAAACACCTTCCTCTAGACTCAGATGAAATATATGACAGATAGGAGTGGCCATAGAGTCAGCTACCATCCTCAGTAGCTTTCCATCTAAGTTGTCTATGCAAGAGGTTTGTTATTATTGATCGATAACAATCATTTTACCACCTCTCCCACACTAACTTTACAAAATTCAAGCTTGCAATGCTTTTCTTTCATTATTTGTTTTTTTATGCATGAATACAATTGCTCACATTTTGTTGTTGGAATTTCCTGCCTAAGTTTGCCCACTTTGCCAATTAAATAATCATTAAAGTAATTGGCAACATCAGATGGTTTTGTGACGAATAAGCCATCTGATTTGATGAAAGATGCAGTTGAATTTGTCTTTCTGCCAATAATTTCATTTAAAGTACTCCAAAGTTTTTGTACTCCATCTTTCTTTATATCATTGATCTTGGCATCATAGTACAGTTTGTTCTTCTTTTGTTGAGTTTAGTCACATAATTTCTCAATTTGCAGTAAGTAGGCCAGTCAGATGTGCAGCCAGACTTATTTGACACTCCTTTTGTCCCATCTTTTTCAACCATAATGTTTTTCAATTCCTCATCAATCCATGGAGCCTTAACAGTTCTAACAGTCAGTTTATTAAAACTCTTGCTCCTACCTGAGACGCAGATGTCTCAACTAGGCACCTGGAAATGCAAATGCACTACGCTAAATGCTAAATGTACTCGTTAAAACTCAAACGTTCATTAAAACACACATGCAGGGTATTGAATTAAAGCTACACTCGTTGTGAATCTAGCCAACAAGTCCGATTTTTAAAATGCTTTTCGGCGAAAGCATGAGAAGCTATTATCTGATAGCATGCAACACCCCGAAATACCTGAAGGCGACGTAAACAAAATAATTAGCGTAGCCGGCGCTACACAAATAGCAGAAATAAAATATAAAACATTCATTACCTTTGACGAGCTTCTTTGTTGGCACTCCTATATGCCCCATAAACATCACTATTGGGTATTTTTTTCGATTAAATAGGTCCATATATACCCAAAATATCCATCTATAGAAACTGTGTGATTCAGAAAAAAAACACTGTTTCAAAACGCAGCGTCATTTTTTAAAATTAAAAAAGTCGACGACAAAACACTTCGAAATACTTTTGTAATCCAACTTTAGGTATTAGTAAACGTTAATAATCTATCAAATTGAACACGGGGCGATGTGTATTCAATAGCTCCACGTCTTCAAATCATGTTTGGGAAACCTCTCTTCCAAGACGTCCTGTCGGAGACCGGATGGAATGGAATCTCTCTCCTTTGTTTGACCAAGAAATAACTCTCAGGAAAATGACAAGACTGGCGAGACTTGGTGTCCCTTAAACAATACATGCAAGTGGCGCATGGATCTTTTTTTCAGTTTTCAGTGACCAGTTTTTCTTGCGCTTTTCGATTAAACACACGAACTGTTATAGTCACAGGCGTGATTTAACCAGTTTTAGAAACTTCAGAGTGTTTTCTATCCACACATACTAATCATATGCATATACTATATTCCTGGCATGAGTAGCAGGACGCTGAAATGTTGCGCGATTTTTAACAGAATGTTCGAAAAAGGAGGGGGTAGACGGAAGAGGTTTTAACAGGTGCATGTTTATCAATAATTGGAAGAAGCAATTTCATAAATTCATAAAGTGCAGCGTCTGGATGCTCCTCATTAATCACATCAGACCAACAAATATTTTTAACATCATCCACATAAGAGTCACAGCAAAATCTTTTGTATGATCTCTTATACATTATTTTAGGCCCAGCTGTTGGAACTTTGGCTTTCCTGGATCTAGCCACTATACTGTGATCACTGCATCCAATGGGTACAGATACAGCATTAGAACAAAGTTCTACAGTATTAGTAAAAATGTGATCAATACATGTGGATGATCTTGTCCCTGTAGTGTTTGTAAACACCCTGGTGGGTTGATGAATAACCTGAACTAGAATACAGGCACTGGTTACAGTGAGAAGCTTTCTCTTGAGCGGACAGCTTGATGAAAACCAGTCAATATTCAGGTCCCCAAGAAAGTAGACCTCTGTTTACATTACATACACTATCAAGCATTTCACACATATTATTTAGACACTGACTGTAAGCAGTTGGTGGGCTATAGCTACACCCCAAAAGAAAAGGCTTTAGATGTACCAAGTGAACCTGCAACCACAACACTTCAATAACACTTGACATAAGATCTTCTCTAAGCATTACAAGGATTTGGCTCTGAATATATACAGCAACACCTCCCCCATAAGCATTTCTGTCTCTTCTATAGATGTTATATGCTTGTATTGCTACTGATGTATCATCAAATTAATTATCTAAGTGAGTCTCAGAAATGGCTAATTACGAATGTTATCTGATGTTAGCAAGTTATTGATTTCATTAACCTTATTGCTAAGGCTACATATATTAATATGGGCTATTTTCTAATGTAGCCGGTGACGGAGGTGGTTAACTTGTCCATGTTTTCGGCGGAGTCTCGTTACATAATCCAATTAGCGCAGTCCTGTAGCATAACCTCGGATTCTGATGACCATTTATAAACGGAGCGAATCGTTGGTTCTTCCTGTTTCAGCTTCTGCTTGTAAAGAGGAAGCAAGAGTACGGAGTCATGATCTGATTTGCCGAATGGCAGGTGAAAGAGGGCCTTGTATGCTTGCTTGTGTTTAGAATAGCAGTGGTCCAGGACTTTATCACCCTTAGTGGTGTTGGAGATCTCTTCGTGTTGGAGTCTCTTAGTGACGCCAATCGCCGACAACCAGAAAGGCAGCCACTTGGTGTAGGTTATCCTGCTTGTTTATAGCCTTGTACAGTTCATTAAGTGCCAGCTTGTTATTTTTATTGTCCTGAGGTGGAATGTATACAGCAGTCACGATAACAGCTGAAAACTCCCTCAGGAGGCAGAAGGGTCGGCATTTGACCATCAGGTATTCCAAGATGGGTAAACAGTGGGTCGACACTTCCACCGTGCTGGAATTAGAACACCAGTTGTTGTTGATGAAGAAGCAAACCCCTCCCCCTGTCAATTTCCCTGGCCACACGGTGAATGAAGAATCCATCGAGTTGGATAGCTGTGGGGGGTATCTTGTCCGAGAGCCATGTTTCTGAAAAGCAAAGACTGTTGAAGTTTCAAGAGTCCCGTTTTTAGTAAATCCATGATCGGAAGTCATTCATCTTATTATTAAGTGACTGTACATTACCCAATAGAAGGGAGGGAAGAAGTGGCCGGTTTTCACTTCACCTTAATCCTACAAGGACCCCCCTCTTGCCTCTGTAACGCCAGTGTTCCCTATTGTGTAGCCCGACAATTGGATTGGAATTACGTAGAGAACCCAGGGCAGATGAGTCGAAGTAGAAGTCGGAATTGGGGTCAGTAACTGCCATTCTGATGTTCAAGGTTTCTTGTCGGTTGTAAGAAATAACAGCGGAAACATTTTGTGAAAATAGAGTAAAAATAAACAGCAAAACAATTACAGAATAGCAAAGTTGTGTTGGAGCTTGCAAAACGGCGGCCATCCAACACGACTCCAACAATACTTAGGTTTCTACTTCCAGCTTATACATACTATATACAGTTGAAGTCGGAAGTTTACATACACTTAGGTTGGAGTCATTAATAAAACTTGTTTTTCAACCACTCCACAAAATGCTTGTCAACAAACTATAGTAATGGTAAGTCGGTTAGGACATCTACCTTGTGCATCTTTTTTCCAATAATTGTTTACAGACAAATTATTTAACTTATAATTCACTGTATCACAATTCCAGTGGGTCAGAAGTTTACATACACTAAGTTGACTGTGCCTTTAAACAGATTGGGAAATTCCAGAAAATTATGTCATGGCTTTAGAAACTTCTGATAGACTAATTGACATCATATGAGTCAATTGGAGGTGTACCTGTGTTTGTATTTCAAGGCCTACCTTCAAACTCAGTGCCTCTTTGCTTGACATCATGGGAAAATCAAAATAAATCAGCCAAGACCTCAGAAAGAATATTGTAGAATTCCACAAGTATGTGATGTTCGTCCTTGGGAGCAATTTCCAAATGCCTGAAGGTTCCATGTTCATCTGTACAAACAATAGTACAGAAATATAAACACCATGGGACCATGCAGCCGTCACACCGCTCAGGAAGGAGATTCGTTCTGTCTTCTAGAGATGAACGTACTTTGGTGCAAACAAAAGTGCAAAATCAATCCCAAAACTGCAAAGGACCCTGTGAAGATGCTGGAGGAAACGGGTACAAAAGTATCTATATCCACAGTAAAACGAGTCCTATATCGACATAACCTGAAAGGCCACTCAGCAAAGAAGAAGCCTGCTCCAAAACCGCCATAAAAAAAGCCAGACTACGGTTTGCAACTGCACATGGGGACAAAAATCGTACTTTTGAGTACGAAGGAACTTTTGGGTACGGAGGAAGGAAAATTATGTGGATATATTGAAGCAACATCTGAAGACATCAGTCAGGAAGTTAAAGCTTGGTCACAAATGGGTCTTCCAAATGGACAATGACCCCAAGCATATTTCCAAAGTTGTGGCAAAATGGCTTAAGGACAACAAAGTCAAGGTATTGGGGTGGCCATCACAAAGCCCTGACCTCAATCCTGTAGAACATTTGTGGGCAGAACTGAAAAAGCGTGTGCAAGCAAGGAGGCCTACAAACCTGACTCAGTTACACCAGCTCTGTCAGGAGGAATGGGCCAAAATTCACCCAGCTTATTGTGGGAAGCTTTTGGAAGGCTACCTGAAACGTTTGTCCAAAGTGAAGCAATTTAAAGGCAATGCTACCAAATACTAATTAAGTGTATGTAAACTTCTGACCCACTGGGAATGTGATGAAATAAATAAAAGCTGAAAAAAATCATTCTCTCTATTATTATTCTAACATTTCACATTCTTATAATGAAGTGGTGATCTTAACTGACCTAAGACAGGGAATTCTTACTAGGATTAAATGTCAGGAATTGTGAAAAACTGAGTTTAAATGTATTTGGCTAAGGTGTATGTAAACTTCTGTCTTCAACTGTACATTTTATGGACACAGTATATTTTACATTAGTTATCTTGTTTTTTTTGTTATTTTTAGTCCCACCTTTCAGCTCCCCTCACACCTCCCATCTTTGTCTGAACAGCATCCATTCTATTAGACATATATTTTTCAACTGTGCTGTGATGTTTCACCAAAGTCCTGAACCTTTCTATTCTCGTAATTTCTACAGATTGTAAATTAAAGATCAAATATTTTGCTAAGAGTATGATTATATTATTGGTGAATTGACTATAACTTTTCAAATCACCCAGCAGTACTATTTGCAGAGTTAGCTCCAGATAAATGATGTAAATCTTTAGCCATTCCTGTACCTGCGACCAAAACAAGCTACATATGGGCAGTACCAAAACAAGTGTTCAAGAGCTGATCTGATTGTTCGAAAGACATACAGTACCAGCCAAAGGTTTTGACACACTCATTTTTTTATTTTTTATTTTTTTTATTTTTTATTTTTTATTTAACCAGGTAGGCCAGTTGAGAACAAGTTATAATTTACAATTGCGACCTGGCCAAGATAAAGTGAAGCAGTGCGACACAAACAACACAGAGTTACACATGGGATAAACAAACGTACAGTCAATAACACAATATAAAAATCTATATACAGTGTGGGCAAATGTAGTAAGATCAGGGAGGTAAAGGCAATAAATAGGCCATAGTGGCGAAATAATTACAATTTAGCTATTAAACACTGGTGATAGATGTCCAGAAGATGAATGTGCAAGAAGAGATACTGGGGAGCAAAGGAGCAAAAAAATTAATAACAATATGGGAATGAGGTAGTTGGGTGGGCTATTTACAGATGGGCTGTGTACAGGTGCAATGATCGGCAAGCTGCTCTGACAGCTGATGCTTAAAGATAGTGAGGGAGATATAAGACTCAAGCTTCAGTGATTTTTGCAATTCATTCCAGTCATTGGCAGCAGAGAACTGGAAGGAAAGGCGGCCAAAGGAAGAGTTGGCTTTGGGGATGACCACTGAAATATACCTGCTGGAGCGCGTGCTACGCGTGGGTGCTGTTATGGTGACCAGTGAGCTGAGATAAGGCGGGGCTTTACCTAACAAAGACTTATAGATGACCTGGAGCCAGTGGGTTTGGCAACGAATGTGAAGCGAGGGCCAGCCATCGAGAGCATACAGGTCGCAGTAGTGGGTAGTATATGGGGCTTTGGTGACAAAACGGATGGCACTGTGATAGACTGCATCCAATTTGTTGAGTAGAGTGTTGGAGGCTATTTTGTAAATGACATCGCCGAAGTCAAGGATCAGTAGGATAGTCAGTTTTACGAGGGAATGTTTGGCAGCATGTGTGAAGGATGCTTTGTTGCGAAATAGTAAGCCGATTCTAGATTTAATTTTGGATCGGAGATGCTTAATGTGAGTCTGGAAGGGGAGTTTACAGTCTAACCAGACACCTAGGTATTTGTAGTTGTCCACTTGAATATGTGGACACTCCTCCAACACTCTGCTCAACAAATCAGAACCGTTCAGAGTCGTGATGCTAGACGGGCAGGCGCGAGCAGGCAGCGATCGGTTGAAGAGTGCTTTTCTTTATTTTTTATTATTTTCTACATCAAAACTATGAAATAACACATATGGAATCATATAGTAACCAAAAAAGTGTGAAACAAATCAAAATATATTTTAGATTTTAGATTCTTTACAGTAGCCACCCTTTACCTTGATGACAGCTTTGCATAGTTTTGTCTTCAATACTATTTTAAAATGTAGAAAATAGTGAAATTAAGAAAAACCCTTGAATGAGTAGGTGTGTCCAACCTTTTGACTGGTACTGTATTTGTTTAAAAAATATCATAATTGGGCTGCCTGGCTAAACACAGCCATAGAGTGTATCTGTGTCAAGTGAGTAGGGGAATTAAATTCAGTGAATGGGCTAGAGCATTAGGGTGGTCATTCATTCTCCTAATCTCCCAGCCAACCTCCCTCCACTGACTCACTACTAACATCTGCCTGCCCACGGACCCACTTCATCTAATCCCACTAAATTACATCCTAAGCACATGGGCACGATTGGGCCGGGCTGGAATGTTGCTAGTAGACATTTAATGCTGACACCATTTTTTGAATGATCAGTTACACTCATTATCTGTATGTTAGATCAGTTGCTTACAGATTGACCATTGTGTCATGATAATAATCGTGTTAGGACATTATAAGCATGTTAGGATATTACTGAGTTCAAACTGGTTCTCTTTCAATTATTAATTTCAATATCTCACATGTGGGATACACCTGAATCTCAGAAGCTTGATGCACCTGAGTCTCAGAAGCTTGATGAACCAATTAAACATGTCTGTCGGAGACAGACTGGACGCGTGGCGAATTAGATGAGCCCCTCCCCTCATGATAAGGAGCCACTCGCCTTCCGTATGGTCATTCTCACCTTTGTTCCTGACAAAGAGTACCTACAGTATATAAGCTCTCCTCAGCATGACTTGATCCCTGTTTTCCTGCTTAACTGTTCACAGGTGTGCTGCGAGGTTACACTTCCGAGTGCAGATTTTTTCATCTTGTCTTTTGTGTTGGGTGACTTTACCAAAAGGAAAGTTTTCACTTCGAATAAGAATTAGCTTTTCAGCTTTTTCTTCCCTTTGTCTCAGTAACATCAAACGGAGGCTACTGAGACTTGGCTATGCAAGGCTTAGCTAACCTGGCTAGCCCGCCGCAAAGCTAGCTACCCTAGCAACTAGCTTTTCTACCTGGAAGGGTAGAATTACAAGCTTGCTCTCTCGTTTATCACAAGCCACTACCGTGCCACGTTGACTAGACCGTAGTGCTTAGCAATTAACAAAATGTAGGTTATTTTTCTTTTTTTAAGAACTAATTGACCACAGTCTGTTCAATTATTTGATTTCCATTTATTTGTTTATTATTTGCTCAATGCGCACATTGCTCAGTTTCTCTAGAGATCAGAGTCAGATCAAGCCTGAACTGTGCGATGCAGTAGGGAGTTGTAGTTTTCAACAGGCCAATATTCTGCATAGTTTAGTGCAGACAACATGGTAATTAACCACAATGACCATAATCCATTGTGTGCCTACTTGTTCGGTCGGTCTGTGTGTTTCTTTTACACCTGCTACGTTTGGTTACAGTGGAGCAGACATGAAGACAAAGAGAAGAGACAGAAGAATGTGCGATCGAGAGGGATAGAGAGCAGTTGCTTCTACCTGAAAATACATGATCTCAGTGATTGATAGTTGGTATTCAGCAGTCATAAAAGTATGCCTTATTTACTTTGAGGAACTACTAAAATAGTGATTTTGCCAAATAGCATAGGCTGCAGCTCTATAGAAATTAGATGATGACTTGGAATCAAATCAAATCAAATTGTATTGGTTAGCAGATGTTAATGTGAGTGTAGCGAAATGCTTGTGCTTCTAGTTCCGACAGTGCAGTAATATCTAACAAGTAATCTAACAATTCTCAAACAACTACCTAATACACACAAATCTAAAGGGAGGAATAAGAATATGTACATATAAATATATGGGTGAGTGGCATAGATGGTATAAGGTACAGTATATACATATGAGATGAGTAATGTAAGACATGTAAACATTATTAAAGAGACATTGTTTAAAGTGACGAGTGATCCATTTATTAAAGTGGCCAATGATATGAGTCTCTATATAGGCAGTAGCCTCTCTGAGTTACTGATGGCTGTTTAGCAGTCTGATGGCCTTGAGATAGAAGCTGTTTTTCAGTCTCTCGGTCGCAGCTTTGATGCACATGTACTGACCTTGCCTTCTGGATGGTAGCGGGGTGAACAGGCAGTGGCTCGGATGGTAGTTGTCCTTGATGATTTTTTGAGCCTTCATGTGACATCAGGTGCTGTAGGTGTCTTTGAGGGCAGGTAGATTGCCCCCGGTGATGCATTGTGCAGACTACGGCACAGTCTGGAGAGCCTTGCAGTTGAGTGCGGTGCAGTTGCCATACCAGGCGGTGATACAGCCCAACAGGATGCTCTCGATTGTCCATCTGTAAAAGTTTGTCAGGATTTTAGGTGACAAGCCAAATTTCTTCAGTCTCCTGTGTGTCTGTGTGGACCATTTCAGTTAGTCTGTGATGTGTACGCCGAAGAACTTAAAACTTTTCACCTTCTCCACTACTGTCCCTTTGATGTGGATAGGGGGGTGCTCCCACGGCTGTTTCCTGAAGTACACAATCATCTCCTTTGTTTTGTTGACGTTGAGTGAGAGGTTGTCTTCCTGACATCACACTCCGAGTGCCCTCACCTCTTCTCTGTAGGCTCTGTAGGCTCTGTAGTTGTTGGTAATCAAGCCCACTACTGTTGTGTTATCACCAAACTTGATGATTGAGTTGGAGGCGTGCATGGCCATGCAGTCATGGATGAACAGGGAGAACAGGAGGGGGCTGAGCACGCACCCTTGTGGGGCCCCAATGTTGACGGTCAGCGAAGTGGAGATGTTGTTTCCTACCTTCAACACCTGGGGACAGCCCGTCAGAAAGTCCAGGACCCAATTGCACAGGGCGGGGTTGAGACCCAGGGCCTCCAGCTTAATCTTGATCTTGGAGGGTACTTTGGTGTTGAATGATGAACTGTAGTCAATGAACAGCATTCTTACATATTCCTTATGTCCAGATGGGATAGGGCAGTGTGCAGTGTGATTGCGATTGTAAATTGAATATGTCCGTAAACACGCCAGCCAGCTTGTCTGCACATGCTCTGAGGACGCGGCTAGTGATGCCGTCTGGACCAGCAGCCTTGCGTGGGTTAACACATTTAAATGTCTTACTCACGTCAGCCACGGAGAAGGAAAGGGGAGAGGGCGCAGTCCTTGTTAGCGGGTCGCGACGGTGGCTTTGTATTTTCCTCAAAGTGGGCAAAGAAGGTGTTTCATTTGTCTGGAAGCGAGAAGTTGGTGTCCGTAACGTGGCTGGTTTTCTTTTTGTAGTCTGTGATTTCCTGTAGACCCTGCCACATACGTCTCGTGTCTGAGCCGTTGAATTGCGACTCCACTTTGTCCCTATACCAACATTTCACTAGTTTGATTGTCTTGCGGAGGAAATAACTTCACTGTTTATATTCGGCCATATTCCCAGTCCTCTTTCCATGGTTAAATGAGGTGGTTCGCGCTATCAGTTTTGTGTGAATGCCACCATCTATCCACAGTTTCTGGTTAGGGTAGGTTTTAATAGTCACAGTGGGTACATCTCCAATGCACTTCCTTATAAACTCACTCACCGAGTCAGCGTATAGATCAATGTTATTCCCTGAGGCTACCCGGAACATTTCCCAGTTCACGTGATCAAAACAATCTTGAAGCGTGGATTCCGATTGGTCAGACCAGCATTGAATGGTTCTAGTCACGGGTACATCCTGTTTGAGTTTCTGCCTATAAGACGGTAGGAGCAAGATGGAGTCGTGGTCGGATTTGTCAAAGGGAGGGCGAGGGAGGGCCGTGTATGCATCGCGGAAGTACCAGCGATCAAGTGTATTGCCCGCGCGAGTGCTGCAATTAATATGCTGATAGAATTTAGGTAGCCTTGTTTTCAAATTTGCTTTGTTAAAATCCCCAGCTACAATAAATGCAGCCACAGGATATATGGTTTCCAGTTTACATAGAGTCCAGTGAAGTTCCTTGAGGGCCGTCGGGGTGTCTGCTTGAGGGGGTATATACACAGCTGTGACTATAACGGACAAGAGTTCTCTTGGGAGATAATATGGCAGGCATTTGAATGTAAGGAATTCTAGGTCGGGTGAGCAGAAGGACTTCCTGTATGTTGTAATAATAATCAAGTCATCAATAAAAAAAAAATGCAATATACACAACAAATGAAATATTGTATTAAAGTAAAGTAATGTGAATGAATGATGGTTAATAAGTGATAAGCAGTAATGGGAAGTCTTTCATTCATTGTTTTATTCTGTGTTGTTACAGCATTCAACACACATAATAAAAAATGGATCAAAACCGAAATCGTAATTTTTAAAATAATTGAACTGAAACCAAACTGACCTCAAAAGAACAAATTTATCTCCACTACTAGACTAACCGTCCTAGCTTCACTGCTTATCAGTCAAGAGACACGCTTTTGTTCATTACACTGACTAGTAGGACAGGAGGAAACTCCCCTCACACCGTCCCAGGCAAGCAACTCCTCCCAGCCATCCCAGCTTGCGTGGCCGAAGCCAAACGTAACTGGGACAGACTTTTTGCCAACATGAATGTCAAATACATGGAAGAGCTGGGCCTCGGCAAGCCACCAGTGGTAGAGTGGCCAACCAACTCAACCCTGCTAGCCTACCAATCTGTTTTGATGCTACCGGATAAATGTCTCTTCGCAATGTATGAAAACGTGGACTGCCCGCTGTTCGCTGGCACACTCTTGGCCGAGGGTGCTGCTTTACTCTTTTCCTCCTCTAACCCTCATACACCCCAATCTATTCAAAGTGAGGAAATGCCTCGATTGCCAGGCAGATCGTTCTTTTGCTGTACGACAAGCCCTGGCAACTCCAGTTACGCAGGGATCTTTTGACCCAAGCAAACTGATATTTTCCACCCTCACCTGGACACCATAACCCTCTGGGCCTGGTCCGTGAGAGGTTAAATCTGGATATGACAGGGTTGCCTCTTGGAGTCATTGAGACTATCCAGAGTGCCAGCCAATGTTACCTCCAAAAAATTGGGGCACTGAGCAAATTTCAGGTTTGCTGAGCGCAAACTTGAACGTTGTGAAAATTCTATGCAACTTCCTGGGTGCGTTTACTGTGAGCACTGAGGCTGTTCCCACTTTAAGGTACAGTTTTAACAGTGGCCAAGTACGCTACTGAGGCTATTTGATCGTCATGTAGGCTTAACATTGTGGCCTACCATCAAAAACAATGGAGAAAATAAAATGTTAATATGGAAATAGCTGTTCTGTCATTTAGCCTACAGTAGCAGCCAATGTGTGGTGTTCAAAATAGGCCTACATTCCATGAGACTTTTGGAAGAAAAATACAAAGGGCTTGTCTCGGGGCTACTGCATGCCCAAAACCAGATAATTCATTACCAATGCTCTGTATCTGAGGTTTTCTGCTTTTTGTAGGACCGCAAAGTGAGTGAGTGAGCTGCATGAACTGTCAGTTCATCATTCGTGCCTAAGGTTTGCCCCAGGTTTTTCCAAGGTTTCCTTGTTGCCCAACCCTGCTTTTATGCCTATGGGCAGCGACTATTACAATTGAGCTTGTGACTTTCCACCCACCGCCCTTCACTTCATAATATTAGAGAACCGGGGTAACGAAAGTAACCTTGAGTTTTACTCTGTCAGGATGGTGTATTGGAGACGAAGTCAAGTGTAGGAGAGCAGATACAATGAACAGGGGAACTTTTATTATAGTTCCAAAAACGAGAGCACCACATGAAACAAACACGCTCAAAAAACAGAACATAAAAGTAGAGCGCGTAAACTAACACCACCTAACATGAAAACAATTACACACAAAAAATGATGGGAAACAGAGGGTTAAATACAAGTAGATTGATTGGGGAAATGTAAACCAGGTGTGTATGGAAACAAGACAAGACAAATGGATATAAGAAAAATGGAGCAGCGATGGCTAGATAGCCGTTGCCCGAACAAGGAGAGGGGCTGACTTCAGCAGAAGTCGTGACATACTCAATGATCTGGGCTTTCTGTTCAGTGCAGCTGATTGATTTCTGATTAGAGTCCTGGAAGCTAATATGAAATTCTGATTCCATGATTTTTCTCCTTCAGATTCAACTAGCAATATGAAATGACTGGGATGATGTTGTTGACACTGCAGAGAGTTGTGATGATTCTTACATGTCTGACTGCTGCTTCACAGCTTTTGATTTCCATTTCATTACTGATTATCTTGGGACTCTGAGGGATAAGAATACTCTCCTATATATAGCACACTGTTACTCTCCCCATCTGTTGCTGCCAAATGACAGCCAACAGTTATCCATATTACAGTATACGTAACATAACACTTCCTCGATATTATACTATACCTGGATTCAATGTGAAAAGGGTACAGCCGCTGGACTAGGAGGAGCAGTTGTATTAGTGTGTTTAGTTTAATGGTTAACCCCCCCTGTCCTCCATCCATAGATTCGTCAGCAGCATACCACCCTGCATCCCACTGTTAGCTTGCTTCTGAAACTAAGCAGGGTTGGTCCTGGTTGGTCCCTGGATGGCACACCAAATGCTGTGGAAAGTGTTGTTGGAGGGCCAATAGGAGGCACTCTTTCCTCTGGTGTATTTTTTGTATATCCCAATACCCCAGGGCAGGGATTGTGGACATTTCCCAGTGTAGGGGGCCATCTTTCGATGCGACGTTAAACGAGTGCCCTGACTCTCTGTGGTCACTAAAGATCCCTTGACACTAATCGTAAGAGTAGGGGTGTTAACCCTGATGTCTTGGCTAAATTCTCAACTTGGCCCTCATACCATCATGGCCACCTAATCATCCCCAGCATCCAATTAGCTCATTCATCCCCCACTCCTCTTCCCTGTAACGAATCCACAGGTCGTTGCTGTAAGTAAGAATGTGTTCACAGACAATCTTACCAGGTAAAATAAGGGTTAAAAAAAATAATAATAATAACATTCTGTCTGACGAAGATCATGTCACTGAGCGTTTTCTTAGAACGTCCCCCATGTCCAAACCACCAGTGCCTGACTGGCTGGCTGGTGTTATGTTGCGGCAGGCAACGTCTATTTCTGGAGGGGTGCAGAAAGACAGTGTAGGAATTCCCTAATCTGATCATCTGCCTGCCCAGTTCAAGCAAACTCAATCATGTTCGCTCTTCTCCCTTGGCAAGCTGAATCAGTTATCATCATTAAAGATGGGATCCGCAGTAGGGGGAAACAGCACCGCTGTCAGCCCCACAAGCGTTGTTATTGTCTTTGTTGCCGAGCTGAGGAGCGTTGTGTGGAGTGGTGATTTTAGCCTGTAAATCTTGGTGGGGCAAACTCCCACCCAAAATGTTTGATGCATGCCAGCAAAGCCACTACACTACACAACACAACAATAAACAGTACATGAATTACACTATAATGGTGACGAACGGTGGCCACAAACTGTTAGGGCCTACATAAAGCTGTCCCAACAGCAGAGTCCCAACAACAGTCCCAACACCTTCCTATTGCTCTACCTGGCTATCAGCAGAGCCTTGTCTGGCAGCGAAAAAGTTTATTTATTGCCTTTTAAAAAACATAGCTGATATGGCTGACCTGCTTAAACAAATGTGGTTTCTACTGTCAACTGAGATGGACAACAGAATTCAGAACATGGGCCATCCTTACAGTATTCTCCCTGTACACCAAGTCAGAACCCTAGGATAAATAAAGGGTGCATATAAACAGACAACGAAAGCCCTTACAATATTTTATAATTACATTTCTCTAAAACAGGCTATAGGCTACATGTGCACCATCAAGTCAGAACAGTAAAAAAGCAAAATTATGAGTGGAAAAGGGAACAAATTATTAGGGTGAGGCACATTGGCTCCTAACAGCTTACCACACAACATACACTTAGTATTACTTTCTTAGCTACAGTATACAGTGCCTTCAAAAAGTATTCAGACCCCTTGACTCTTTCCACATTTTGTTACATTGCAGCCTAATTTTAAAATTGATTTTTAAAATATTTTAGCAATCGACACACAATAACCCATAATGACAAAGTAAAAACAGGTTTTCAGAATTTCTTTCAAATTTATTACAAATTAAAAAAACAGCTATCAAATCAAAACCCTTATTTACTTAAGCATTTGCTATGAGACTCAAAATTGAGCTCAGGTGCATGTGGGAAATTCAATTGATTGGACATGATTTGGAACGGCACACACGTCAATATGGATCAGCACACACCTGACAGAGCTTGAGAGGATCTGCAGAGAAGAATGGGAGAAACTACGCAAATATACAGTGCCTTGCGAAAGTATTCGGCCCCCTTGAACTTTGCGACCTTTTGCCACATTTCAGGCTTCAAACATAAAGATATAAAACTGTATTTTTTTGTGAAGAATCAACAACAAGTGGGACACAATCATGAAGTGGAACGACATTTATTGGATATTTCAAACTTTTTAACAAATCAAAAACTGAAAAATTGGGCGTGCAAATTTATTCAGCCCCTTTACTTTCAGTGCAGCAAACTCTCTCCAGAAGTTCAGTGAGGATCTCTGAATGATCCAATGTTGCCCTAAATGACTAATGATGATAAATACAATCCACCTGTGTGTAATCAAGTCTCCGTATAAATGCACCTGCACTGTGATAGTCTCAGAGGTCCGTCAAAAGCGCAGAGAGCATCATGAAGAACAAGGAACACACCAGGCAGGTCCGAGATACTGTTGTGAAGAAGCTTAAAGCCGGATTTGGATACAAAAAGATTTCCCAAACTTTAAACATCCCAAGGAGCACTGTGCAAGCGATAATATTGAAATGGAAGGAGTATCAGACCACTGCAAATCTACCAAGACCTGGCCGTCCCTCTAAACTTTCAGCTCATACAAGGAGAAGATTGATCAGAGATGCAGCCAAGAGGCCCATGATCACTCTGGATGAACTGCAGAGATCTACAGCTGAGGTGGGAGACTCTGTCCATAGGACAACAATCAGTCGTATATTGCACAAATCTGGCCTTTATGGAAGAGTGGCAAGAAGAAAGCCATTTCTTAAAGATATCCATAAAAAGTGCTGTTTAAAGTTTGCCACAAGCCACCTGGGAGACACACCAAACATGTGGAAGAAGGTGCTTTGGTCAGATGAAACCAAAATTGAACTTTTTGGCAACAATGCAAAATGTTATGTTTGGCGTAAAAGCAACACAGCTGAACACACCATCCCCACTGTCAAACATGGTGGTGGCAGCATCATGGTTTGGTCCTGCTTTTCTTCAGCAGGGACAGGGAAGATGGTTAAAATTGATGGGAAGATGGATGGAGCCAAATACAGGACCATTCTGGAAGAAAACCTGAAGGTGTCTGCAAAAGACCTGAGACTGGGACGGAGATTTGTCTTCCAACAAGACAATGATCCAAAACATAAAGCAAAATCTACAATGGAATGGTTCAAAAATAAACATATCCAGGTGTTAGAATGGCCAAGTCAAAGTCCAGACCTGAATCCAATCGAGAATCTGTGGAAAGAACTGAAAACTGCTGTTCACAAATGCTCTCCATCCAACCTCACTGAGCTCGAGCTGTTTTGCAAGGAGGAATGGGAAAAAATGTCAGTCTCTCGATGTGCAAAACTGATAGAGACATACCCCAAGCAACTTACAGCTGTAATCGCAGCAAAAGGTGGCGCTACAAAGTATTAACTTAAGGGGGCTGAATAATTTTGCACGCCCAATTTTTCAGTTTTTGATTTGTTAAAAAAGTTTGAAATATCCAATAAATGTCGTTCCACTTCATGATTGTGTCCCACTTGTTGTTGATTCTTCACAAAAAAATACAGTTTTATATCTTTATGTTTGATGCCTGAAATGTGGCAAAAGGTCGCAAAGTTCAAGGGGGCCGAATACTTTTGCAAGGCACTGTAGGTGTGCCAAGCTTGTAATGTCATACTTGGTGCTGTAATCGCTGCCAAAAGAGCTTCAACAAAGTACTGAGTAAAGGGTCTGAATACTTATGTAATGTGGTATTTCCGGGGGGGGGGGGGGGGGTTTAATTCGCAAAAATGTCTAAAAACCTGTTTTTGTTTCTCATTATGGGGTATTGTGTGTAGATTGAGGACGGGAAAAACGATTTAATACATTTTAGAATAAGGCCGTAACGTAACAAAATGTGGAAAAAGTCAAGGGGTCTGGATATTTCCGAAGGCACTGAACATATCTCCCTGGCATATTACATAATTTGTTCAACAGCATACAATACCGTTTTGCATTCAAGGCGGCAAGTAGCCTAGTGGTTGGAGCGTCGGGCCAGTAACCAAAAGGTTGCTGGATTGAATCCCCGAGCTGACAAGGTAAAAATCTGCTGTCCTGCCACTGAGCAAGGCAGGGTGCGCCGAAGAACCCCCTGTTTTCTGAGCGCCAAAGATGTGGATGTCGATTAAGGTAGCCCCCCGCACCTCTCTGATTCAGAGGACACATTTCAGTTGAATACATTCAGTTGGACAACTGACTAGGTTTTCCCCTTTAACTTGTGCTATGCTCACTTGAACTGGAAGGTGGCACTGCAGTCCTTCGTAGGCTAATTTTGTCATCAAAGTCTGCCATTCTCTATAAACTCTGAAAAAAACAAGGTTGAATCATGATGACGTCAGTGATATTCAGGTCAGAGCTCTAGAAAGAGGCCTGAGTTCCCGACTTGCAATTCTGAGTTGGATGACTGTCAGAGCTCTTTTTTTCGGAGTTCCCAGTTGTCTTTATCTCAGAAGTCAGATTTCGCAGTTCCGAGTTTCCAGTTGTTTTGAGCGCAGCAGAGGTCATGCTGGATTGACAGCATGGCCAATGTTGAATGTTTATCCTTTTAAGCTTGGACCCTTAAACCCAGACTTGGGACCACACACCCACTCCACTGAATAGCAGGCTAGTGATTGCTTTGCAATGCAATCTGATGTCTTCCAAACCATTCATTGTTGAATTTGCGATTTCAAACTTGTTGTGTAATGTTTATATCCAATGGACGATGAGCACCAATACGTTTTATCTATAATTTCTCTTCATTACTTCTCTTCATATGACAAGGATTGAAATGATTTTCCAGTAGATTGTCGACTTGATTCATTGTGACTGCTAGCTTGCTAGCTAAGATTTTGAAAGTCCAATCAAAGCTACTGTAGATATGACGTGATTTAACGTAATTTTATCTGTGGCCAATGACCTTGAGCCGCCTTAGATGGGCACTTCTAAGATGCACTTCATAGATGTTGTGGTGACGTAGTGTCCCCATGAGCAACAGAACACTGAGTATAATCACGGTGCAACAAGAGAACATCACAAACCTCTACGCTCTATATTCTCCGCTGGCTGCCCCACCACCACAAAAAGCACTGAGCTAGGCTGAACCACCTGCATTTTGGAGCTGCCTTATTCAAGAAAGCAAAAAAGAGACCATGTTTGCATTCAGCCTTATTAACTTAATGATTTTTATATTTTTTTCATTATTTGCAAACTGATATGTGACATTCAAAACAGGCCAAAACAGGGGGGAAATTATATGATTATGTTTTTAGCTAAACAGGTGGGGCTCAAAACCCCCCTGAATGACTGGTCATCACTGGTGGTGCGACATGGTAAAAAAAAAAAAATCAGTACATATTGTGCTCTTCTGTCACACGTGTGTTCGTTGTTTGCAGTAACTTCATTGTTGATATAATATCACAAACGAACGTGGCTGTTTCACCATTAAGGATTCCAACTTTAATGCCTCTTCCTCTTTCCCCATTAATTTCGCTCTCATGCTAATATCACAGTGGAGTAGCAGCCTATTGAACCCTCTGTTGTTAATGATGGTGATGCAATACAATGCAATACAACTTCCTTCATGGCATGCCTAGGGATATTAGTAACATCAGCATGTGCCAATGTATGCTGATGAATAGCTTTATTTAGAAATGACAAACTTCTACTGTGTTGGATAGCATCTACCACAAGTGTAACATTTTGAACGTGATAGCAATAGCATTTTGTCAGCTTGTATCTAATTATTTTATTTTCTAGACATGGATTGATGGCACTGGTTTCAGAGCAAGAATCAATGAGTTGCCAATTGAAGACTGTTGAAGCCCTCTTGCCTTTTTGTGTTGACAAAATTAATCAATATAGTGAAAAGGGCCTGGACACAAGAACATCATCTTTTATCTCATTTCAGCATTTTATCAAAATGCTAATTTGAAAATGAAAATGCCTGTGGCTTTACTCTGGATAACATGCTTGCCATATGCTCCACAACCTCTGAAAACCACTGTCCTCACCAGGGTAATCATACAGTTTAGATCATAGATACCCTGGGATTGAGATTCACGGAAAGATTATCCTAACACATCTTCCGTAAGGTAGTGGAAAATACATTGAATTGATTTTGATTAAAGATGTCATTTTCACTGCTTGACTACCAGTGTAGCACAGTGTATGATAGGCCTACCCACAGAGCATAGATGCCAGGCCATACTTTCTGCTCACTGCTTTCACGGCTCTTTATTTAAATTGATGGAAGCAGATGATTTTCTGCTGTGATTATATTATGTTGACTGACATCATGGTGAATGTAATTTATTAAGGAATGAAGAGAGACAGTGGAGGGTAGAGAATGAGAGTCTCCTCTGGTGGTTAAAAGGGCTAGCAGACAAGATAGTCTCTAATACTGTTTGCTGTTTTTTATTCTTTTCTACAGGAATGCAAACACTGCATGCACGTACACACACACACTCAGTCAAACACACATGTGCACATGAAGAGTTTATTTCCAAAACGCTACATCCACCAATTTTTCAGATGTATTTTTTTTCATCATGATTGCTTATGGGTTCCTTCATGTGTGTGTAAAATATTACTGCTTTCTTCGATTTGTAATTAGAGATTTATGTATGAAAATGTGTTTTTCTGCAAAACGCTATATGTCCATCGTTTAACTGGAATGAAATGTTCTTATCCAAAATATTTGACTCTGATATGTGGTTGTCTCACCTAGCTATCTTAAGATGAATGTACTTACATTAAGTCGCCCTGGATGAGCATCTGCTGAATGACAAAAATGTCAAATGTAAATGTTTTCAAGTACAGTGAAATGCCTTTCTTGAGAACTCAAAACCCAACAATGCAATAATCAATAACAATGTATTACTAGAAAAAACACATGAAAAGTAAGAATAGGAAATATGAAATACACAATAAAGTAATTACGTAAGTAAGCATACTATATACATAAAATATTTACAAAGTCAGTTCCAATAACATATTTACATGTGCAGGAATACTGGAGTGATGGAGGTGGATATGTACAGTTTAGGGGTAAGAGGACTAGGCAACAGGATATAAGATTAACAGAGTAGCAGCAGGTTGTATGTGAGTGGGTGTGCGGGTGTGTAGAGTCAATATAAATGTATCTGCATATTATGTGTGAGTGAGCAAATGATGGAGTGTGTGTGTGTGTGTGTGTGTGTGTGTGTGTGTAGGGCCATGTTAGTGTGCAAAGAGACAAATATTGAAATAAAAGGTCAATAAAGATACTAGGTACACTCAGATAGTCCATGTAGTTATAGTGTTAGCTATTTATCAGTCGTATTTCTCTGGGATGAAAGCTGTTCAAGAGCCTGTTGGTGTTGGATTTGATGCACCGGTACCTCTTGTTGTGCGGCAGCAGAGAAAATAGTCTATGGCTTGGGTGGTTGGGGTCTTTGACAATTTTCCTGGGCCTTCTTTTCATAATGCCTGATATAGAGGTCCTGGATGGCAGGGAGCTCGGCCCCAGTGATGTACTGGGCTGTCCGCACAACCCTCTGCAGCGCCATGCAATCGAGGGCGGTGCTATTGTCATACCAAGCAGTGATGCAGCCAGTCAATATGCTCTCAGTGGTACAGTTGTATAACCTTTTTAGGATTTGAGGGCCCATGCCAAACTTTTCTTTCTTTTTTTACATACAGAGCTCATATTACTGTATTGAATTATTTAAAATAATAATAATAATAATATTGTAAATTTCTTTATAAAATGTTTAGCTATTTGTTACATTTGACTGTGTAAAACCTACTGTGTAAAAGCTAGCAGTACTACTTATTTGTCTAAGAGTGAAGTGCAAAAAAACATGATTATTTGCCTCTCCGAAATGAAACCATCATGTGATAGATTTTAAATTAAACAAATGTGTGTCTGTCATTGAACAACCCCATACCTTGATAAGATAGTGAAAAAACACACCAATCTCTTTCATAATTTCTTTAAACAATAAAAACGAATTTACCAACATTTCTGAAAGTGGAAACAGTATATAGTGTTTTGGAGTGAAACTCTTCATATGTACACTTACACAGACTCTTAGTCAGTCAGTAAGTCACTCACAAACAAACCAATCCATCCACTTCATTGCAGTCTGCTAAAACAAGGTTGAGTACAGATGCTGCTCTTTATTGTTTTCATTGCATTCTCTGATACAGAATCCACTTACTGTCATACAGGATCCAACCTCCCCTCTCATGTTGGCCCAGAGCTAATCAATACTTCTGTTCTCTCTAGGATTGAGACACCAGCAGGCAGTTGCTGCCTCATCCTCCCTGCTGCACACTATATCCTTCTGTTTTATTTAACGCAGATCAAATTGGTTTTCAGTTTCATACATATCCATTACGTTCCCCAAAGTCCACATTCAGTGAAAACCGTTTATACAGTGAAAACCGTTAATACAGTGAAAACCATTTATACAGTGAAAACCATTTATACAGTGAAAACCATTTATACAGTGAAAACCATTTATACAGTGAAAACCATTTATACAGTGAAAACCATTTATACAGTGAAAACCATTTATACAGTGAAAACCATTTATACAGTGAAAACCGTTTATACAGTGAAAACCGTTTGTGAATCGTGGACAAAGGGCATTGTCACATGGACGTAGAGAACAGAATAGGCCCCTTCATTAAGTTATTGAGAGCTCTGTATAACTGTGAAACTGAGGATTTGGGGTACAGCCTAATAGCTTGTTAAAGACTACCACTCTCTGACTCTGAATGCTGCTGTCTGATAAAGCACAGATACCCAAGGTGCAACAGCATGCAGACAGTGCACAGCAGGTCAATGGAACGCAAGCCAGTACGCTTTACACTGGCTTTAGTCAGGAGCTAGTCATAGCCATGTTTACTTGTTAACAATTGCTTGGGATCGTGGTAACACCACCTTTTAGATAATTAAGGGATAGCTCATCCAAATTACCAAATTACACATTGGTTTCCTTAACCTGTAAGCAGTCTATGGACAAGCTTAATCCATGCCATGCTTTGGTCTTATTTCCCTGGGACTGTTTCCAAATGCTAATGTTTAAACATTTGTGGCACCAATCCCAACCAGGTCCTAGCATCGATGTTAGCATTTTTCACACATCATGTCCAAATCATCCAAAAATATCTAAACTTGATTGTGAAGATCAACAAAGTCATAGATGATTTGAACATGGTTCACACAAAAATATAATATTGGTACCATGACTTTGTGGTATTTGTGCCGATATCATACATTTTTGTGTGTGTGGAAGGTATCTGGAGCCCAGACTGTTTACGGCTCCGTCTGCAGCTCTGCACTGCCTCAACACTTCAGGAGGATTCCCTCTGGTTCCTCTCTCATGGCATCCCACTCTCACTAATGGATGAATAAACTGTAGGACTGTAGGATGGAACAGAGCCAGAGACATGCATGTCCATATTGGGCTCAATCCTGTCTTGAGACAGGACTGTACTTTGCACAAATCATGCATTGATGATGATGTCAAAACATGATTTATAATCATGGGTCTCAGGTGCAGAACAACAATGTGGGGCTCCATTTTTTGTGTTGGCATGTAGTA
Organism: Oncorhynchus mykiss; assembly: GCF_057628025.1. NCBI lineage: Eukaryota > Metazoa > Chordata > Actinopteri > Salmoniformes > Salmonidae > Oncorhynchus > Oncorhynchus mykiss. The sequence goes on along the minus strand of NC_143026.1, from coordinate 70,835,754 downwards.
CAACAATACAGTGCTTTCTCCTGGATTCAATAGCTCCTGGTTATTGTCTGCTGTTTGTTTTTTATCTCTACAGACCAACGATGCCTTAGGCCCCACGTGGAACTGCATGTACTTCATCCCTCTGATAATCATCGGCTCCTTCTTCGTGCTGAACCTGGTTTTGGGAGTTCTTTCAGGGTGAGTCCAACTTAACATTACAGCAGCACTGTGGCACCGCCACATTGTGCCGGGGTGGCTGACATGTATTTTATACACTCTGTTACCGTCTGTACAAGTTCATGTTTTTTTTTTCAAAAGGTGAACGCACAATATGCTCTAATTAACTGCATGGGAAGGAGACAAGGTTAGAGTCTCCCCCCTCCACAATACTTCTCTCCCATGGTGTCTGAATGATGCAGAGAAGAATAAGCGCTGAACAGCAGGTCCCAGAACAGTCATTATCTTCTGTTGTGTTTGGCTTGCAGGGAGTTTGCCAAGGAGAGGGAGCGGGTAGAAAACCGCAGGGCATTCATGAAGCTCCGGAGGCAACAGCAAATTGAGCGGGAACTCAATGGCTACCGAGCCTGGATCGACAGAGCAGGTACTGAAACCACTGTCTGTATTACACTATAGACCCAATACATGTCATGCTTTTAAAAGGTTACCTCAGAAATGTCCTTGATATTTACTTTCATACTGTATGAATCAGACTTCATTGTTGGGTCTGCTTTGCAGAAGAGGTGATGCTTGCGGAGGAGAACAAGAATTTAGGACCTTCTGCTCTTGATGGTAAGAATGGAAAGATGGCCCCATTGCTTATATTGTCTTTAGACCCCTGCATTAGTTTACTGTTTATCTGTCTGTACTGGATTATTGGCATTCTGTTTTGTACACATGACTGTCTACCATGAGAATATTTCTCATCTGCCTGTCCTCTAAGACAACCACACACTGCAAGCATAACTAAAACATTGGCCGAGACTGAAACATATCATTTGTAGAAAATTGTAATTGTTATTTGTAATTTAATAATATCATATTACCCTATGCGCTGTGCATGATACATACAGTGGGGCAAAAAAGTATTTAGTCAGCCACCAATTGTGCAAGTTCTCCCACTTAAAAAGATGAGAGATGCCTGTAATTTTCAATGACAGACAAAATGAGAATTTTTTTTCTCCAGAAAATCACATTGTAGGATTTTTTATGAATTTATTTGCAAATTATGGTGGAAAATAAGTATTTGGTCAATAACTAAAATGTATCTCAATACTTTGTTAAATACCCTTTGTTGGCAATGACAGAGGTCAAACGTTTTCTGTAAGTCTTCACAAGGTTTTCACACACTGTTGCTGGTATTTAGGCCCATTCCTCCATGCAGATCTCCTCTAGAGCAGTGATGTTTTGGGGCTGTTGCTGGGCAACACGGACTTTCAACTCCCTCCAAAGATTTTCTATGGGGTTGAGATCTGGAGACTGGTTAGGCCGCTCCAGGACCTTGAAATGCTTCTTACGAAGCCACTCCTTCGTTGCCCAGGCGGTGTGTTTGGGATCATTGTCATGCTGAAAGACCCAGCCACGTTTCATCTTCAATGCCCTTGCTGATGGAAGGAGGTTTTCACTCAAAATCTCACGATACATGTCCCCATTCATTCTTTCCTTTACACGGATCAGTCGCCCTTTGCAGAAAAACAGCCCCAAAGCATGATGTTTCCACCCCTATGCCTCACAGTACTTCACTTTGTCCTCCAAACATGACGAGTTGAGTTTTTACCAAAAAGTTATATTTTGGTTTCATCTGACCATATGGCATTCTCCCAATCTTCTTCTGGATCATCCAAATGCTCTCTAGCAAACTTCAAAAGGGCCTGGACATGTACTGGCTTAAGCAGGGGGACACGTCTGGCACTGCAGGATTTGAGTCCCTGGCGGCGTAGTGTGTTACTGATGGTAGGCTTTGTTACTTTGGTCCCAGCTCTCTGCAGGTCACTCACTAGGTCCCCCCGTGTGGTTCTGGGATTTTTGCTCACCGTTCTTGTGATGATTTTGACCCCACGGGGTGAGATCTTGCGTGGAGCCCCAGATCGAGGGAGATTATCAGTGGTCTTGTATGTCTTCCATTTCCTAATAATTGCTCCCACAGTTGATTTCTTCAAACCAAGCTGCTTACCTATTGCAGATTCAGTCTTCCCAGCCTGGTGCAGGTCTACAATTTTGTTTCTGGTGTCCTTTGACAGCTCTTTGGTCTTGGCCATAGTGGAGTTTGGAGTGTGACTGTTTGAGGTTGTGGACGGGTGTCTTTTATACTGATAACACGTTCAAACAGCTGCCATTAATACAGGTAACGAGTGGAGGACAGAGGAGCCTCTTAAAGAAGAAGTTACAGGTCTGTGAGAGCCAGAAATCTTGCTTGTTTGTAGATGTGATTTTATGGATTTTTTTTTCTCATTTTGTCTGTCATAGTTGAAGTGTACCTATGATGAAAATTACAGGCCTTTCATCTTTTTAAGTGGGAAAACTTGCACAATTGGTGGCTGACTAAATACTTTTTTGCCTCACTGTAGATAAACACACATTATTTTACTTAGGTAAGTGCTAGCGAGGAAAAGTAGGTGTTTTGATTCTCACTGTTAATTTCAGTCTCTCCTGAGGCCTGAAATGTATACATTATGTCTCATTGAGTGTTGGAACTTACAGTACAATCTCTTTGGTTGACTCTGTGAAAGTAATTTACTTACACTTTCTCATGACAGTGTAACTACTTTGAGCAGTTTTGTCTCGCAATACTCTTAAATGTGTGTGCTATCCTGTTTTTGTAATATATCTGGGCTTGTGTGTACTCACGATATACAGTACCAGTCAAAAAAAGTGAGTGAAGGGTTTTTCTTTATTTTTACTATTTTCTACATTGTAGAATAATAGTGAGGACATCAAAACTATGAAATAACACATATGGAATCATGTAGTAACCAAAAAAGTATTGGTAGCCACCATTTGCCTTGCTGATTCCATATGTGAAATTCTCTCAACCAGCTTCATGAGATAGTCACCTGGAATGCATTTCAATTAACAGGTGTGCCTTCTTAAAAGTTTATCTGTGGAATTTATTTCCTTCTTAATGCGTTTGAGCCAATCAGTTGTGTTGTGACAAGGTAGGGGTGGTATACAGAAGATAGCCCTATTTGGTAAAAGACCAAGTCCATATTATGGTAAGAACAGCTTAAATAAGCAAAGAGAAACAACAGTCCATCATTACTTTAAGACATGAAGGTCAGTCAATCTGGAAAATGTCAAGAATTTTGAAAGTTTCTTCAAGTGCAGTCACAAAAACCATCAAGTGCTATGATGAAACTGGCTCTTATGAGGACCGCCACAGGAAAGGAAGACACAGAGTGACATCTGCTGCAGAGGATACGTTCATTAGAGTTACCAGCCTCAGAAATTGCAGCCCAAATAAATGCTTCACAGAGTTCAAGGAACAGACACATCTCAACATCAACTGTTCAGAGGAGACTGCGTGAATCAGGCATTCATGGTCAAATTGCTGCAAGGAAACCACTACTAAAGGAAACCGATAAGAGGAAGATAATTGCTTGGGCCAAGAAACATGAGCAATGGACATTAGACCGATGGAAATCTGTCCTTTGGTCTGATGAGTCAAATTTTGCGATTTTTGGTTCTTTGTGAAACGCAGTGTTGATGAACGGATGATCTCCCCATGTGCGGTTCCCAACGTGAAGCATGGAGGAGGAGGTGTGATGGTGTGGGGGTGATTTGCTGTTGACACTGTCTGTGATTTGTCTATATTTCAAGGCACACTTAACCAGCATGGCTACCACAGCATTCTTCAGTGATACACCATCCCATCTGGTTTGCACTTAGTGGGACAATCATTTGTTTTTCAACAGGACAATGACCTAACACACCTTCAGGCTGTGTAAGGGCTATTTTACCAAGAAGGAGAGTGATGGAGTGCTGCATCAGATGACCTGGCCTCCACAATCACCCAACCTCAACTCAGTTGAGATGGTTTGGGATTAGTTGGACCGCAGAGTGAAGGAAAAGCAACCAACAAGTGCTCAGCTTATGTGGGAACTCCTTCACGACTGTTGGAAAAGCACGACTGTTGGAAAAGCATTCCAGGTGAAGCCGGTTGAGAGAATGCCAAGAGTTTGCACAATTCTTGAAGATTATAAATACATTGTATAATAATATTGAAGACATCAAAACTATGCAAAGCTGCATCAAGACAAAGGGTAGCTACTTTGAAGAATCTCAAATATAAAATATTTTTTGATTTGTTTAACACTTTTTTGGTTACTACATGATTCCATATGTGTTATTTCATCGTTCTGATGTCTTCACTATTATTCTGCAATGTAGGAAATAGTAAAAATAAATAAAAACCATTGAATGAGAAGGTTGACTTGTACTGTATATCTATTCCAAAGACATATTTAGAAGCAAATCTTCACAAGAATAGCAATGCCTAAAATACCATTGTTGTTGCTTCTGATGTGGTGCACTTCAAAAACAACTTTGGTTAGGATTATTGAGGACCATGCATGCTGTACCCCCAAAATAATAATCTCTGCTACCTCAATATCAATATGGACTTTTAAACCTACAAGACAAACCCTTGCACAAAGCTATGACTCTATCAAGTGAAGCATGATTTTTTCCCCCCCAACAAACAAAAAAACAAATCGTTTTTATTAAATGTTGATTGACAGCTCCCAAGAGGCTGTCTGAATGGAATACAGGCGGTAACCATGGTGAGGAACAACTTATATTCTACACTTACTTGCCACCTTTTGTTCCTTTTCAACAACTCAGTCTGACATGAACATTTAAATAAAGCCAGCTATTGTTCCATAAACCACACTTACAAATAAACCAGGAGCCATTCTGAACTTCAAACATTTAATTTGGCACAAGCGAACCAAAAGTAGCCGTAAAAAGTTCCAGCTGTTCCAGTGGAAACAAATTCAGAAGATGTAATAGCTTTGAGAGAGTACGCCAGTGTTGCCATAGCAACTAAAATTAAATGTCTGGGTGTCAGCCAGTGTGTGCCTTGTGCAAACACTATTGGTTCACTGGCTTATTAAAAGGGAGAAAGCCTAGGTAAATATTAATAAATAAATTAGATTCTAACCAAAAGGTGGTGGGGGTGTACGAGGGTTGGCTGGAGGAAGAGTTCAACTTACCCTGATAATTAATGGTTATTTCCGCATCAGGCACATATAAAATGATATGTGTGCATCAATACAGCTCTTTAGAATGCTTATGGTATGATATTGTCTCAAACTTAATGTGAGTGTGGGTTATAGCCCAGATAATAGAACTAACAACAACAACGATTAGTTGAAGTTAAGTTGGGTTCATCATACAGTAGATAACAATAGATGCATATTTTAATAACACCATGTTGCTGTAATCTGTTGCACATGTCTACTAAATGCATATGTTTGTACTCTTGTTTTACAATACCCAAAGCACCAAACACAGTGGCATGTAAATGTGTTTATTATTTTCACCATTCTCTTCTTGTTAGTAATGCCCTCATGATCTTGTATATCTACTTGTGTGTCTCATGACATGTTTGGAGTGTCAGAAACATTGTGTTTTGTGTGGGCTTTCTGCGGGGTGACAATGTGAAACCTTTGGCTGCAGTGCTGAAGAGGACCACCATCAAGAGGAGAGGGTTGGATGCCGTCCACCGGGGCCCAGAGGAGGAGCAGTACGGTGACATCTCTTCTGTGGGTGAGTGTGTGTGAAGCCACTGAAAAAAGTAGTATGTTGTAGCTAACATCCCAAATGGTTGAATGATCTGCCATCAGGCAACAGGCACCCCTTCCGTATTAGACTCTGTAATTACAGAGGAGATTGTCATTGTCGTATTGGGAATACGACTGGAAATGGCAGCTCATCAGTTCCAGCCATCATTACATGTCAGTTGCGAAGCTAAATGGACGAGAAGGCCTTTGGCTCTTTGTTTTCCTGTTGGAGAAATTGTATCTATTGTGCAAGTGAAACATTTGACAGAGGAGAGATCTAAAATATACTGTCTATTTGTGATTGCACTACTAGGGGGATTTTAGTAATGATCTTAAATGGGCTGTCCCCTCCAGGCATCCCGATGACCAGAGCCAGCATCAGGAGTGCTAAGAGAGGACCCACGGCTTATTTCAAGCGGAAGGAGCGTCTGCTGCGTATCTCTATCCGCCGCATGGTGAAGACACACACCTTCTACTGGACCGTACTGGGCCTGGTGGCCCTCAACACACTCTGTGTGGCCATCGTCCATCACAACCAGCCCCACTGGCTGTCTGTGTTCCTCTGTAAGTCACACACAAACACACACACACACACACACAGGTACATACCATCATCTCCATCCAAAATAAATCAAGTCGAGTGACATTAATCTTTGAGATGATTGTTTTCTGCTGTGTTTATGAGTGTTGTTGTTGCTGTTGTTGTCTGCATTTCAGACTATGCAGAGTTTCTCTTCCTGGGTCTGTTTCTCACTGAGATGTGTTTAAAGATGTACAGCCTGGGACCCAGACTCTACTTCCACTCCGCCTTCAACCGCTTCGACTGCGGCGTGAGTCCCTTTATTTGTCTGCCTCATCTCTAACCAACATGGAGACACCATGCCAGATGGAAAGACAGGGACATACTATAGATTATAACATTGCCCCCAGTAACGAGGGAGTGAGAGGAAATGCTTTACTTAAAACATTGGACAGTGACTTAAAGGGGCAATCCGCAGTTCCATTTTAAGATTTATAAATTCATTATATATACTCATTGATTCTTGAAGAATATAAATGCAACATGAGCTTAGTTCTGTTGTACCCCATCAGAACCGAATATATAAACTTATTTTACTCCGTTTGTAAACATTGTACATATAAACAAACACTGTATATCCTCAAAATGTGCTTAAAACAAGAATTGTGACATCTTGGATGGTCAGTCCTTGCATCAGTCGCTCTGTCTTTGAATGAGTGGCTACATTTCTCCAGACCCATCCCTCAGAATTTTTGCCAAAACCGATGTGGGGTGTCTGCTTTGTTAATTTTTCAACAATGAATTGCACCTTTAAAGACTTTTTAATGAAAGTGACACTGATGGGTGTAACTTAGTTAATGAAGTGCAGTAAATGTCCCTGTTCTGTTTCTGTCACCTCTGCACTCAGCTGTGAACGGACATCCTTCATCTTTGTCTCTCTGTATACTTACTGTATGTTAAAGGCTGCTGTTGGTGTGCTGGTACATCTGGTGACTATGTTGTTTATGGCTCTGTTGACAGGTGATAGTGGGCAGCATCTTTGAGGTGATGTGGGGGTTCTTCAGGCCAGACATGTCCTTCGGCATCAGTGTGCTGCGCGCTCTCCGTCTGCTGAGGATATTCAAGATCACCAAGTTAGTCCAAGGCCTCCTCATTGGTTTCTAACATTCTTCCTGCAGTATGCAATGAGGCAATGCACTGGCACCTAGCTATCAATGTCCTAGATTATGAAGATGCTGGGTGTCACGTCAGTGGGATATTTGTAGCCTCCTGCTAGGGATAGGTTATGCAGATACGTATGTTCATTTCCAGGCTGGCTACAAATAATTGAAAACACTCACAATAGCAACATTTAGACACTGTTAAATTAAGCAATTTGTCTCTTATTTCGACGGAATTCAAATGCACCCAATCCCACCCCCGGTTGGTTGTGATTGACAGGTACTGGGCGTCGCTGAGGAACCTGGTGGTATCCCTGATGAATTCTATGAAGTCCATCATCAGCCTCATCTTCCTCCTCTTCCTCTTCATCCTGGTCTTTGCTCTGCTGGGCATGCAGCTATTCGGTGGCAGGTACTGTACCATAGACACAAGGACGAACTACTACTGCCCTTCTGTCAGATCTCATCACAAACTATGATGGACACTGGCAGTCAATGTAATCAAAGTGGATGTAGTACAACTGATTGTTTGATTTGTGTCACCATGACCTTCTCCTTGTGACATTTGATATTACAGAGGACATTTTCATCCCCTGTGGCAATGTAAAAACACCCTGACAGGGCTCAGTCTTCCCCAAGAAGATTCTGTCACACATCAAGTCTTAGCTGTTGTGCCACTATGTTCCCACAGAGAAAGGACAATTTCTGTGAAACTGTCACTTCAATGAATGCAGTGCATGCCGGAGACGTATGTTGCCTGGTCACTGGAGTACAGTAAAGAAAACAGACTTTTTATTACCAAGAAAAGGAAAATGTTTTCTCTCTCTGGGAAAAAAAATTTTTTTTTAAAATCCTGGCTCAACTCGATGTCCTCTCTGTCCTCATCTTTCTATGCAGGTTCATCTTTGAAGACTACACTCCTACAAATTTTGACACATTTCCTGCTGCCATCATGACTGTCTTTCAGGTCTGGCTCAATTCAATTGTTTTGATTGAGTAAAGTTTTGTGTTTTTGATTAAGGTAACAAAGCTTTGCATGTGGAAATCTTAGAGTCCATATAAATATTTGGATTGTCATGAATTTACAGATGATCTACACTGTAGCTTGTGAGAGAATCCTGTGATACAGTATGTGGTATTTCCAGTCGCTAGTGAAATTCTACACACCCCTTGCACAATCTTAACATTTTGCTGTCCTAAATTGTAAAAAATGTACATGTATTGATTTTGTGTCTTCACACCCCAGAGTTAAAACTTGGTGGAAGCACCTTTGGCAGCCATTACAGCTATGAATCATTTTTAATAAGATTCTACCAACCTTGCACAACTCTACCAACCTTGCACAAGATGGCGCCGAAGAACATAGCTGACGTTTTACATTCTCCCAAACAATTGTGCAATTTTATTCTTTTTTTTGCATTTTGTGTAACTTCTTTTTTCACTTATTGTGTACATAATGTTGCTGCTACCGTCTCTTATGGCCGAAAATAACTTCTGGACATCAGAAAAGCGATTGCTCACCGGACTGGAAGAAACTTTTTCCTTTAACGAGTCCTTCGAGAAGGATATCCTGCTTTCACTGGAATAGGCCCAGATCCACGCCTTTTGCGCAAAGAAAAGACGCTGAAAAAGGGGATACAGATCGGGGATCCTTCTGAGAAGCGGGAGATGAGCGAGTAAACTCCCAATGCTTTCCATACTCCTTGCTAACGTGCAATCGTTAGAAAGTAAAATTGATGACCTACTATTAAGATTATCCTACCAACGGGACATTAAAAGTTGTAACATCTTATGTTTCACCGAGACGTAGCTGAAAGAAGAAACGGACAATATAGAGCTGGTGAGATTTTCCATGCACCTGCAGAACAGAGACCCTACCTCGAGGAAGACGAGGGGTGGGGTGTGTGTCTTTTTGTCAGTAACGGCTGGTGCGTGATGTCTAATATTAAAGAAGTCTCGAGGTATTGTTCGCCTGAGGTAGAGTACCTTATGATAAGCTGTCGACCACACTATCTACCAAGAGAGTTCTCATCTCTATTATTCATGGCCGTCTATTTACCACCACAAAGCGAAGCTGGCACTAAGACCGCTCTTAGCCAACTCTATAAGGCCATAAGCAAAGAAGAAAATGCTCACCCAGAAGCGGCGCTCCTTGTGGCCGGGGACTTTAATGCAGGCAAACTTAAATCAGTTTTACCAAATTTTTACCAGCATGTCAAATGTGCAACCAGTGGGGAAAAAAATCCTAGATCACCTTTACTCCACACACAGTGATGCATACAAAGCTCTCCCCCGTCCTCCATTTGGCAAATCTGACCACAATTCTATCCTCCTGATTCCTGCTTACAAGCAAAAACTAAAGCAGGATGTACCAGTGACTCGCTCAATACGGAAGTGGTCAGATGTTGTGGATGCTACACTACAGGACTGTTTTGCTAGCACCGACTAGCATATGTTCCGGGATTCATCCAATAGCATTGAGGAATACACCACCTCAGTCATCGGCTTCATCAATAAGTGCATCGATGACGTCGTCCCCACAGTGACTGTACGTACACTCCCAACCAGAAGCCATGGACTACAGGTAACATCCGCATCGAGCTAAAGGCTAGAGCTGCCGCTTTCAAGGAGCGGGAGACTAATCTGGACGCTAATAAGAAATTACGCTATTCCCTCAGACAAACCATCAAACAAGCAAAGCGTCAATATAGGATTAATATTGAATCCTACTACACCGGCTCTGATGCTCGTCGGATGTGGCAGGGCTTGAAAACTATTACGGACTACAAAGGGAAACCCAGACGCAAGCTGCCCAATGACGCGAGCCTACCAGACGAGGTAAATGCTTTTCATGCTCACTTTGAGGCAAGCAACACTGAAGCATGCACAAGAGCACCAGCTGTTCTGGATGACTGTGTGATAACGCTCTCGGTAGCCAATATAAACAAAACCTTTAAACAGGTCAACATTCACAAAGCCGCTGGGCCATACGGATTACCAGGACTTGTACTCAAAGCATATGCAGATCAACTGTCAAGTGTCTTCACTGACATTTTCAACCTCTCCCTGACCGAGTCTGTAATACCTACATGTTTCAAGCAGACCACCATAGTCCCTGTGCCCAAGGAAGCGAAGGTAACCTGCCTAAATGATTACTTCCCCGTGGCACTCACGTCGATAACCATGAAGTGCTTTGAAAGGCTGGCTCACATCAACAGCATCCTCCAGGACACCCTAGACCCACTCCAATATGCATACCGCCCCAACAGATCCACAGATGATGCAATCTCAATCGCACTCCACACCGCCCTTTCTCACCTGGACAAAAGGAACACCTATGTAAGAATACTGCTCATCAACTACACCTCAGCGTTCAACACCATAGTGCCCATGAAGCTCATCACTAAGCTAAGGACTCTGGGACTTAACACCTCCCTCTGCACCTGGATCCTGTACTTCCTGACGGGCCGCCCCCAGGTGGTAAGAGTAGGCAACAACACGTCTGCCATGCTGATCCTTAACACTGGGACCCCTCAGGGGTGTGTATTTAGTCCCCTCCTGTATTAACACGACTCCAAGTTTGCTGACGACACAACAGTGGTAGGCCTGATCACCGACAATGATGAGACGGCCTATAGGGAGGAGGTCAAAGAACTGGCAGTGTGGTTCCAGGACAATAACCTCTGCCTCAATGTGAGCAAGACAAAGGAGATGATTGTGGACTACAGGAAAAAGGCAGTCTGGACAGGCCCCCATAAACATCGACGGGGCTGTAGTGGAGCGGGTCGAGAGTTTCAAGTTCCTTGGTGTCCAGATCACCAACGAACTATCATGGTCCGAACATACCAAGACAGTCGTGAAGAAGGCACGACAAACGGGGCAACAGGGGCAACAGAAGATGAACAGCATAGGGGCTAATGACTTTGGAGATGGGAAATGGGCCGATAAACCGTGTGGACAGCCATACATTCTGCCCTAGCCGATACCGGGGAGCCAGGGTCCAGTGGCAATCTACTTGTCGTCGATACCTGGAGGTGGTCTTGAGGAGGACCGACCGGGCTCTCCTCCAGGTATGACGACAGCGGTGGACAAACATCTGGGCAGTGAAGAGCGGGGGCTGATACCCCAGGGAACATTCAAAAGGGGATAGGCCAGTGGCAGAGCAGGGAAGGGTGTTGCGGGCGTATTCAACCCACACAAGCTGCTGGCTCCAGGTGATGGGGTTGGTGGAGACCAGGCAGCACAGAGTAGTCTGTAGTTCCTGGTTGGCTCGCTCCGACTGGCTGTTGGACAGGGGTGGAACCCAGAGGACAGGCTGACCGATGGCCCAATGAGGGTGCAGAATGCCTTCCAGAACTGGGACAAGAACTGAGGACCCCGGTCAGAGACCATATCTACAGGTAGACAATAGGTCCGGAAGACGTGCTGCACCATGAGCTGGGCATTCTCTTTGGCAGAGGGTAGTTTGGGGAGAGGAAGGAAGTGGGTGGATTTGGAAAACCGATGCACCATGGTCAGGACGGCGGTGTTGCCATCAGATGGGTGAAGACCATGACAAAGTCCAGGGAGATGTGATACCAGGGACGGTGAAGAACAGGCAGAGGTTGGAGGAGACCAGCTGGAGCTTGCAGAGGAGTCTTGTTCGATGCAGACACATCAGGGACCATGGTAGGCCACCAAAAGCGTTGTCGCACAAAAGCCAGGGTCCGACAGGAGCCCAGGTGGCAGGCAAGCCTGGAGGAGTGGGCCCACTCCAGGACGGCGTCAGGAACGAACATCCAGTTATCAGTGCATCTGGCTTGACATTCTTGGATCCCGGCCGGTAAGAGAGGGAGAAGTTGAACCATGTGAACAGCAGGGCCCATCTAGCCTGCCTGGAATTGAGGCGCTTGGCGGTGCGGAGATACTCCAGGTTCTTGTGATCGGTCCACGCAATGAACGGCCGTCCCTCACCCTCCAACCGGTGCCTCCATTCCTCCAACGCCATCTTCGCCGCGAGAAGCTCACGATTCCCCACATCGCAGTTCTTCTCCATGGCGTTGAGGCAATGGGAAAAGAAGGTGCAGGGATGTAGCTTGAGGTCCAGGGCAGAACGCTGGGACATGATATCCCCCACACCGACATCCGAAGCATTGGCCTCCACCAAGAACTGACGGAATGGGTCAGGATGACCCAAGATGGGAGCTGTGGTGAAGTGATGTTTGAGGTTCCGGAACGCCCGGTCAGCAGCTGGAGACCACATGAACAGAACCTTGGGCGAGGTGAGTGCTGACAGGGGAGAAGTAGGCTGGGGCCAATCCACCACCGCTCTCACCTTCCCAGGATCCATTTGTACATTCCCTGCAGCAATGATGTAACCCAGAAAAAGGAGGATGGACCTCGCACTTCTCTGCTTTTACAAACAGCTGGTTCTCCAGGAGGCGTTGGAAAACCTGTCGGACATGGACCACAGGTTCTTGGGTGGAGCGGGAGAATATCATTAACTAGATTCTGGAACACAGCAGGGGCGTTGTTAAGGCCAAATGGCATGACCAGAAACTCGTAGTGACCGCTGGCCATGTTGAAGGCAGTCTTCCACTAGTCCCCTTCCCGTATCTGCACCAGATGGTAGGCGTTCCGTAGATCCAACTTGGAAAACACAATGTCCCCCTGTAGTGGCTCGAAGGCCAAGGAGATGAGGGGTAGCGGGTATTCACCATTATGTCGTTGTGACTCTGGTAGTCGATGCACGGGCACAGGGACTTGTCCTTCTTCTTCACAAAGAAGAACCCTTCGCCAGCGGGAGAGGAAGAAGGAAGGATGAATCCTGCAGCGAGGGAGTCCCCAATGTAGGTCTCCATCAAATCAAATCAAATTTATTTATATAGCCCTTCGTACATCAGCTGATATCTCAAAGTGCTGTACAGAAACCCAGCCTAAAACCCCAAACAGCAAGCAATGCAGGTGTAGAAGCACCTTGGTCTCTGGTCCCGACAGAGAGTACAGTCATCCCCGGGGCAGAGTAGTGCTAGAGTCCTGCGGGAGTCCTGCAGCTACTCCGAAGCTGGACATCTTGCTGGAGCAATTCCGCGGGTTGGCTGAGAGGCAGCCTACTATGACTGTAACCTCACAGCCCCCCAGTAACTTAGCTGTTAGCAGCGTCGCCTCACCGGTCACTCCGCCTTCCCGGGAGCCTATTCTGGCACCTGTCGGGCGTTTCTAGCTCAGTGTGCCCTCATCTTCGAGCAACATCCGGGCAGCCTTTCTCCCGGAGAATGGGGCATCAAACACCTTCTTGACCTCTCCCACAAATTCATCCAGACTGATGCATATGGCCAGCTGTTGCACCATACAGCTCTAGCCCAGGTGGTGAGCTCCGTCCCGGACATCAGCATGATAAGGTACGCTATCTTAGAGCGGTCCGAGGGTAAAGAGGAGGGATGAAGCTTAGAAGATGGTGGCTATCAATGGTGGCTCCTTGGGAGAAGATGGCGTTGCGCAGCTGGTCCGAGTCTGCTGGTTCAGTCATGGATAGGTTGTACTATCATGTTTCAGGTAAGACCTAGATGCAGACAACGTCGAAGTAACAACAGTTTATTAATCCAACAGGGGCAGGCAAAAGGCAGGGAAAAGGTACAAGACGGCAGGCAGGCTCAGGGTCAGGACAGGCATGCTCAGGGTCAGGGCAGGCAGAATGGTCAACAGCGGGGAAACTAGGAAACAGGAACAATCGAGAGACAGGAGCAGAGTGAAAACCGCTGGTAGGCTTGGCAAAACAAAACAAACTGGCAACAGACAAACAGAGAGCACAGGTATAAATACACAAGGGATAATGGGGAAGATGGGCGACACCTGGAGTAGGGTGGAGACAATCACAAAGACAGGTGAATCAGATCAGGGTGTGACAGTATTGTGTGTAGATTGATGAGGAAAAATATGAATTTAATCCATTTTAGAATAAGTCTGTAACATAACAAAATGTGGAAAAAGTCAAGAGGTCTGACTACTTTCCGAATGCACTGTATGTTCCCCTAAGAGGTTGGTAGAATCTTATTCAAAATGATTAACAACTGTAATGGCTGCCAAAGGTGCTTTCACCAAGTATTAACTCGTTGGTGCCAAGACATGCGCAATCAAGACATCTTAGCTTTTTTGTTTATTTATTAATTTGGCAAATGTTTTGTAACCTTCTTTCACTTTGAAAATGTGGAGTAGGTTGTGTAGATCTGTATGAAAAAACCCAAATGTAATCTGTTTTTAAGGCAGAAAACTGAAGACTGTGCAAGGGGTGTGTAGACTTTCACTAGGCACTGTATATCTAGATCCTGACAGGAGAAGACTGGAATGAGGTGATGTACAATGGGATCCGCTCCCAGGGAGGAGTGAAGTCAGGAATGTGGTCCTCCATATACTTCATTGTGCTCACACTCTTTGGTAACTGTATCCTTTCTCAGCTAGCAAATCACTTTTCACACTGTCAGTATGATTAGATTACATGTCTGATGTGTGGATTTTGTAGATCAGACATGTAGGTCCTTGACATGAGTGTGACCAGACACACTGCTGAATGTCTTCTTGGCCATTGCTGTGGACAATCTGGCTAATGCCCAGGAACTAACCAAGGTAAAAAATCTAATTTCAACAATGCACTAGTCTTCCCATAATTGAAGATGATACCCGCTCTCAACAGCATCTGTGATTATTTATTCTGTTCTATGCAATCTTATATCTAGGACGAAGAGGACGAAGAGGCTGCTTTCAATCAGAAACATGCTCTCCAAAAAGCCAAGGAAGTTGGGGCCATGTCTTCCCTGATGTCATCACAGTAAGTGGTGTGTGTACGTACCCCTGCTGCCTGTTCCCCTTCCTCTCTGTCTCCCTCAGGACTCTAATAGACTGCTAACTAACCGTACTAACACTGTGTAATCCCACCAGAGGCTATTGCTGCAGCACATACAACACTAAAGGAAGGGAGTGGTTGAGGCTGACAGAACAACAGATTTGTACATTGCAGCTCAGGGATTCGAACTTGCAACCTTTCGGTTATTAGCCCAACGCTCTAACCACTAGGCTACCCTGCCACCCCTAACCGGTGCACCTGGCACATACTACCATACCCTGTTTAAAGGCCCTTAAATATTTAGTCTTGCCCATTCATCTTCTGAATGGCACAGATACACAATCCGTCTCAATTGTCTCGAGGCTTAAAAATCCTTCTTTAACCTGTCTCCTCCCCTTCATCTACACTGATTGAAATGGATATAACAGGTGCATCAATAAGGGATCATAGCTTTTACCTGGATTCACCTGGTCAGTCTACGTAATGGATGAGCAGGTGTTCCTAGTGTAGTTTGTGTTACTGGTAAATTATAGTTGATTTAGTCAGTTTGATCGAGGCACAGGCTACTGTAATTGGAGCCTATAATGGAGCCCCAGACAGTCGTAGTGCCCTTCATAATGACGTTTATATTGCTGAAAATATGTACTGGAAACAACTGAACTGAACAACTAAAGAGGTATTGATATGCCCTTCCTGATAAGGTCTATAGGTCTGCTTTAGCTTGTACCTCTGTAATTTGCTCTAAATTCAACAGTGTGTCACCATGGCTACCGGCAGTCTTCCCAGGATCTGCAGGGATAAGCCTATACCGTTGTCATAGAGACAGCAGTACTGGCATCCAAATTAATATATCATTCCCATTAGAGAAATATACTGCAGTACTTAGTCACCCTTACTTTCACAATACTGATTTTTTGTAATCATTATGTTTTTGGAATAAGTAGAAGAATTACCAAGTGTCAGGAAGTCATCTAGACATGCCATGTTGGGTTATAAGAGACAAGAGTCCTAAAGTAATGTTATTTCATCAAAGCCCACGGTATTGATTTCCTATATGAATGGTCTGACACCCAGTCTGTCTGGTGGAAGTGCATGTACTTGGGCATGGTGCAACATAGAGAGATGATACGCATGTTGAAAATGAACAGCATATTGCATGGTCATTCAAACCACATGCACGGAAAAGTAATTTTAAAATGTTTCATAATGAAACATTTTGGTCTCATGCTGTGCAGCATTAGTTCTCCTTGGCAATACGTTAGTACAGCAGGAGTAAAGATTAGCAGAGCGGTTGTGATACAAATATAAACAGTTCTATGAATTGCTTATGCGGAAAGATCAAACTGCAGGATTTTTGCCTCAGTATCTTGAAGTTGTTGGTTTTTCATCTAGGTTCACCCAGGTTGAGGCATAGATATACGTGCAGGGTTTTGTAGTGTACCTTATGACATATTCAGGGTCAGGCACTTGTCGAATCACATTGATGAGATTTGAATACCATAGGGTTTTCCAGCATCTGTGTTTGGAGAAAACTTTGAACTTTGGCAGCATTGCATCATGTCAGTGATGTTTGGGGTGAAATGCTGTAACTGTCTTCCTTCCGGGGGCTCTTGCACAACTGACCTTCAGAGCATGATGATGATGATGATGTTGACTAAGTGAAAAAGGTTGAAGCATGTCTGAGACTCTTGATAATGTAGAGAGCGGTGGGTGCATGTCTCTCTCTGACCAGCATGACCAATGAGAATGTTACCCTGGCACAACTTTGGAGAGGAGCGCTGCACACATAATGCAAACTGATATGGTTGCTTTGCCTAAACGATCTCCGTCTCTGTTCTGTTTGTGCCAATGAAGGCCATTTCTGTGTTTTATTCCTGTGCCATACTGTATCTCTGAATGTCTTAAACATTTCAAACTTCCTGAATATTTTATATGTTGCACCTGTTGATGTTAATGTTGTTCTGATCTAATACTGCTGCCATCCTGTTTGTCATGTGGCGCTTTGCCTGGCTAGAGGCACAATACAAAACATTTAGGCAATATTCATTTGGTTGAATCATTTAAGAGGATTTTCCTACTTGGTAATACAGAAAATAATGATTTCGGCTATACAGAAATACAATGCAGTAGACTATAGTCTAATAGTGATCCATTGAAATTGGTCATGTGTTTTGAACTGTGTCTCAGGGCCTGTTTTGTCTCTGCTCACAAAAGCACTAATGTCTTGTTTTCAACCAATCGCTTATTGATAACACGGACCACACAAGAGTACAAGTACGAGTAAGTATTAACACTGTCTGTTCATTTCAATTTCAAAACAAACTGCCTGATTTTCTTAACTGGGTAAATCTTCTGTTCTCATTTTATTACATTCCTCGTTTTACTTCCAGAATCTTACAGTACTTGGCTCTGCATTTAATATCAGTTCCACTGGTTTCTACATCTCCCACTTTCATTATAGTTATTACAACTTCCTAGTTACATTTTGCTTAATTTATTACATAACATCTTCATTGATCCAGTGAATTGTTTTTCATCAATGCTTAATTAAAATTCTGGATCTTGTTTACCAAGCTTTGAAAATCAGACTAGATTGCCTTTTCTTGAATGTGTTCCAACTGCTCACTGGTTTTGTACAAAGGTTTTATTTATAAATGTATATTTCACAAACATTTGTACACAAGCAAGTAAAATAAATTAAAAACAATTCTAACACATTTTGGAATTGGTTTAAAATAAAAAGTAGAGCTTACAACATTCAGTGTATATCACTGTTTTAGACAAGTACTGTGTTGCTATCTCCCTTACTGCTCATCCTGACAGTGTTGTTGTCCTCTCTCCCAGCAGGAGGAGGAGACCGTACCTGTACAGGAAAAGAGCGATACACAGGAGCCGGCCTGCCTACTCTCTGGAGGAGGCTGAGAGCCTCGCCGAGGGGCCCCCCTGCCCGCCATTGAATTCCTCTAACTCTTTCATGTCCAGGGGAGAGAGGAGAAGACGGATGACCATGTCTGTGTGGGAGCAGAGAACCAGCCAACTGCGCAGGCACCGGCAGATGTCCAGCCGAGAGATCCTCTTCAGCAGCCCCAGTGAGGAGCAGGAAGCGCCCCCTGGATGCCCCCACAACCTCAAAGCCACAGGCACACCCACAGGCAGCCTGAAGCTGGCTGACCCCACGGCTGACCCTACGGCCTCCACAACTCAGCCCCCCAAGCCCATGGACCAAACTCTAGAGGAGCCACCCCTGTCCATGGGGGTCCTTGAGCCCCCCTTGTCCCTCCCTTTAGCAGAGCCACCCATACCCATCGACAGTCCCCTGCCTGACCCCCCCACGTCCACAGTTGTGTCCATTCCGGAGCCCACTGAATCTGAGCCATGCCCAGAGGGCCAGCTTGATGACACCGACCACTGCCACCCAGGTCTCAATGGCCGCAGGAGCCCCAGGTTAAATGGGGAGAGAAGGCAGAGAGCAGTGCGTAAGTTCCGCCCTCCTGCTGGTGACACCCTGACCCCTGACATGGCAGGGATGAGGCTCAGGAGGCCAAGGGGCACAGGGCACCACGAAGCCCAGGCTGGGGCTAGAGGCCTGGACTCACCCCAGGGGGAGGGGAACAGTCGCTCTGTCAGCAAGGAGAGAAAGACCCCAGAGGAACGACAGGACAAGGAGAGGAGAGCCTGTAACACGGGAGAGACCAGCCAGCCTTCTGAGACCAGAGAAGCTGAACACAGGTGAGGAGGAACTGACACTGACGTACAGCTAGTTCTATTAGTTCAATAAATAGTAGACTGTTTGTATAGTATTCTGTAGACTCTGTTGGTATAGTAAACTCTCAGTAGTCCGTTTTCTGCTATGTTCAATGTATCAGACTTCAGGGTGCCCAAAATGCAACAAATCCCCAGTGAATCCAGACTCCAAACCAAGATGTTGTCCCTTGTCCCTCTGCTCCTCCACAGACAGGGTGACCCTAACCAGGCTGGGGGTCCTGAGCTGCAGAACAGGGAGGAGGGTCCACAGTCAGAACCACCCCCCATTCAGCCATTTCAGGCTGCAGTACCGGAGCGCCCAGAGGGCCAGACAAGAGACAGTGATACTGGTAACAACGCCACCACTCTGAACCAGGATAAGTCCCCTCTGAGCTCCAGTATCTACATAGAGGTGACCAATGTTCAGTCTTCACTAGAGCTCACCCCCATCACAGGTAACACCTTCAAGTGTGTCCTTATTCTATCACATATGTGCATTCAGTGTGCTCTACTCACATTAAAAATAGTTCAGCTGTGAGGTGTATGAAATGCCTTGGTGTATGAAAGCCTCCATCTCTTGGGGGTTGGAGATATCTCTGATATCCCAGCATGGTACCACAATCAGAGCACAGCAGCACACCCACATTCTCTACCTCTTCCAGGTAACAGTAAAGACATGGAGGCGTCCAAGCCTGAGAAAGAAGAGGAGCAGTTGACCAGCCCAGCCAATATTGTCACGCCTGACAGCATGTTCATCTTCAAACCTGGCAACCCGTAAGTCTCCCTCTGCTCCTCTCTGCACCTCCTATTATATTGTCCTAACACCATCAACTTAACACCATCATCTGAGTACCATCATCCTAACACCATCTACCTAACAACATCATCCTAACACCATCATCATAGTACCATCATCTCAACACCATCAACCTAACACCATCAACTTAAAACCATCAACCTAACACCATCAATCTAAGACCATCAATCGAACAACATCATAATATTACCATCAACCTAACACCATCAACCTAACACCATCATCCTAACACCATCAACCTAACATCAAATCAAATGTATTTTTAAGGCCTTCTTACATCAGCTGATATCTCAAAGTGCTGTACAGAAACCCAGCATAAAACCACAAACAGCAAGCAATGCAGGTGTAGAAGAACAGTGGCTAGGAAAAACTCCCTAGAAAGGCCAGAACCTAGGAAGAAACCTAGAGAGGAACCAGGCTATGAGGGGTGGCCTGTTCTCTTCTGGCTGTGCCGGGTGGAGATTATAACAGAACATGGCCAAGATGTTCAAGTGTTCATAGACGACCAACAGGGTCAAATAATAATAAGCACAGTGGTTGTCGAGGGTGCAACAGGTCAACACCTCAGGAGTAAATGTTAGTTGGCTTTTCGTAGCCGATCACATTCAGAGTATCTCTACCGCTTCTGCTGTCTCTAGAGAGTTCTTCTGCTGTCTCTAGAGAGGCCAGGTGGACTGGGGACAGCAAGGAGTTATCAGGCCAGGTAGTCCTGAGAGGTCCTCCGAGAGAGAGAGAGAGAAAGAAAGAAAGAAAGAGATAATTACTTACTTAATACTTAAATTCACACAAGATAGGAGAAATACTCCATATATAACAGACTGACCCTAGCCCCCCGACACATAAACTACTGCAGCATAAATACTGGAGGCTGAGACAGGAGGGGTCAGGAGACACTGTGGCCTCATCCAACGATACCCCGGACAGGGCCAATCAGGCAGGATATAACCCCACCCACTTTGCCAAAGCACAGCCCCCACACCACTAGAGGAATATCTTCAACCACCAACTTACCATCCCGAGACAAGGCCGAGTATAGCGCAAAAGATCTCCGCCACGGCACAACCCAAGGGGCGGCGCCAACCCAGACAGGAAGATCACGTCAGTGACTCAACCCACTCAATTGACGCACCCTTCCTAGGGACGGCATGGAAGAACACCAGTAAGCCAGTGACTCAGCCCCTGTAATAGGGTTAGAGGCAGAGAATCCCAGTGGAGAGAGGGGAACCGGCCAGGCAGAGACAGCAAGGGCGGTTCGTTGCTCCAGTGCCTTTATGTTCACCTTCACACTCCTGGGCCAGACTACACTCAATCATAGGACCTACTGAAGAGACAAGGCCGAGTATAGCGCACAAAGATCTCCGCCACGGCACAACCCAAGGGGGGCGCCAACCCAGACAGGAAGATCACGTCAGTGACTCAACCCACTCAAGTGACGCACCCTTCCTAGGGACGGCATGGAAGAACACCAGTAAGCCAGTGACTCAGCTCCTGTAATAGGGTTAGAGGCAGAGAATCCCAGTGGAGAGAGGGGAACCGGCCAGGCAGAGACAGCAAAGGCGGTTCGTTGCTCCAGTGCCTTTCCGTTCACCTTCACACTCCTGGGTCAGACTACACTCAATCATAGGACCTACTGAAGAGATGAGTCTTGGCCTCCCGGGTGGCACAGTGGTTAAGGGCGCTCTTCAGTAAAGACTTAAAGGTTGAGACCGAGTCTGTGTCTCTCACACCATTTCATAAAAATGGAGCTCTATAGGAGAAAGCCCTGCCTCCAGCTGTTTGCTTAGAAATTCTAGGCCTGTGTCTTGTGACCGTAGCGTACCTGTAGGTATGTCCGGCAGGACCAAATCGGAAAGATATGTAGGAGTAAAACCTTGAAATCAGCCCTTTCCTTAACAGGAGGCCAGTGTAGAGAGGCTAGCACTGGAGTAATATGGTCAAATTTAGCAGCCATGAAGTTTATTTAGTGCTATATCCGGATAGCCGGAAAGTAGAGCATTGCAGTAGTCTAACCTAGAAGTGACAAAAGCATGGACTAGCTTTTCAGCATCATTGTTGGACAGAAAGTTTCTGATTTCTGCGATGGTTCGTAGATGGAAAAAAGCTGTCCTTGAAACAGTCTTGATATGTTCGAGAGAGATCAGGATCCAGAGTAACACCGAGGTCCTTCACAGTTTTATTTGAGACGACTGTACAACCATCAAGGTTAATTGTCAGATTTACCAGAAGATCTTTTTGTTTTGTCCGAGTGTAAAAGTAGAACATTTGCAGCCATCCACTTCCTTATGTCTGAAACACAGGCTTCCAGCGAGGGCAATTTTGGGGCTTCGCCATGTTTCATCGAAATGTACAGCTGTGTGTCATCCGCATAGCAGTGAAAGTTAACATTATGTTTCCGAATGACATCACCAAGAGGTAAAATATATAGTGAAAACGATAGTGGTCCTAAAACGGAACCTTGAGGAACACCGAAATCTACAGTTGATTTGTCAGAGGACAAACCATCCACAGAGACAAACTGATATCTTTCCGACAGATAAGAACTAGAAGCATAAGCATTTCGTTACACTCGCATTAACATCTCCTAACCATGTGTATGTTACAAATAACATTTGATTTGATTTTGATTGGATTTGGAAGTGAGGGATCTAACATTAAGTAGCCCTATTTTGAGATGTGAAGTCTCTTTCAATAATGGCAGGAATGGAGGAGGTATTTATTCCAGTGAGATTGCTAAGGCAAACACTGCCATGTTTAGTTTTGCCCAACCCAGGTCGAGGCACAGCCACAGTCTCAATGGGGATAGCTGAGCTGACTACACTGACTGTGCTAGTGGCAGACTCCACTAAGTTGGCAGGCTGGCTAACAGCCTGCTGCCTGGCCTGCACCCTATCTCATTGTGGAGCTAGGGGAGTTAGAGCCCTGTCTATGTTCGTAGATAAGATTAGAGCACCCCTCCACCTAGGATGGAGTCCGTCACTCCTCAACAGAGGGCCAATTATCTACAAATTCTATCTTTTGGGAGGAGCAGAAAACAGTTTTCAACCAGCGATTGAGTTGTGAGACTCTGCTGTAGAGCTCATCACTCCCCCTAACAGGAAGGGGGCCAGAGACAATTACTCGATGCCGACCAATCTTTCTAGCTGATTTACACGCTGAAGCTATGTTGTGCTTGGTGACCTCTGACTGTTTCATCCTAACATCGTTGGTGCCGACGTGGATAACAATATCCCTATACTCGCTACACTCTCCAGTTTTAGCCAGCACCATCTTCAGATTAGCCTTAACACCGGTAGCCCTGCCCCCTGGTAAACAGTGTATGATCGCTGGATGATTCGTTTTAAGTCTAATACTGTGGGTAATGGAGTCGCCAAATGACTAGGGTTTTCAAATTGTCAGAGCTAATGGTGGGAGGCTTCAACGTGTCAGACCCCGTAACAGGAGGAGTAGAGACCAGGAAAGGCTTGGCCTCTGACTCCCACTCGCAGCTTAATGGGGAGAACTCGTTGAAAGTTTCTGTCGGCTGAATGAGCGACACCGGCTGAGCATTCCTACATCATTTCCCTCCAGAAGCCATGAGAAAGTTGTCCGGCTGCGGGGACCGTGCGAGGGGATTTATACTACTATATGTACTTACTGGTGGCACAGACACTGTTTCATCCTTTCCTACACTGAAATTACCCTTGCCTAACGATTGCGTCTGAAGCTGGGCTTGCAGCACGGCTATCCTCAACATAAGGCAATCGTTCTCCTGTATATTATGAGTACAGTGACTGCAATTATAAGGCCTTATGTTAATGTTACTACTTAGCTTCGGCTGGTGGAGGTCCTGACGAACCACGTCCAGATAAAGCGTCCGGAGTGAAAAAGTTGAATGAAAAAAAGTAGAGCGAAAAAGGGAAAAACTAAAAATATAAACGTTAATTAAAAAGTAAAAACCGTAAAGTTGTTGTTAGCAGCAACACAGCAGCACGTAAACAAGTCTGTAAATTGTGACTGGAAATGACAAAAAAAGAGTGTCCATGACAGACAGCCATCATCCTCACACCATCAACCTAACAACATCATCCTATCACCATCATCCAAGTACCATCATCTCAACACCAACAACCTAATCCCATCATCCTAGTACCATCATCCTAACACCATCAAACTAACACCATAATCCTAACACCATCACCCTAACACCATCTACCTAACAACATCATCCTAACACCATCATCCAAGCACCATCATCTCAACACCAACAACCTAACACCATCATCCTAGTACCATCATCCTAGTACCATCATCCTAACAACATCATCCTAACACCATAATCCTAACACCATCACCCTAACACCATCTACCTAACAACATCATCCTAACACCATCATCCAAGTACCATCATCTCAACACCAACAACCTAACACCATCATCCTAGTACCATCATCCTAGTACCATCATCCTAACAACATCATCCTAACACCGTCATCCTAGTACCATCACCCTAACACCATCATCCTAGTACCATCATCCTAACCCCATCAACCTAACACCATAATCCTAACACCATCACCCTAACACCATCATCCAAGTACCATCATCTCAACACCATCATTCTAGTACCATTATCCAATTACCATCATCCTAACATCATCATTCTAGTACCATAATCCTAGTACCATCATCTAACACCATCATTCTAGTACCATCATCTAACACCATTAACTTTAAACCATCATCCTAACACCATCATCATAGTACCATCAACCTTACACCATCATCGTAGTGCCATCATGTGGGGATAGGGCACGACATCACCTTTTCCCCCTCAGGAGACTGAAAAGATTTGGCATGGGTCCCCAGATCCTCAAAACGTTTTACAGCTGCACCATCGAGAGCTTCCTGACTGGTTGCATCACCGCCTGGTATGGCAACTGCTCAGCATCTGACTGTAAGACGCGACAGAGGGTAGTGCGTACGACCCAGTACATCACTGGGGCCAAGCTTCCTGCCATCCAGGACCTAAATACTAGGCGGTGTCATAGGAAGGCCCCATGTCACCCAGTCACCCATGTCATTCATAGACTGTTCTCTCCAATAGCGCACGGCAAGCGGTACCGGAGCACTAAGTCTAGGTCCAAAAGGTTTCTTAACAGCTTCTACCCCCAAGCCATAAGACTGGTGAACAACTAGTCAAATGGCCACCTGGACTATTTACACTGAACCCCCCCCCTATGTTTTTACACTGCTGCTACTTGCTGTTTATTATCTATGCATAATCACTTTACCCCTACCTACATGTACAAATTACCTCGACTAACCTGTACCCCTGCACATTGACCCTGTATATAGCCTCATTATTGGTATGTAATTTTCTTGTGTAACTTTTTGATTAAATTTATTTAGTAAATCTTTTCTTAACTCTATTTCCTTAACTACTTTGTTGGTTAAGGGCTTGTAAGTAAGCATTGTATTCGGCGCATGTGACAAATACAATTTGATTTGATCATCCTAGTTCCATCATCTTAATAGCATAAACCTAACACCATCAACCTAACAGCATCAACCTAACACCATCAACCTAACAGCATCAACCTAACACCATCAACCTAACACCATCAACCTAACAGCATCATCCTACTACCATCAACATAACACCATCAACCTAACACCATCAACCTAACACCATCAACCTAACACCATCATCCTAACACCATCAACCTAACACCATCAACCTAACACCATCAACCTAACACCATCAACCTAACACCATCAACCTAACAGCATCAACCTAACACCATCAACCTAACAGCATCAACCTAACACCATCAACCTAACAGCATCAACCTAACACCATCAACCTAACACCATCAACCTAACAGCATCATCCTACTACCATCAACATAACACCATCAACCTAACACCATCAACCTAACACCATCAACCTAACACCATCATCCTAACACCATCAACCTAACAGCATCATCCTAACACCATCAACCTAACACCATCAACCTAACACCATCAACCTAACAGCATCAACCTAACAGCATCAACCTAACAGCATCATCCTAACACCATCAACCTAACACCATCAACCTAACAGCATCATCCTAACACCATCAACCTAACACCATCAACCTAACACCATCATCCAAACAATCTAACAGAGACATGATAGAGATATAGAAACAACACACTCAAATCAGTTTTGCTCTGTCAGATGTTTCTCAGTCAGAGCGGTTGTGTCCTCTGTTCCTTCTCTAGGATCCGCCGGGCCTGTCACTATGTGGTGAACCTGCGTTACTTTGAGACATGCATCCTGCTGGTGATCGCTGCCAGCAGTATCGCCCTGGCTGCAGAGGACCCCGTGTCAGCCACCTCTAACTGGAACAAAGTGAGAGCCAGTCTGGTCACTGGGCTTTACATGGACTCAACAGATGGCTGTTTTCCTCGCTGACCTTGAGCCTCACTATTCTAACTGTCCTTCTCCACAATGGTGGCTAGGCTATTGTCTTTGGTGTGTGGTTGCTTTTGTTTTGCTTTGTTTTCCTCTGCTGTATTATCTTTCTCTCAGCATAACGAGGGGTGCAAACGTGCGCCCCTGACGGGGATTGTGTCTGCGTCTGACACTCTATCTGATCTATATTAGAGTTGTCACTCTCTGCTCACACTGAGGAGCCAGATTGAGGAGAGGAGGGTGTTGTGGGGTGTAGAATCATCACATCACATTCCCTACAGCTGCCTCTGCTTTAGCCTCTTCATACGACAACAAACCAAACAGATAGCTGAAAGACTAAATGAAAGCATTATTAAAACTGCTTTGTGAAGGTCTCCCACGGTGACTTAATGAGGGGGGGGGGGGGGCTTCTCTGGATGTTGGTGATTGAGGCAGATTGAGTTGGAAATGAAATGGGCCTGTGTGATATGCAAGGAAGATAATCAAAGCACATATTCATCAGAAGAGCGCCACTTAAAAGCATCGTATTAGAAATAAAAGGCCCTCGGGGTAAACGTAATCAATGTGACCATTAAAGAGAGAAGTTGGTTTCCTAAAAGCAAAATGTGTCCCTAGTTCAGTGGTGAAGAACAGATGCAACACATTAAACATAGTGTCTCAGAGTCTCTCTCTGGTCAGAAGTGCTTTTTGTTCTCCTGTAATGTATGAGCTAATGGCAAATAATGAAATGTTCTTCATCAACCCCTGGAGTCCAATATTGTGATTAATGTTTTAATATATTTGTCTACTTTTTACCCCACAGGTTTTGCGTTACTTTGACTACGTGTTCACAGGTGTCTTTACATTTGAAATGATAATAAAGGTGAGTTATTCAATCAGCAGGAATCCTGTTTTAAAACAGTGTCATATTGACATGACAGTGGACATACCATACTGTAGTGGTGTCAGTTGGATTTGACAGATGGTACATGAACATGTTTGCCATTAGCTGTTACCCACTGGGCACACACTGGTTGAATCAATGTTGTTTCCATGTCATTTCAATGAATGACGTCTGTGCCCAGTGGGTAGTCCAGGGAAAATTTAATGTCAGATAGACAGAATTTACAGTATTTTGCTAATGAACAGTGAGGCCCCCCTATGCCAATATTTAGTGCTGTTTTCAAATGACTTAATAAGATGTGTACTTGACAGATGATAGACCAGGGCTTGATTCTCCATGACGGCTCCTATTTCCGGGACCTGTGGAACATTCTAGACTTTATCGTGGTGGTCGGAGCTCTGGTGGCCTTCGCCCTCACGTGAGTCATGTGACCTTGCATATGTTATAACTTCCTGTGTAGTGGTTTGTGTAGTGTACAGTGCTAGACTGTAAACTGCCAGTGTAGCTTGACTGGATTGGACATAGCATAGTTTTTCACTCTGTTTTGTGATGTACATGTTTTTCCCACCCTGAGATGTACATGTTCAGTATCATGTCTTTCTCTCTGTCGTCCTCTGCTCCTGTGGATTGTGTTGCTGTGGGACTGCCAGGAATGTGTTGGGGTAAAAACACTTTCTTCACTCCCTTTCTTTCTGCTAATTTCTTAACAGTTCTGAACAGCATCCTGTCTTTCCTCTATAGTGCTATGAAAAAGTATTTGCCCCCTTTCTAATTTTCTCTACTTTTAAATATTTTTGATACTCAATGTTATAAGTTCTTCAACCTAAACCTAAAATTAGAATAAAGGAAACTGATTGAACAAATAAAACAACAATTACATACCTCTTTAATTGATTTCATAAACAAAGTTATGCAACACCCAATGCCCCTGTGTGAAAAAATAATTGCCCCCTTACACTCAATAACTGGTTGTGCCACCTTTAGCTGCAATGACTCCAACCAAACGCTTCCTGTAGTTGTTGATCAGTGTCTCACTTCACTGTGGAGGAAATCTGAACTGCTCACATTAGCTGCTCGTGTCAAGTTCTGCCACAACATTTGGGATTAGGTCTGACTAGGCCATTCCAAAACTTCAAATTTGTTGCCTTTTAGCCATTTTCATATAGACTTGATTGTTCGTTTTGGATCATTGTCTTGACCCAGCTGCGCTTCAGCATCAGCTCACAGATAGATGGCCTGACATTCACCTGTAGAATTATCTAATACATAGCAGAATTCTACTCTACCACCACCATACTTGACCGTTGGTATAAGGTTCTTACTGTGGAATGCAGTGTTTGGGTTTTGCCAGGCATAATGGGACCCATGTCCTCCAATAAGTTATACTTTTGACCCATCTGTCGATAGCACCTTCTTCCAAGGGTATTGCTGATCATCCAGGTGCTTTTTGGCAAACTTGAGTCAACTTTTTGGACGAGGTGAGTCCCATTATGTCTGGCGGCGACTTGCCTTAATAGAAGGAATGATAAACTCTGCTCTGTATCAGTGAATTCTACAGGAGAATGTCAGGCCATCTGCAGCTGGGTCACGCAGCAAGTCAATGATCCCAAACTCACAATCAAGTCTACATGAAAATGGTTCAAATGCAACAAATATTGAGATTTTGTAATGGCCTAGTCATTCCAGACCTAATCCTAATTGAGATATTGTGGCAGGACTTGAAACTAGCAGTTCCTGATTGAAAACCCACAAATGTCGCTGAGTTAAAGCAGTTCTGCATACAAGAGTGGGCCACAATTCCTCCACAGCGATGTGAGAGACTGATCAACAACTACAGGAAGCATTTGGTTTCATTCATTGCGGCTAAAGGTGGCACAACCAGTTATTGATTGTAAGGGGGCAACTACTTTTTCACACAGTGGAATTTGGTGTTGCATAACTTTACTAATTAAATAAATAAAATAACTATACATTTGTTGTGTTATTTGTGAACTCAGGTTCCCTTTATCTAAGATTAGGTTTTGTTTGAAGATCTGATAACATTCAGTATCAAAAATATGAAAAACTGAGAAAATCAGAAAAGGGGAAAATACTTTTTTATGGCACTGTATCTCTTTCTAATCAGAGATGTAAAGTACTGCAAAGCTCAATGTTGGAGTGAGTTTATCAGGTCTTCATTCTATGTGTTTTTACTTGTAGAAATAATAAAGGACGGGACATCAAAACCATCAAGTCTCTTCGGGTCCTGCGTGTCCTGAGGCCCCTGAAGACCATCAAGAGACTACCGAAACTTAAGGTAACCTTTTCCATTTGCTTTCTCAGCAATTGCTTCCCATGTTAACAGTGCCTGCCCCAGTCAACAGTTGGAGGGATAGACTACAGGGCAGCTCTATCAGGCTGTTCAGGGTTTATCAAGGCTGCAGTACTGTCTATGTGTGTGGTATAACGGTATCAGGTCAGTAGCCACTGCCACACATCCATTTAGTCACACCTATTTCCACATGAGGGTTTCCAGGCAGCAGAGAATCAGCTAGAGAAAAGATTGAGAGATGAGGTGATAAACCTGAGCGTTCGAGCATGAAAACATTTTGTCAAGACTGAATTTCCCAAACCTCACACATTCCATTTCTGCTGGGGGGGGGTATCTGTCAAGGGGAATGAGGAAATGAGTCCGACTGATATCTGTGTGAGTGGACCAGGGAGTCAGTCAGCTGATACCAGACACACTGCAATCAATAGACCTGATTGTCCTGGGAATGGAAAGTGAAATAAAGATCTACAGGGTAATACAGTCCTCTTCCAATCACTCATGTAGCAACAACAGTTTGGGATCATATTGGACAAGTGTATGCTATTTACACCACTTGAGTTAGAAGTCAGCGTTAAGGGCCTCCCGAGTGGTGAAAAGGTCTAATCAAATCAAATCACGTTTAATTGGTCACATAGACATAGTTAGCAGATGTTAACGTGAGTGTACTGAAATGCTTGTGCTTCTAGTTCCGACAGTGCAGTAATATCTAACAAGTAATATAACACCACAACTACCTAATACACACAAATCTAAAGGAATGGAACAAGAATACATATATGGATGAGCGATTGCGAGCGGCATAGACAAGGTGCAATAGATGGTATCAGATACAGTATATACATACAGTATGAGATGAGTAATGTAAGATATGTAAACATTATTAAAGTGGCCTTATTTAAAGTGACTAGTGATCCATTTATTAAAGTGGCCAATGATTTGAGTCTGTATGTAGGCAGCAGCCTCTCTGTGTTAGTGATGGCTGTTTAACAGTCTGATGGCCTTGAGATAGAAGCTGCTTTTCAGTCTCTCAGTCCCAGCTTTGATGAACATCTAAGGCACTGCATCGCATGTGCAGCCTGGGATCGAACCAGGATCTGTAGTGATGCAGCTGGCAGCAACCGGGAGACCCATGAGGCGGCACACAATTGGCCCAGCATCATCTGGGTTAGGGGAGGGTTTGACCGGCTGGGTCGTCCTTGTCCCATTGCGCTCTAGCGACTCCTGTGGTGGGCTGGGTGCAATGCACGCTGACATGGTCACCAAGTGTACAATGTTTCCTCTGACACATTGGTGCAGCTGGCTTCTGGGTTAAGTGAGTTTTGTGTCAAGAGGCAGTGCAGCTTGGCGGGGTCCTGTTTCGGAGGACACACGGCTCTCGACCTTCGCCTCTCCTGAGTCCGTATGGGAGTTGCAGCGATGGAACAAGAATGTAACTACCAATTGGGGAGAAAAATGAAAATATATATATAAAATAAAAGTAAGCCTCAACAAATCCCTGGCTAACTGGACGAAAGCTGAACCCCCACAGTTTTAGCGTATCACTTTCTTTGACTCTCTTTTTCAATTGCCTTCCCTCATGCTTCGTCCTCTGCCTGTGTGTGTAGGCAGTGTTTGACTGTGTGGTGACCTCTCTGAAGAACGTCTTCAACATCCTCATCGTCTACAAGCTCTTCATGTTCATCTTCGCTGTCATCGCTGTGCAGCTGTTCAAAGGGAAGTTCTTCTACTGCACAGACGGATCCAAAGACACAGAGAAGGACTGCCAGTAGGTGTCTGCTGAGCTGCCTGTATACGTTCATACACTGGGCCTTACAGAACACTAACATACTGTAGTTGTGGTGGATGGAGACCTATTGGAGACCTACAGTATGGTCATGTTTTTTACTGCTTCTTTGTCCACTGAATGTCTATTGTACACTGTGTGTCTGTCTCTTCCTTTCAGAGGCTTCTACATTGACTATGAGAAGGATAAAAAGGAAGTGAAGAGAAGGGATTGGAGGAGACATGACTTCCACTATGACAACATAGTCTGGGCCCTACTCACTCTGTTTACTGTCTCCACTGGGGAGGGCTGGCCACAGTAAGTCTCACTCTCTCCATACACACTTTCCACTATGTTACAACAGCACCTTGTGGACTAGTGGTTAGAGTGTCCTGCCTGAGATAGAAAGGTTGGAAGTTCGATCCCTAGCCGAGTCATACTAAAGACTGCAATAGACTAGCGTTCTGTCCACGGGGTGTATTTGTGCCTCACACTACAGAAACACTATGAGCAGTTCCGACTCGCACAAGACTACTTTCTTTTACTATGTCACTACTGTACATAAGTTAGACTGAAATATCTTTCAGAAAGTCCATTGCTGAGTACACTGTGGTCTGTCTGTGTGTCTGTCCAGGGTCCTGCAGCACTCTGTGGACGTGACAGAGGAGGACAGAGGTCCCAGCAGGGGCAACAGGATGGAGATGTCCATATTCTATGTCATCTACTTTGTGGTCTTCCCCTTCTTCTTTGTCAACATCTTTGTGGCTCTCATCATCATCACCTTCCAGGAGCAGGGAGACAAGATGATGGAGGAATGCAGCTTGGAGAAGAACGAGGTGATGGAGTCACACACATACACAAACACACACACACACACACACACACAAACACACACACACACACACACACACACACACACACACATACACAAACACACACACACACAAACACAGTGAATCATAAAACAAGCTAAATGGAACCTAGACATTCCTTTTTAACTGTAGACTTTCCAGTGATAATCTAGAACACACCAGCTCAGTGTATGTGTTATTGATATGGTTTGCTGGTGGAATGTAGCACACACATCAAAATGACCCCGTCTGCGCTTTTAGATTTAACTCGCTCAGTCTTGACAGGTTATTACACAGAGGAGCACACTGGCTCATGGAAAATGCCTGGTAAATATACAGGAATAGTGAGATTTCCCCTCCAGACTCACATAGTCTCTCCCACCAGGTATCCCTCAGTCAATATTGACCAGAATGTTCCCAGCAGTCCATACAGCAGTGTCTCTACTTCAAGGAGAAAATATAAGGACTTTCCCAGAGCTAACCGCTTCATGCTTATTCCCAACAAAGTGTTCTTCAACTTTGCTTCTTGTGTGTTTTCCCTTACAGAGGGCTTGCATTGACTTTGCCATAAGTGCCAAACCCCTGACCCGCTACATGCCTCAGAACAGGCAGACGTTCCAGTACCGCCTCTGGCACTTTGTGGTCTCCCCCTCCTTCGAATACACTGTGCTGGCCATGATTGCACTCAACACCATTGTCCTGATGATGAAGGTGTGGATAATGATCACATTCAAACAATACACTGAACTAATCCCATTTGTAAAGCAGAAGTCTAGTCCCTGTGGTGCAGAAGGTATTATGGCGCCTGTAGCTGTAGCTGATTGGGGTTGTAAGATGCATGTCCCTCTACTCTGTGCTGTTCTCTAGCTAACGGTCTGGGTTTCTTCCATTCCCGTCCTTGTGAGCATTTCATTTATTCCAAGAAAAGGCCTTCAGTCAGATGGAAGGAGAGGATGACTCAGCCTCTATTAAATATTGATCTATATCCACCGGCTAGTATTTAACATGGCCTCGTTAACTCTGTCTGTACAAC
Organism: Oncorhynchus mykiss; assembly: GCF_057628025.1. Taxonomy (NCBI): domain Eukaryota; kingdom Metazoa; phylum Chordata; class Actinopteri; order Salmoniformes; family Salmonidae; genus Oncorhynchus; species Oncorhynchus mykiss. The sequence goes on along the minus strand of NC_143026.1, from coordinate 70,802,656 downwards.
TCAGAGGAATGACTCCTTTTATAGCCTCAGCTTAATGTTACGCTATTTATGTATCAGAGGAAATCTGCTATGAACCTGTGGCTATAGATCTACAGTTGTATGGTGATTGAGCAAGATGGTCTGTGTTTAGGTTCATTGTGTTATTTTGGGTTGTCTGTGCATCCCAGTAATTTGGGGTCATTCCAATGGTGTTTAATGGTGTCTCTCTTTATCTCCTATATGGTGGTAGTATTACTCTGCCCCACCAGCATACGAGGCTGTGCTGAAACACCTGAACACAGCTTTCACTGTGCTCTTCTCTGTGGAGTGTGTCCTCAAGATCATGGCCTTTGGCTTTCTGGTGAGGAGCAAGTTAATGCCTTACTGTCCCATGACATCATGATCTGATCCTGTTTGCCATGCTACTAACATCTACTGACTGAAGAATGGATGTGTTCCCCTCTTCTTCAGAACTACTTTCGAGACACTTGGAATATATTCGACTTCATCACAGTTTTGGGAAGCATCACAGAAATAGTGGTAGACTTGCAGGTAACAAAGCATTACTGAATATCAATCAATGGCTGATTGTGTTACCATTTCTATACAGTGCACTGATAAGGAGCTGTAAACATACTCTCTCATCTCCCTGAAGTCAATTGAGACCTTCAACATGGGTTTCCTGAAGCTGTTCCGTGCAGCCAGACTGATCAAGCTGTTGAGGCAGGGTTACACCATCCGCATCCTGCTCTGGACCTTTGTCCAGTCCTTTAAGGTCAGCTCTACACACAGTACAGTACAGCACTGGATAGGGACACTTAACACTGAAGGCAGGTGTGTGTGTGTGTGTGTGTGTGTGTGTGTGTGTGTTTGTGTGTGTGTGTGTGTGTGTGTGTGTGTGTGTGTGTGTGTGTGTGTGTGTGTGTGTGTGTGTGTGTGTGTGTGTGTGTGTGTGTGTGTGTGTGTGTGTGTGTGTGTGTGTGTGTGTGTGTGTGTGTGAGTGTGTGTAATGTCTGTTACTGTGTCATGACACAGGGTTTCTCTTTCAGGCTCTCCCCTACGTTTGTCTGCTCATTGCCATGCTCTTTTTCATATATGCAATCATCGGAATGCAGGTAAGGTGTTGCTTTATCTATTCTGCCACTTTCTAAGTTTGTCATTGCATGGTGTGAATCTGTCGTTTCTGTATACAAGACTGAGTCAGGACATATCTCATGATATATGCCTGAATATTCCTCAAGGTTTTTGGAAACATCAGACTGGATGAGGAGACACACATCAACCAACACAACAACTTCAAGACCTTTTTTGGTGCTCTGATGTTGCTATTCAGGTACAGTTGGACATCCTTCATGTGTCACACAGTGGCAAACCGGGGCTCATTTTCAGTCACTGAACGACACACCGCTGTCTGCCTGCAGGAGTGCCACGGGGGAGTCGTGGCAGGAGATCATGCTGTCATGTTTAGGGGGGCAGAAGTGTGAGCCAGACCCCTTAGCTCTAACATCAGACCACGAGGAGCGCTGTGGAACTGAGTTTGCCTACTTCTACTTTGTCTCCTTCATCTTCTTCAGTTCATTTCTGGTAAGAGTCCTACTCTGACTCCTACTGTCCTACTCTGACTCCTACTGTCCTACTCTGACTCCTACTGTCCTACTCTGACTCCTACTGTCCTGCTCTAAAAGTACTACTGTCCTACTCTAAGAGTCATACTGTCCTACTCTAAAAGTCCTACTATCCTACTCTAAGAGTCTACTGTCCTACTCTGAGTCTTACTGCCCTACTCTAAGAGTCTACTGTCCTACTCTGAGTCCTACTGTCCTACTCTAAGAGACCTACTCTAAGAGTCATGCTCTCCTATTCTAAGAGTCCTACTGTACTACTCTAAGAGCCCTACTCTAGGAGTCCTACTGTCCTACTCTGAGTCCTACTCTCCTAACTCTAAGAGTCTTACTGTCCTACTCTGAGTCCTATTGTCTTACTCTAAGAGACCTACTCTAAGAGTCCTACTGTCCTACTCTAAGAGGTATACTGTCCTAGTCGAAGAGTCCTACTGTCCTACTCTAAGAGTTCTACTCTTACCAGAAATTAGCGGAAGAAGTTGAAGGAGACACCTACATGCATATATATTTCACTTTCATACACACATACTGTAGTTCCTTGTCTATGACCTCCTCTAATCACTGTTCAGATGCTGAATCTGTTTGTGGCTGTAATCATGGACAACTTTGAGTACCTCACCCGGGATTCCTCGATATTGGGGCCTCACCACCTGGATGAATTTGTTCGTATCTGGGGTGAATATGACCGAGCTGCTTGGTAAGTCAGAGGCCCAACAGCAACACAACACATACAAAGTAGCAGCACATATGTGAATTATTTACTATTTTACAGTTATTCTAATGTTACTCCCACCTACTTACAAAGACCACCATATAGCCCTAATGTCCAAAACATCTCATGATATGAAAAGTATTGCATATTTGGCTAATTGCTGTCCATTGTGTCCTGATGCTTTGCTTTCCAGGTTATTTATCTTAGGGCAATGCTGGCACTTCAGCTCTGGTAAACTTCAGCAAAGCTGAATCTCTATGTTCATTGTTAACTACATAAATGTATGTTCTTTCCAGTGGAAGGATTCACTATAAGGAGATGTACAAAGTAGTACGCACTATTTCACCTCCCCTGGGCTTTGGAAAGAACTGCCCCTACAGGGTGGCCTACAAGGTTTGGCTCCCCCACCACTATTCCTCGCTCCCTCAACCCCTTCCTACGTTGGGATCCTTGCTCTGCCCCCCGCCCCCTCCATTCCTCTCTACCAGTTACTACTACTGCTCTATGGCCTGCTTGCACTGCTGGAGGAGGCCAGCTCTGGCTCTGCTCCAGGCCAAAGAATGACTGGGCTGTGGCTTCAGGATACAAAGAGATGGGTGTTCCATAAGTACCTGCCAGATCCACAGAGGACCCTACTGTCATTCCTTTGGTCATGTTAGATTTCTTCTGCTCCCTCTTTTCTATGCCAGGTCTGCATAGAAAGACCACAACCTGATCTTATCATTTTCCTCTTTCTGTGTAATGCCATTGAATAACCCTCTTTCTGATATCTCTTCCCTTTTACATATTCCTTTCTTCCTCCATTCCTTGGGAATGCCTTCCTTGCCCTCCTCGTCATCTGCCTTGCTCCCTGCCTCCTCCCCAGCGGGCGTATTCATTACACTGACATGTATGAAATGCTGACCCTCATGTCGCCACCTCTAGGCCTCGGCAAGAAATGTCCATCCAAAGTGGCTTATAAGGTAGACCAAATGCAGACAGGCAAAGTTTCTATGTTAGGTCAATGGAGACGGCAAACTAAAACCTTGCTCTCTGTCATACCGGATCATCCCAATTCCAAATGAAGTGTGGGAAATGGCTGTTGTCTATCGTATCGTAATGTGTCGCTTGTTCAACTGTAAGAGAATCTACAATGGTGTTTTTTGATTGGTGGATGACAATACGTACAGTAAAAAGAAAATAAGCATTGTGCTTTGATGTTTTCTTGTTTTCTATTGGTTTGCATCTTGGCAGAGAACTGACTGAGTAATTAATTGATGTTTTGTGTGTTAAGAGCTGTCTGTGGAGTAAATGGCTTTTACAGTCAGTAAGAATGCAGCTGTTTTGAAACGGGTGCATAAACCTGACATATATTTCATAGAGCCACACTGTACAGTGTCAGAATGTCATACAATCTTCCTCAATCAGTGTTTCTTGATTACTTCCTATAAGTATATGCATATGCCTTCTGCCCTTGCACTCTTGCTTTTTTTCACATATCATTTCCCTGTCATTTATTTTGTGATATGTGTGCATGTGCAATGGCAGAGATGCACCTACCCTCTTTGTGCATGCTGTGTTGTGAGAGTCTCTTGGCTGTTCTTACTATGTCATTCTTATTAGAGTATTGTCTTATCACATGTGTTTTTATCCTTATATTGTAAGTTTAGCTTAAACAGTGAAAACATATTATCAAGTAGAGACTTGAGTACTACATTAAGACTGCAAATGGCTAGCTCCTCCCATTTGCATCATGTTGTCTCCTGTTTGATGAGATATATTTCCTGCTTCCCCCTCTGTTCCTTCCATGGACACCCTCAGAGGCTGGTGCTAATGAACATGCCTGTGGATGAAGAGATGTCGGTTCACTTCACCTCCACCCTCATGGCCCTGATCCGAACCGCCCTCGAGGTGAAGATAGCCAGAGGTCAGGCGCTAGCTAACATGCTATATACTTAGTATAACCTTGTTGTTTTTCTCTACTTTCTCCACACACTGTTGATCAATTTCCTCCATAAGTTGCATGCTTGATCTGCTGTTGTTGTGGTGGTTCCAGGAGGGGAGGACCGAGGTCAGATGGATTCAGATCTACAGAAGGAGATAAGTGTCATTTGGTCACACCTTTCACAGAAGACCCTGGACCTGCTCGTCCCCATCCACAAAGGTGACAGTCAGAATGTATGGTCCCACTGGCATTAGTCAATGTAATTGAACTATTTACTCTAGGAGTTATGAATTTCAAAGAATTCCAAATTAGTGACATTATGCCATTGGTCTTCCAGCCAGTCATATGACCATTGGGAAGATCTATGCAGCCATGATGATCATGGACTACTACAAGCAGAGCAAAGCCAAGAAGCTCAGGCAACAGCTGGAGGAGCAGGTATATACCTCTATGTACAGTATAGTTAGGAAACCACCTCCTCTTAACGGTAGTTTGCATACTCTCATACTGTACCTGTTTCATCTTCACCCTCTATAGAAACACGCTCCCATGTTCCAGCGTATGGACGCGTCCTCTCTGCCTCAAGAGATCCTCTGCAGTGCCAAAGCCCTCCCTTTCCTGCCCCACAGCCCTGGATCTGCCCTGTAAATATGTTATTTTACTCATGAATAGGGCTGCCGGCAGTCATGAGTTATGACCGCAGTAAAATTCCACGTGACCGCTACCCATCCCTGTCGCGGGATCATTTTCAACCGCTGAATAGCATAGCGCAACAGTCACATAATATTACTAAAAAATATTAATATTCATGAAATCACAAGTGCAATATTGCAAAACACAGCTTAGCCTTCTGTTAGTCTCAGATTTTGAAATTATGCTTTACAGCGAAAGCAATCCAAGCGTTTTGTGTAAGTTTATAGATAGCTTAGCATAGCATTATGTACACTTAGCATCAGCAAGCTTGGTCACGAAAATCAGAAAAGCAATCAAATTAACCATTTACCTTTGATGATCTTCGGATGTTTTCACTCACGAGACTCCCAGTTACACAACAAATGTTCCTTTTGTTCCATAAAGATTATTTTTATACCCAAAATACCGACGTTTGTTTGTCGCTTTATGTTCAGAAATCCACAGGAAAGAGCGGTCACGTCAACGCAGACGGAAATTCCAAATAGTCTTCATAATATCCACAGAAACATGTCAAACGTTTTTTATAATCATTCCTCAGGTAGTTTTTAAAATATATATTCGATAATATATCAACCGAGTGTGTAGGTCTTTCAATAACAGCGGGAGGAACAATGGAACAACTCTGTAGTGCAAAAACTCACTCTGAGAGCCCCCACCTATCCACTTACGCAATGTGATCTTTCACGCTCATTTTTCAAAATAAAAGCCTGAAACTATGTCTAAAGACTGTTGACACCTTAGGGACGCCAGAGAAAAAGGAATCTGGTTGATATCCCTTTAAATGGAGGATAGGCATGCAAAGGAACAGAAGGGTTTCAAAATGAGAGGCACTTCCTGATTGGATTTTCCTCAGGGTTTTGCTTGCAATATCAGTTATGTTATACTCACAGACAATATTTTGACAGTTTTGGAAACTTTAGAGTGTTTTCTATTCTAATCTGTCAATTATATGCATATTCTAGCATCTTGTCCTGAGAAATAGGCCATTTACTTTGGGAACGTTATTTTTCCAAACATAAAAATAGTGCCCCCTAGCTTCAAGAGGTTAAGTTATGGTAATCACCTCTTATGCACTCTGGGCATGCTTTGATAGTACCCAACTTGCTAACTACCATCAGGTCCTACTGGCCTGGTACTCAGGGCCCTCTAACCACTCTGACATCATCGCAAATGCAATTTAAAATCACAACAAACACTTATCATCAAAACAGTATAGTGCTTTTAAAACTGACTTCACTGTGATGATCAGTTTGAAGACAGAAGTTCAACAGCAGGTTGCATTAAGTGTAAAACATGGTAGTTGTGGATGTTATTTCAAAGCCTAATACAATGAAATGGACAGCGCTTTCTAAGGTGATGATTCATTCAAAACACCTATACACATATTAGAGCATATACATGTGCATAGACTTATGCGCTCAAGCCTGGGGAAAAAAACAGAATAAAATTATGATTGTGCAATACATAGCCTACCGCATGTTACCCATGGCAGAAAAACATAAAACAAAACTGATTTAAAATGTCTGGTGCATAATTGGTCTGGCCTATACTTTAAAATTAAACAAATTAGAGTAATCACCTTTGAGAGTGGTGGACTGTATTATTATGCATACTGGATGGACTGGTTACCTTATGCTCTGCTCCAAAATGTCTATCCATGATTCTGGTAGAGAGCCCTAGGCGATTCTGTTGGTTCATTGTGCAGGGCAGGGCAGCTTACAGGTAGCCTACAATTAAAGGGAATTTGTATTTGATTTTGAATAGCCTAGTAATAGGGATTTAAAAAAATATTTGTATAATGAATTGGGTGGCACATTACCTTTTAGCTACAGAATCTCTCACCACCGTGCGTTTCCATCTCCTCCTCTCTCCTTTATTCCTTTCTCAAGCATGCAGAGGGGCTGTCAACAGTTCAGTGAAATATGTTTTGTTTGCGAAAACATGTTACTATTGATGTTCCCGAACAGATTTCATTCACTTGGTATCCCAAATCAAGCACTGGGTAGCTGCAGGAATAGGGTTGGATAGCCCATTGCATACAGAGTTTGGGTGGAATATCACCTGTCACACAGCAAGCGCATGCTCCTCAAACAGTAATGCATGGAGTGAAATAAGTTTACTTATATGTATTTCTCAGCTGCTCATATTAAGCATAGCTCCGCTATAAAACCAAAGTAGCCTACCGGACCAGTGGGAAAGCACAGAGCCTCCATTCGCTATTCCAGTGCATACAGATGACATGTATTTTTATCATGTCCTTGTTCCTGCCCATTTGATAATGGGCCATTCTAAATCCGAACTCATTTTACATATTAGTAAAGACAAGATTATATTGCTTATAGCCGCATCATGCAGCCTATATATGTTTTCATTTCTAAGACATTCTAAGGTTTGTATCATTCACAACTAAAGTTGCCAAATAACTCTAAATCTTGAGTATAGGAGGACCTGTTTCAAATTATTTTTATGCTCCGGAATGGTAAATATATCTTATTTTATTCAGCTAGTTCAATTATATTCTTCTTACTATAAAATCATATACAATAATAGAACAGGACTTATAAGCGTATCTTGTAAGCTAAATGAACAAGCCTACAGCTTATGGCGCACAGCCAGAAAACATACAGTCTGTCACGGCCGTTGCTGGAAGAAGACCAAGGCGCAGCGTGGTGAGCGTACATTTTCCTTTTTATTTCAAAATGTTGCCAACAAAACAACAAACGAAAAAACAACAGTGAAGCTTACAGGGCATTAGTGCCACAAACAAAGTTAACTACCCACAATGAAAGGAGGGAAAAAGGGCTACCTAAGTATGGTTCCCAATCAGAGACAACGATAGACAGCTGTCTCTGATTGAGAACCATACCCGGCCAAAACATAGAAACACAAAATCATAGAAAACAAAACATAGAATGTCCACCACAAATCACACCCTGACCAAACCAAATAGAGACATACAAAGGCTCTCTAAGGTCAGGGCGTGACACAGTCGGCCTACTCCTATTCTGTTTTCTGAAATACATTTTCTTCGTATCATAATGTTTCTTTAGACTTGACTAAAATATATAATGGAATTATTGTGAAGGTGTATATTAAATTGATTTATTATACTTCTTAAATGTAGATGTTCATCGGCAGCTTGTATGCGTGGAGGGCTGGAGATGCTAAACATGTTTACATTAATTAACAGTCAATTGCAGTGAGACTGACAGTCTTTTTACATTGACATTTTAGTCATTTAGCAGACAGTAGTGAGTGCATACCTTTTCATAATTTGATTCTCCTTTTTTTCCCCGTACTGGTCCCTCATGGGAAATGAACCCACAACCTTGGCGTTTCAAGTGCCACGCTTTACCAACTGCGCCACAATAACCAGCTGCATGATAATAACCGTCTGACAAAATGTCATGACCGTCACAGCCCTACTTCTGAAGTCCCCAATCCTGTGTGTGCGTGCCTGTAGATGGAGTTAATAGATATGTGTTCATCCTAGATAGGCATGCCTCTCTGAGCGTCTGTCTGGCTTCCTATCTGTTCCATCAGGACCAGAGGAGGATTTGTGGCCTTGAGTCCCATATCCCCTCAGGAGATGTTCATGCAGCCCATGTCCCAGGACCTAGAGGACAGAGAGGAGGACTACCACAACTATCACCACCACCACCTGCTCCACCACCAGCTCCACACACTGGTAAGGACTTGGTCTCAAGTACTGTAACACCTCCATGAACACACTCACTCAATGCACTATAATCAAATCAAAATCAAATCAAAGTTTATTCATCCCGTGCACAGTTTACAGCAGGTATAAACGGTGCAGTGAAATGCTTACTTGCAAGCTCCCTCAACCAAGCAGTACAATACATTATGTCACATTGTATGTTATATGTATGTATTACTGTGTTACACACTTAATGGGGAAATAATTGTGTTATTATTACAAACATAATGCATGAGTAGACTTTTGATGGGTAAACCTCCAGTGAGATAGGATGGAGTGAGAAGGGTTCCATTATGGTCTGGTCGGCTGTGGTTGTGATCCAGAGAGATGGGGAGGAGAGGAGTGGGGGTTGAGGCTGTCTCTCCCAGGAGAGGCAGCGTCTGACTGGACTCACTCTGACTCATCCACTCCCCCATCCATCTCTTTGTCACTGTCCAGCCAATTAGCTGTCTCTGTCCACCAATTGTTACCCAAGAGGCCCGGTCCAATCAATATTCGGGTATTTTGACACTAGTTGATTAGTGGGGTGGAGTTGGTTGGGGGGTGGTTGTGGGAGGGTGTTGATTTGTGATTTGTGTTGAAATATTTGATGTATGGTGCCAGTATATTCTGATTCAACATCAAACTCTTGTCTGAAACAAGAACGTAAAAAGTATTGCTGTTGATCAGACTATCATCATAGCAATTAGACCCAGAACAGATTGGTCATTCATTTGTGAGTCATGCACACTCTTACCTTACACTCAAAGCCATTCAAACACACAACAACTTTAGTTAACTCTACACAGTCCAAGCCAGTTCTATCTAGCAGAGCTGGATTGTAGTCGATGATACGGCTGTCTGGCCCCTTCTGTGTCATTCTCAACTTCACCATGGCAATGTCTCACCATGCTGTTCACTCCACACAGTGTCCCTTGTTTAAGGCATTTATCACTACTCACCCATTTCTTTGAATGGTATCATAATTTCTCCGCCATAGGCTTTGATGAACCATGCGTATTATGCTTATTTTGCAAGATTGTTGTGATTCTGCTGAGTTTTGGCACTGTGGGGAGTGTGACTTTGACGACATGAAAGCGTGTGACTTTCTGTAAGTGTGTGAATGGAACAGGGACAGAGACGGCGGCTTGTCTCTGGTGGTTTGGTGTCAGCACTCTTCTCATGGTTTTGTGGTTTAATTATGCTGTGTTGGTATTTGGCACCTTTGTCATCAACAGAGCTAAATGCCATATGGCACTCCCATCCATCTCTCTGTTCTTTGAGCAGCTGTACCGAGTTCTGTTGGAGGATACTGCTCATATTTCGTGGTTTTGGTTTCTCAGCTCTTCTCAGCTCTTTAGTGAAGAGTGGGGCATTTTGGTTTCCTATGCCTGCATGCCTGTGACTGGTTCTTGCCTCCGCTTCATGGCTTTCAGTTATTCAAGCTCCATTTTAAGCTTTAAGCCGTTGTTGCGCATGTAGACACCGCCCACTTCCTTCCTTCAGCCCCTCCTATCTGCCCTGCCCCGCCTGGTTGTCAGCCCCTCGTTGACAGTGGTACTCCTACCCACAGTACTTCTGAGCACCCCAGACAGTCACCACTCACACAGGTTCACAATGAATAATGAAAAATGAATACATTACACTGCCAACACACAGTGCTTTGGCTGCCGTTGTGCTCAGCCAGTGCTTTTAATCTGAGTAAAGAGGGTGTACGGCTATTCGATAGCAATACTGTACAAAATCTCAGTCAGCATACTACATCTGCTTGTGACGTGTTGGTACAGTAGCCCTCTGCTGGTCCTCTGACATCATTGCTGCCAACTCTGTTTTCACACATTAGAACTCTGCTGTGTTTCTCTCTCCTCCTTCTTTCTCTGACTATATAGGTTCCGGAGCGCAAAGAGTTTAACCGCAACCTTTGCCCCACTAACAGGCAGGATGCCCCACTCAGGGTGCCCGGGCGGGCAGTCTCTATCCGAGCCTCCTCTATGCCTCGGCTGGCTGTAGACACACAGGTACCTGTTACTGTATAGCCCCTCACCTCCCCTCCTCTACCCATGGGGCCTCAGAGAGAACAGGACCCAGGCAGACAGCCTCTGTGGGGGCTTCAGAGGGACTGAACACTGGAGCAGTGCAGCCACATATATACAGCAATCAGCCATGAAGTGGAGGAGGATTGGGTGTTAACTAGGTTGCTACAGTATATACATCTGATTTCAGCTGCTACCTTCAATGGTTGTTGACAGTGTGGATGGCGTACTTTGATGGTTTCTAGTTCATCCTTGCGTGGCCAACATGCCAGTGTGCCATGTTTCCCAGACGTTGTATTTTTAGTCCATGGTAATATGGATAGGAAGTGGCTTTGGGTCCTCAAAAAAGCACAATATAATTACCATGTGTTAAACATGGAATGTGTGTTGTGGATGAGAGAAAGTCTTCTGCTCAGAACTCAGATTAGAACTCCACACACTTTCTACCCTCTCACATTCTCTCAACCAAATGTATATGTGTGTATATGTCTGTATATCTATATGTGTGTGTGTCTACTGTATGTGTGTATGTGTTTATCTGTTTGTGTGTAGGTGGGGACAGACAGCAGCAAATCAATGAAGCGCTCCTTCTCCACTATTGGGGATCAATGTGTGAATGGCCTGTGGCAGGAGGAGTACTCTCTGAAGAGGGTCAGTCCTGACCGTCTGAACAGACCACGACAGAGGAGCATCAGAGGTATACTACACTCAGTAACAGTCAGCCACTGAGTTTACATGGCATCTTTTCCTTCACTCTGGTTAAAGCTGGAATGTTTTCAATATGCCTCTGCTTAGGGTCCATTCACTGATCCTGACCCCTTTCATACTTTAAAACCATTGAAGAACAGTGGAAGCTATCAGTTTCAGATGCCCCCTGATGGCTGTGTATTTACTATACTGTGTTCCTCTTCATAGCTCCCCTCTCTCCCCCTGCCTCTCAGGAATCAGGTGCAACCTCAGGGAACCAGTGGATCATGAGCGGGGGCGCTCCAAAGAGAGGCGTCACCTGCTGTCTCCCGACGTGTCCCGCTGCAACTCTGAGGAGCGGAGCCAGGACCCGTCACAAGAACGCAAGCAGTCCCGTTCCCCCAGCGAGGGACGCACACATGCCCTCCACAGACAGGTGAGTGTAGGCCCTGAGCCTATTATTATTCAATTCCTGGCTTTATCTATCAAACACTGTCCCTACTACCATTGAAGCTTGGTTTATGTGTGAGGTCTCTACTCTCTGCAGGGCAACACTTCAGGCAGCCCAGACCTGTCCAGCACACCCCGCGGCCGGCGCCAACTCCCCCAGACGCCCTTGCGGCCACGCCCTCACATCTCCTACTCCCCCCTGGTGTGCAGAGCCCACCTCTCCCCCCCTGCTGCCAGTGAGGGCAGAGCCCGGACCCAGGAGGCCCCCGGAGAGACGGAGGATCCCTCGTTGCGGGAGGAGGGGAAGAGGCTAGCCCCAGAGTCAGGAGCGGGGGTGGGGGTGGTAATAGGGGTGGGTGGCCCAGGGTTAGGGGTCAGTCACCCGCACCACTCACCTCACCGGTACATCTCGGAGCCGTACCTGACCCTGCACGAGGAGTTACACAGCCCAGACTCCTCAGGCCTGGATGAGACTCTGACCTTCGAGGCGGCCATTGCAACCAGTCTGGGCCGGGCCAACACCATCAGTTCTGCCCCCCAGCTCAGACACAACTGGCAGGTCCCCAACGGACACTTCCATAAACGCCTGGGTCAGGCCAGCTCTGTGGTTGCCTGCGAGCTCTTGAGTGACACGGACGAGGATGACCGCTGTTAGGGCCGGGACTTGTAGAAGAAGAGCAGGAAGATGGACAGCAAAACTGGGTATCAGAAAGACAGGGGTCCTCAGTTTGAAGCACACTGTCAGGTCGTGTACTGAGTGTGCATCTGTATGTGTGTGTATCTGCACTCTTAAAAAAAAGGGTTCCAAATGAGTTCTTCAGCTGGCTCCCGAGTGGCGCAGCAGCCTAAGGCATTGCATCTCAGTGCTAGAGGCATCACTACAGACCCTTGTTTGATCCTGGTTTGATCCCGGGCTGTATCACAACCGGCCGTGATTGGGAGTCCCTTAGGGCGGCGCACAATTGGCCCAGCGCCGTCCCGGAGGATTTGGCCGGGGTAAGCTGTCATTGTAAATAAGAATTTGTTCTTAACTGACTTGCCTAGTTAAATAAAGGTTCAATAGGATAACCCTTTTTAGTTCCAGGGGGGGAACCCTTTTGGGTTCCATGTAAAACCCTCTGTGGAAAGGGTTCTACATGGAACCCAAAAGCATTCTACCTGGAACCAAAAAGGGTTCTTTAAAGGTTCTAGAAAGCACCTTCTTTTCTAAGAGTGTGTGTTTGTAGGAGTGCAATATGTTTGTCAAATCAACAAGACAAGGAAGATATGGGGACTGCTGGCGTACAGTGCAAACGTTCACCAGTTGCATTTTGATTAATAACAAAGTTGAATAACTCAAGATGTAAAGAATGTTTCCTCACTTCTTAGACCTATGAAACAGAGTAAGTATGTGTTCAGTACAGTGTGTAGCAGAAAAATAGTATGTGGCACTGAAGTATCAGGAATGTATTGAAATTGTGCTCTTTTCCTCCTGTAAGATAAGAAGTTCTCAGTTATTAGATCTTTATTGATCATGACACAGTGGTAGGTGTGTAGGGATCTGAAGCAGACATTGTTTGTCACAGACACTGTTTTAAAACAACTCTCCTCTCTCATTTCACACGACATCAATGGGGTATTTCTCAGGCAGTGACGTGAATGGTTCTGTGTCAGTCAGCCAATGAGGAAGAAGGTGTCACAACAGAAATGACCGTATGCACCAGTTAACTCACCGATCGTGAGCTCTCACCTGAGAACAAAAAAGGTTGTTGAACAAAGTGAGAGGAAAGGCCTTTCCATTTGTTGTAATGTTCTCTCCAGTAGATATGACGATCCACTTCAAGACGAGACAAGGACCTGACCTTTCCCTGATATATGCTGTACATTTCCAGAGCTCTGGTGCTTTGATCCCTCTAAAGTCAGGTGTTCCAGCGTCATTTCATGTCAATGCTCTAGTTGTCATTTTCAGCCTAAATATGTTGGGTACTTGTGTGCTCCTCAGTGTGTCTCTGGACAGAGGACCCTCTTCCCTGCTTTTGTCTGTCACTGTCACCTCACTGGATTACGCATGATGTCCACTGTGAGGCCCTGGATGAGGTCCAGCCCTGAACTATAGACCCTCACTGGACAGCAGCAAAACTGGCCTCTTGTACAGAACAATATGGAAACAACAGACATAGCATGTCCATGTGCTGGATACTACTGAAAAATATAGTCTACAAAGCCATTTTTCCTGTAAATAGAATCAAGTGTCTTGAGGATGTGTTGCCTTTTATGTCATTATGAATACTATCTGTCCTTTGATGCAAATTATGTCAATATGGATGTGTTTATGGATGATTCCTAACTATGATTTATTTGTAAGTTAACTCCCATGGTACTCTGAACGCTGACTGAGTAAATTTTTGCCAACAGGTTTAGCAGTGCTGTATAAAAAGAGAGTTTTCCCTGATACAGCTCTTTGTTGTAGCAACATGATCGTGATGGTGATGGCGATGATGACGGTTATGGTGATAGTGATGATGATGGCTATGGTGATAGTGATGATGATGGTGATGATGGTTATGGTGATAGTGATAAAATGTGCCTGCCTGTGAGTAGGGCGACTCAGAACAGTTGATGGATCCATGTGCACTCAGTGGTGTTCTCTCTCATCAGACCCCAACAGAATGATGTTTACATTTTGAACAGTGATTGTTGCCAAAAAGAGAGCTTATATTATATCATGTGCTGTGTTGTAATTTGTTTTGTTGACATGTTTCTGAAATGTGAACAGGACGTATTTGGTCCGATGTTCTGCTGGCCTATATGGGCCCACTGCTCTGTGAAACATGATGAGTTTTATGTTGCTTCTGAATTTCTGGTATAGAAAAGCATTCTGGTATATATGTAGTATATATAAATAAATACATGTGTAGTTTAATGGATTGTTTATACTATATTTCAATCTAGATGCCTGTATGACTTTGACAAAAACAATTTGCATATCTGTGTTGTGGCAGAACAGAGGGTTTGGTCAAGACGTTTACACAGATCAGACACGGACAGAAAAGGATTAGCTCAGTTTCAAGGGTGTTTATTTAAATAATACATCAAAAAGAAAGGGTATGTCTCCCCTATGACACTCTCTCCGGGATACCGTCTTCTGGGCTCCGGGTCTTGCTGTATCCTGTTGGGATCAAAACTGCACTCACTCCTGTTACCTCTGTAACCGTCCCCAACTATACAGGAGTCCTTTCTTATCCCACTCTGTCTCTGTGTGCTGCCCTTCTGGCAGCTTTATGGGCCTTGCACAGCTGGTGAGCAATCAGCCCATGAGATTACTCACCAATTCCCAATCAGCCCCAATTAGTCCTGGCCGGAGAACCCATCGAGACCTGGCACGTCCAGCAGATGGAGCCATCGCCTCGTGATGTATACACCGTCTGTCACCAGGCCTCGACGAGTCTCCCCCTGGTGGCTGACGTGCTGTATGTCACCCCCCCCAGCTCTATCGGGGAGGGGACTGTCATCAGTGCGACATATGTCTCCCTTCTCGATAGGGCATCTGCGTTTCCATGCTTTGCCCCTGACTTGTACACAACAGAAAAAGAGAAGCGTTGAAGGGACAAGAACCACCTGGTGACCCGATCGTTTGTGTCCTTTCCCCTGGCCATCTAGACCAGGGGAGCATGGTCCGTGACCAGGGTGAAGTGGGTACCTAACAGGTCATTCTTGAGTGTCTAGCACCCCATCGTGTATCTGGGACAGAACAGCCCCTAGTCCCGTATCACATGCATCCGTCTGGACCACCATCGGCACCTGGAAATCAGGCGTTACGAGAATCGGATGGGAGCACATCGCTTCCTTCAGACGGCTGACCACCGCTTCTGTCTCGTCCGTCCATCTCACTGTTTTCGGGAGGCGGGCTCTGGTTAGATTGGTGAGTGGGGAAGCTATAGCCGCAAAGTTGGGAATAAACCGGCTATAGTATCCTGCCAGTCCCAGGAAGGACTTGACCTGTGTCTTGGTGCGTAGAACGGGCCAGTCACGTACCGTGTGAACCTTCCTCTCCTGGGGCTTAACTTCCCCGTCTGATCAAATACCCCAGGTACTTCACCTCCTCAAAACCTAGTTTGCACTTCTTGGGGTTCGCGGTCAACCCGGCTTGTCCGAGCTCGTACAGCACTTCCTGGAGGCGCATCAGCTGCTCTTCCCAACCTTGGCTGTGGATGATGATATCATGCAGCTATGTCGTTGCGTACTGCTGGTGGGGTCGAAGCATTCTGTTCATCAGTCGCTGGAAGGTAGGCGGGGCCCCATGGAGACCCGAATGGGAGGACCCGGTACTGATACAAACAGTCAGGTGTCGAGAACGCCGTTGTAACGGTTTTCTTCCGTCTCCTCCTCTGATGAAGAGGTAGAACAAGGATCGGACCAAAATGCAGCGTGTAGATTGCGATCCATGTTTTAATGAACAAACGTTAAACACGAATCAGTACAAAAACAATAAACGTAACGAAAACCTAAACAGCCTATCTGGTGAAAACACATAGACAGGAACAATCACCCACAAACACACAGTGAAACCCAGGCTACCTAAATATGGTTCCCAATCAGAGACAATGACGAACACCTGCCTCTGATTGAGAACCATATCAGGCCGAACATAGAACTAGACAAACTAGACATGTAACATAGAATGCCCACTCAGATCACACCCTGACCAATCAAAACATAGAAAATACAAAGTAAACTATGGTCAGGGCGTGACAGTACCCCCCCCCCAAGGTGCGGACTCCGGCCGCAAAACCTGAACCTATAGGGGAGGGTCTGGGTGGGCATCTGTCCGCGGTGGCGGCTCTGGCGCTGGACGTGGACCCCACTCCATGACAGTTTTAATCCCCCTCCTAAACGTCCCTAAATAGGTTACCCACCACAATGATAACATGGGACAGAGGGACAGCTCGGGACAGAGGTAACTCGGGACAGATGGGTAGCTCAGCCCTGAGAGGAAGCTCAGCACTGAGAAGAAGCTCAGCACTGAGAAGAAGCTCAGCACTGAGAAGAAGCTCAGGCAGGTGGTTAGATCCGGCAGATCCTGGCTGGCTGGCGGTTCTGGAAGATCCTGGCTGACTGGCGGATCTGGGAGAATCTGGACGACTGGCAGATCTGGGAGAATCTGGACGACTGGCAGATCTGGGAGAATCTGGACGACTGGCAGATCTGGGAGAATCTGGACGACTGGCAGATCTGGGAGAATCTGGACGACTGGCAGATCTGGGAGAGTCTGGACGACTGGCAGATCTGAGAGAGTCTGGACGACTGGCAGATCTGGGAGAGTCTGGTCGACTGGCAGATCTGGAAGAGTCTGGTCGACTGGCAGATCTGGAAGAGTCTGGTCGACTGGCAGATCTGGAAGAGTCTGGTCGACTGGCAGATCTGGAAGAGTCTGGTCGACTGGCAGATCTGGAAGAGTCTGGTCGACTGGCAGATCTGGAAGAGTCTGGTCGACTGGCAGATCTGGAAGAGTCTGGTCGACTGGCAGATCTGGAAGAGTCTGGTCGACTGGCAGATCTGGAAGAGTCTGGTCGACTGGCAGATCTGGAAGAGTCTGGACGACGGGCAGATCTGGAAGAGTCTGGTCGACTGGCAGATCTGGAAGAGTCTGGACGACTGGCAGATCTGGAAGAGTCTGGACGACTGGCAGATCTGGAAGAGACTGGTCGACACAGACTGGCTGCTCTGGCTGCTCCATGCTGACTGACAGCTCTGGCTGCTCCATGCTGGCAGACTGCTCTGGCTGCTCCATGATGACTGGTAGCTCTGGCTGCTCCATGCTGACTGGCTGCTCCATGCTGACTGGCAGCTCTGGCTGCTCCATGCTGACTGGCTGCTCTGGCTGCTCCATGCTGACTGGCTGCTCCATGCTGACTGGCTGCTCCATGCTGACTGGCGGCCCTGGCTGCTCCATGCTGACTGGCGGCCCTGGCTGCTCCATGCTGACTGGCGGCCCTGGCTGCTCCATGCTAACTGGCAGCTCTGGCGGCTCCTTGCAGACTGGCAGCTCTGGCGGCTCCTTGCAGACTGGCAGCTTTGGCGGCATCCTGCAGACTGGCAGCTCTGGCGGCTCCTTGCAGACTGGCAGCTCCATGCAGACTGGCAGCTCTATGCAGACTGGCAGCTCCTTGCAGACTGGCAGCTCCTTGCTAACTGGCAGCTCTAAGCTAACTGGCAGCTCTATGCTAACTGGCAGCTCTATGCTAACTGGCAGCTCTATGCTAACTGGCAGCTCTATGCTAACTGGCAGCTCTATGCTAACTGGCAGTTCTGAACAGGCGGGAGACTCCGGCAGCGCTGTAGAGAAGGCAGGCTCTAACAGCGCTAAACAGGCAGGAGACTCCGACAGCGCTGAAGAGAAGGGAGGCTCTGGCAGCGCTGGACAGGCGAGGCGCACTGTAGGCCTGATGCGTGGTGCTGGCACTGGTGGTACTGGGCCGAGGACACGCACAGGAAGCCTGGTGCGGGGAGCTGCTACCGGAGGGCTGGGGTGTGGAGGTGGTACTGGAAAAACCGGACCGTGCAGGCGCACTGGAGCTCTTGAGCACCGAGCCTGCCCAACCTTACCTGGTTGAATGCTCACGGTCGCCCTGCCAGTGCGGCGAGGTGGAATAGCCCGCACTGGACTATGCAGGCGAACCGGAGAAACCGAGCGCAAGGCTGGTGCCATGTAAACCGGCCCAAGGAGACGCACTGGGGACCAGCTGCGTAGAGCCGGCTTCATGGCATTAGGCTCGACGCTCAATCTAGCCCGGCCGACACGTGGAGCTGGAATATACCGCACCGGGCTATGCACCCGCACTGGAGACACCGTGCGCACCACTGCATAACACGGTGCCTGTCCGGTCTCTCTAGCCCCCCGGTAAGCACAGGGAGTCTGCCCAGGTCTCCTACCTGGCGTAGCCATACTCCCTGTTAGCCCCCCCCCAAGAAATTTTTGGGGCTGCCTCTCGGGCTTCCTTGCCAGCCGTGTTCCCTCATATCGCCGGCTCCTCTCTCCGGCTGCCTCTGCTCTCCTAAGTGCCTCCACCTGTTCCCATGGGAGGCGATCTCTTCCAGCCAGTATCTCCTCCCAAGTGTAACAGCCCTTGCCATCCAAAACGTCCTCCCATGTCCATTCCTCTTTACGCTGCTGCTGCTGCCTGTTGACACGCTGCTTGGTCCGTTGGTGGTGGGTGATTCTGTAACGGTTTTCTTCGTGAGAAGGAGAGTCGGACCAAAATGCAGCGTGTAGATTGCGATTCATGTTTAATGAAAAACCACACTAAACACAAACACTACAAAAACAATAAACGTAACGAAAACCTAAACAGCCTATCTGGTGAAAACACATAGACAGGAACAATCACCCACCAACACACAGTGAACCCCAGGCTACCTAAATATGGTTCCCAATCAGAGACAATGATGAACACCTGCCTCTGACTGAGAACCATATCAGGCTGAACATAGAAATAGACAAACAAGACATGAAACATAGAATGCCCACTCAGATCACACCCTGACCAATCAAAACATAGAAAATACAAAGTAAACTATGGTCAGGGCGTGACAGCCGTCTTCTCCCAGGAGGAGAAGGCCAACGGTACCTGCCAATATCCTTTGGTCAGGTCGAGGGTGCTGATGTACCGGGCCTTTCCCAATCGATATATGAGCTTGTCCACCCTCGGCATGGGGTAGGTGTCGAATAAGCTTATGTTGTTCACACCCCGGAAATCATTACAGAAGTGGAGGCTACCGTCCGGTTTGGGCACCAACACGATGGGGCTGCACCATGCAATGTGAGACTCTTCAATGACCCCCATCCTCAGCATAGCCTCCACTTCTTGTTTCACGGCCTTCCTTCAGGCCTCCGGAATCCGATATGGCCTCTTTCATACCATTTCCCCACGCCAGGTACGAATGTGGTGTTCAATGAGGGTCGTGCGGCCCGGCTTCTCGGAGAACACCGCCGTGTTCCGATCGACAAGCTCCCTGAGCTCTTGCTTCTGGGCCGGGTCGAGGTCCTTGTTGCTCGGGACCACCACTGGTACCGTTGGTGCCACTTCTTCAACAGGTTCACGTGGTAAATCTGTTAAGGTTTCCGTCTTCCCGGTTGCCGTACGCTGTAATTGACAGGTCCCAGCTTCTCGATCACCTTGTATGGCCCGTTGTTGCCATGTTGCCAGGAACTTACTTTCGGCCATGGGGATCAAGACCAACACCCTGTCTCCCACCTGGAATTCTCGGGGCTGGGATCCCCGATTGTAGACCTGGGCTTGGGCGCGTTGGGCCTTCTCCATATGTTCCCTCACGACTGGCCATATGGCTGTCATCCGCTTCCTCATCGTCTCCATGTGCTCTACCACGCTGCGTAATGGAGTCGGTTGGGCTTCCCACACCTCCTTGGTGAGGTCCAATAGGCCGCGTGGCCTCCTCCCGTAGAGGAGTACAAAAGGGGAAAACCCTGTGGAGGACTGGAGTACTTCTCGGATTGAGAACATTAGGTGGGGTAGTAGCTGGTCCAAGTTCTTCCCGTCCTGCTCGATGACCTTCCACAGCATTTTCTAGAGTGTTTTATTGAAGCACTCGACGAGCCCATCCATCTGCAGGTGAAAAACGGCGAGTCTTGCCCTGGTTGGCTGACGTGCTGTACGCCACAGTGTATACAGTAGAACCATTAAAAATATGAATCCTCTTAAATTACATGTCAACTAAGCTGTGGTAACAAATCGTCTTTTGAAAATCGATTTATGGCTTCATTTTTATGCACAGCGAAAACGCTGAAGGATTATCACAGAATTTTGACTCCAGCGAAATAAGGAGAAGAGAGATTTATTTTGGAGCAGGTGTTTTGGTCTCATCTTTGATGATTAAATGTTTTATTAAACTTATATAATGTATAAATCACACAGCTCACTGCTTAAGATGTAGCAGATATATTTATGATGATGTGGAGAGTTGTCTCTCTTCTCGCTTGGCTGCTTGGCTTTGTCTCGGTATGCTAAAGATAAACCACATGTGGTTTGATATGTAGTTTGATATGGGCGTGTGTGTACCTACAGAGCTCAGGTGAGAGTGGTTCAGTGGTGCGGTAGACAGGCAGTGGTGGAGATCTCTACAGTGTTTGTGAGAAGAGAAGACATGACAACGCTGATACAGTGAGTCATCGTGATCGTGTCCTCAGATCCTCCTGACTAGTCCCCCTGGGATATGATGGGCACTGGAAGGGAACCTGGAGGGGTCGGCATGGCTGAGACCTTGCTGTTTCTCTGGGCAGGACTAGGTCTGTTTGGGGCTCCGGGAGAGGGAGCTTCTCAGGATGGTTCCTCACACGGGCTGTGCCCTGTCCAGCCGGGACCAGAGGAGTATGGGGGATGCAGGGGAGACCAAACACCAACCCTGGCTAAAGGTGAGTACGGCATCCCAGGATAAATGGGATCTGGTCATGGCAGCAATATATTGTATGTATGTTTGCATGTTTTGTGTATTTACTGTAATTGATACTGAAGGTTCTGAGATTATTTTTGATACTGTGGTAATCCCAGAATTGTGATAATTAATTACAAAAGAACTGTAACAAATATACCTGTGTTTAGCAGGAAGGTGTTGTTTTGTGTAATGTGTTCCTTCTTCGTTACTATAACCATGCCAACTTCACCAGAGCCATATATCTATATATCCTTATTGTTCTGGTTTTCCCCACACTGTGCCGTCATAGAGCCCTTTAAAATAGGCAGAGAGTTGGTCCATATCAAACATGGGGTTTGCTCTCATGCTTGGGGAGATTCCACCCAGACATTCCACACTGGCAGCAGGTGAGGCTCCAGGCTTTGATCTCACAGAGGGCAGCCAAGTTCTCTCTTCTCTAGGTAGACACAGCAACCTGTTCCAATTATCAGCGGCTAGTATCTCACCTTGCCCTCACAGTGGCTGGCCAAACAGATGAACATGATCACATCCAGCTTATTTTTAAACTAACTCATGAACTCTTATTTACATCAAAGTCCTGCCCTGATAAGTTTGTTTCAATTCCATTGATTGAGGTGATGATGAATACAGTACTAGCTGATTAATTCCTAACATTCATTTCAATCAAAGTTGGGTATTGCCACGGCTATCAATTCATACCCTGTCTCTGAGATGCATGTTTTGTTCCCTTTTCTAGAAGTGGATCTGTTGGACCTCTTGGACATGCTTTCCCCAGACCACTACAATGTCTCTACAGCAGAGGATGACAGGGGCTGCTTGGCCTACGAAATCGGACAATACGCCACCTTGTTCCTCCCCACACACACAGCGTTTGGCTCTCAGTAAGTCATATAGATAAACAGCTTGTGGAAATGGTAACCAGCGAGCTGATGTAATGAGAAAAGAGAAAATAAAATAATGTTGAGTTTGAAAGCATTGATGAAATACCTTTCTTAGGGCTGCAATCCCGTTAAGGTGATTGATATGACAACAGCCAGTGAAAGTGCAGAGCGCCAAATTAAAACAACAGAAATCTCATAATTAAAATTCCTCAAACATACATGTATCGTATACCATTTTAAAAGGTAATCTTGTTGTTAATCCCACCAAAGTGTCCGATTTCAAATAGGCTTTACAGCGAAAGCACCACAAACGATTATGTTAGGTCACCACCAAGTCACAGAAAAATGTCAGCCTTTTTCCAGCCAAAGAGAGGAGTCACAAAAAGCACAACTAGAGATAAAAATGAATCACTAACCTTTGATGATCTTCATCAGATGACACTCATAGGACTTCATGTTACACAATACATATATGTTTTGTTCGATAAAGTGTATATTTATATAAAAAAAATTCTCAGTATACATTGGCGCGTTACGTTCACCAGTTCCAAAAACATCCGGTGATATTGCAGAGAGCCACATAATTTTACAGAAATACTCATTATAAATGTTGATAAACACAATTGTTAGACATGTAAATATAGATATACCTCTCGTTAATGCAACCGCTGTGTCAGATTTTAAAAAAACTTTACGGAAAAAGCAAACCATACAATAATCTGAGTACAGCTTTCAGACAACAAAGCAGCCAAAAAGATATCCGCCATATTGGGTAGTAAACAGAAGTCGGAAATAGCATTATAAATATTCCCTTACCTTTGATGATCTTCATCAGAATGCACTCCCAGGAATCCCAGTTCCACATTAAATGTTTGATTTAGTTCGATAATGTCCATAATTTATGTCCAAAGAGCTACTTTTGTTAGCACGTTTGGTTAACAAATCCAAAGTCATGAAGCGCTTTCCCTAGTTGAAGACGAAATGTCAAAAGGTTCCGTTCCTGTCCATAGAAACATGTCAAACGATCTATGGAATCAAGCTTTAGGATGTTTTTAACATAAAACGTCAATAATGTTCCAACCGGAGAATTCCATTGTCTTCAGAAGTGCGGTGGAACAGAGCTCCCTCTCATGTGAACGCGCATGGTCAGAGCATGGTCAGCTCATGGCAGACCTTACTCATTCCCTTCTCATTCGGTCCCACTTCACAGTAGAATCCTCAAACAAGTTTCTAAAGACGGTTGACATATAGTGGAAGACTTAAGAAGTGCAACATAACCAATATCCCACTGTGTATTCAATAGGGGCTGGGTTAAAAATCGACCAACCTCAGATTTCCCACTTCCTTTTTAGATTTCTTCTCAGGTTTTTGCCTGCCATATGAGTTCTGTTATACTCACATACATCATTCAAACAGTTTTAGAAACTTCAGAGTGTTTTCTATCCAATACTAGTAATAATATGCATATTTTGCAACTGGGACTGAGGAGCAGGCCATTTACTCTGGGCACCTTTCATCAAAGCTACTCAATACTGCCCCTGCAGCCATAAGAAGTTAATTTATTGGGTAGATGAGGAAATTCCCTTTCGATGAAGTGTCTTGCTCTCAAGGTTGAGATTATGCTTTGGTGCTGAACCTGAAGTTGAATGTTGACATGTCAGGCACTAAAGCTGAATTAATTTGCCAGCGTTGTGGTACACTTTGCATTGGCTTGTGAAACTGGTCTGGATGGACCCACTCGTCACATTGCTCCTATGTGTTTAAAGGAACAGTATACCCCTTACCTTGTCTGAAACATAACCTAAATTCAATTTCACTCCACTTGGAATGCAAAATAGCCTTATTTGGCTTGCTAATTTGCGTCAGTCACAATTGTATAGACAAGACTGTCAAGTGTGTTTCTGCTTGATGATGCAGTGAGCCTGATGTGTGTATGTGTCAGGTTTTCAGATGAGTTGAGCATTGTGATGAGGCTGAGGCTAGGGGGGCTGTGGGTGGAGGAGAGGAGCCTGCTAGCGGTACTGTCAGAGGAAGGGGAGGAGTTGCTACAGCTGAGATTGGGACCTGGACTACTCACCTTCATCAGTACCTGGAGCCGCCACTACGAGTGAGACAGCACCAACATATACATTACATGTGCCATGCTCATGGACACACACAGTCACCAAGTTATCGTTACGCATTGTGTATTTATTCCTCGTGTTATTATTATTTTATTTTCTCTCTGTATTGTTGGGAAGGGCCCGTAAGTAAGCGTTTCACTGTTAGTCTACACCTGTTGTTTATGAAACTTGTGACAAATAAAATGTTATTTGATTTCAAATTTGATTGTATTAGATGTTATCCTCACACCACGGGCTATGGCTGATGATGTTGTAATACATGGCATTAGAATGGTTGGTATACCAAATACTGTGTGTCCTATCACAATGTTATGAAAGTCCGTTGAGCGTATCATTTATTTTGCACTTAAGAAAAAGCTCCATGACTAATTCTACCTGACATAGACACTGTAGCTCAGGGGTCGGCAACAGGCACCCAAGTAATTTTTTGGGGACCCAAAAAGTTTTTAGTAAAATTGCAGTGTACAAATGATTTGAATTATTTTCCGGAAACCCCAACCATTTGCTCTGACAAAAATCAGCCCGCGGGTGAATCTAGTTGCTTAATCCTGCTGTAGCTCATAGGCACAACGTCCTCTACAGTGGAGTGGCTCTATACCAATTGTCTATACTGATCCACCACACCTCTCTTTCTGTGTCCCCCTCCTCTGGGCAGGTTCCCAGCAGGCCTCCTGTGGGATGGCGAGTGGCACTGGCTGGCCCTGTCTGTCTCGCTGTCCAGACTGGAGGTGTATGCTGACTGCAGCCTGCTGGAGAGTATACCCTGGAGGAACTACCCCGGCCTGGAGGTCTCCACCCAGGGTCTCATTCTGCTGGGAGGGGCCACCCAGCCCCACCACACACCCTTTACCGTAAGCCCACTGCTTTTCTGACCCCCGTGCTACATTCCTCACATTGGCCCCAGTCCTCCTCCCACCCCAGGGGAATAGAGGGGGTTGCACCAGGGAGGAAGGCTGGCTCAATATGAAGTTCAATGGCACAGAAAAAGATTTGGCTTGATTGGACTAATCAGTACCTACTGAGCACGCACTGGTTTGTGCCACTGAATCAATGTTGTTTCCACATTATTTCAATGAAATTAGTTGAACCAACATGGAATAGACATTTAATTGACCCAGTGATTTATGCTGATTAATCATATCTTCTGGTGGAGTAAGTAAGATTACTGTTATTTTACTAATTAACTTGTCTTATTTGAACTGATATTGCTCTTGATGATGAAACTGTTTTACGAAGCATTTAATGCATCATTTGAATTTTGTCCATTTGAAGCAAATTAATAAAATTAACATTTGAAGATGTTCAGAGCTTCGTTTTTGAATTTCATATTGGCCCTTTGGGTAGTTCTACACAGTTAAAGCTCTGCCTGATAACATATTAAAATCAATGGAGAACCATCATCATAATATATTTGGTGGTCCTGTATGGCTTCTCTAAGCCAGCCAAGGTGTGTGGACACAGGCAGGTGTGTGGTGTGGGTGGTCTCTGAGTCCAGCCATCTCAGGAGACATCCGTCATCCTGGCCCACGTCAGTGACAAGGCCTCTATGGGTGACGCTGCTGCTGTCTCACTGATGCCCTGCCTGTATAAAACCTCACGTCTCCCCTCACTCTGTCCTTCCCTGCACATGAACAAAGCAGGACTAACACACACCACACACACCAACAGCTAGCACTACCGTCTGAAAATAATTGACCAATGCATATGGAATATACTGATGTTTACGCGTAAGAAGATCCCTGGTGGATACTGACCTGACTGTCTGGAGCTACACACTGTACATAGGAAGTGGACCTGTCACCTTGTGAATTTGTTGTGTGGCGATTGTCTGCTGTGGTTGAGGGCTATTTTCCTGGTCATTCCGTCACTGCTATGGTCTGTGTCTGTGGGAGCCAGCCTAGAACTGGCCCTTGTCCAGGGAGGGGTCTGTTTTAGCACTGCACTGGGTGCTGAGTTAAGAGTGTGTGTGAGTGAGAGGGGGAGACCTGTTCTTACTGCAGTCAGAGGGATCAACCGTCTGTCAGCTCTGCAGCGATGCAGGGCCCTGCCGTGATTCTGCTGCTACTCAGCTATGTAAGTCCACCTCTGCTATTAGCTCTATGGGGTACATTCTGGGGTAAGGGAAGAGCAGGGGATTCTGTTGATTTGAAATGTAGTTGTTATGGATTCTGCGTGAATTCTGGTTCTTCTGTGCTCGATTTTTCATTGACAGTAGTACCTCACATGTAAAGTAAGAGACAAGTGCTGTAAGAATTATAATGCAATACTTTTTTTTATATAATGCGAGATTGGACAAGATTGTTGTGTTTTGCTTTCTTTTGTTGTGTTAGGAGGATTGTTCCTGGTCACATGCAACATAGTATTGGGCCTTCATCCTAACAACTTACTAAACCCTTTGGATCGAGTTATTTCATTTTTATCAGCCTTCTCCCAGTACAGCATTGCTTGGTTATTTTTTCTGGTTTTCTGTAAATGCAACTGTTAGTAACTACTTGCCCCTGCATTGTCATGTGGTGCGTACACAGTGTACAGCCTGTGGCTGGAATATGCCCTGGATCTGTGGATCAAGCCTGAGGCCTTTTTACATGTGCATGCGAGCAGATGACGGACAGAGAAGATTTTCACATTTGCAAGACAACTCTCATAAATCGTTGGGTAAAAAACTGTCCTCTTTGCAGTGGCAAACCCAAGACCACAGTCATATCTCGGTACTTTATGTAATAGTTGCCTATGCAACAAGTAATATTATACAGAATGAGTGTAATATTATGATGTAATACAGTCTTATTCGGTCTTTGGCCTTGACATTCAAGTGGAAACAGGGATAAACTGAGAGGCCTGAATATGATTGAGTTCTTTGTTCAGTGTAAAGTGACATCTCAAAGGCAACCTAATGCATTCGAGAGTAGATACTTCAGTTGTTTTGGAGGTTTTTGGCATGCGTTTCCACACTACTTATACACTCTATGATTTAAAGTTCCAATCACTGCTATAGCTGTTTGACATGTGAAGACTCAGATAGTGGTGTCCCTGACAAGGCCTCTCCTCCACATCATTGGGACTTGTTTTGTTTTCAGCCGTTCCCATTGGAGACTACGTTTACCTAAATCACTGCCCTGGTCTAATTATAGACCGTTTATGGTTTGGGGGGGGGGGAATGTTTTCCCCTAGTTTGACTGTATTTAAATCAGAGACAGACATATATGAGAACGGCCTGCACTCTCAGAAAAAAACAGTACGATTAGGCTACAGTATTTATCCCTGGGGCACAAAAAGATCAATATATGGGTGTGCCTTCAGAGGTACAAGATCATATGTGTATCTTCAGAGATATGCATATGATCTCACATGGTACTGTTATGTACCTTTTAGGGTACATGTGCGGATAGTCTAGTATAATGTTACATTTTTGGACTATATTTTGAATATAAAAAGTACAACCATCACACACTCTAAAAAAAAGTGAAGGTAGAGTTCTGGTTCCCAGGGTGGAGGCGTGGTTAATGGGGGAGTGACTTTCAGGTAGTTATTTTTGGCCACCCGTGAATGGACGTATTGTAGCAGTTAAAGTGGTCTATGGTTATGTTAATTAAAGTTTGAGCATGTCTGCTGCCAGTTCTGAAGTCTTTATACAAGCTTACTTAAGAGCATGTGGCAATAAAGGGCTGTAATTCATATTGTAGTGACATTAACACAACACTGAGAGGCCTTGTCTTGAGGTACAGACCTCTTTGTGTAATGGTTAAGGTGTTGAAAATCGCTGGACTCAGGTTTGAGTCCCGTTTGGGGCTACCCCCCAATTCGCTCCAATGGTGTCAGAAGTGGGATGGTGGAGATGTGTGTGTTCGTAAGGGACTTGATATAGAGAAGAGGAACATTTTTGCCACTTAAAGGAACAAAAAGCTTTGTTACTGTGGTGGTGCCCTAAAAAGGCACATTTTTACCTTTTCAAGAAGATACGGTTTTGTACCTCAAATCAAATCTAATCTAATCAAATTGTATTTGTCACATACACATGGTTAGCAGACCATGTGTATGTGACAAATAAAATGTGATTTGATTTGATTTGATATACTATTGGCATATTTAAGGTACAATCTGCAAGGGTACAACTATATACTTATAAGTAAATGGTACAATGGACGTACCTTACAGGGTACCACTACAGTGACAAGCATTTGTACCCCTTTTAAGTACAATAAGTGTTGGGATGGGATGGAGCTTGTCTGAGCCTTGTCTAGACAAACATGTGACTAGTGAAAGCTGCCACAGATTCATGGCGAGGCTCTACTTCCCAGCTGCATGGCAGTCGGCCTCTTACACAGGGTCACAGGGCCCAGGAATCAGGATCAATGCTACTTGACCCTAGTGGACCCATGGAATAACACTGTCATTGTATGACATCATCAAACAAAGGCCGCCAGTCTGACCGCAGTGTCAACACTGTCTGAGACCTGTCCTGTCCTCCCTGGCTAGGTCATTGACCCAAAAGTTCTCACTCAACTTTGTTTAAATACATGCCACATTGTGGAGTACAACGTGATTGATGAGATTGTCTGGTATCTGCTCAGATTAAAAAGACCGTTAACAGCATTTCCCCTCCAAAAGAACACATCATTTAATGAAGTAAACTTAATTTATTGATCATATCAAATGTTTTAGGCTGTCATTAGTTATGTTTAATGAGCCAAATATTATCTTTCCCAAGTTGTCTTGGTTCAGGAATTGAGCTGCTGGGATTGCTGTTTTTGCCTGTTATTTTAGTATTTCAGGGATTTTTATTCATACCAATTGATTTCCCCTATTGAGAAGATGACATTTTTTTATTGACTTTTTATTGTGTAGCGATTGCCTCATGGGCCATAGATTTTGCCCAAAGCTCTCATGCACTCCGTCTGTTGTATATATGATATTCCATCTGATTTGTTTTATAGCTAAGCATTTCCCATCCTCATCATTGTTTGTGTCACAAGGGAAACCAATAGATCTCTACACTGGGATCAATAGCCAATGTGAATACATACCATATGAAAAATGGGCATTCAATTAGAGTTTTGCAAAGACATGAATGACAGCTTCCAAATGATTAAAAAAAATATTACACAGACAAATCTGAGATACAAGGTATTGCTCCAATGCTGATGATTTGAAAAAGGCATTGATAGCATGTTTTATTGTTTGGTTGATCCATGTCCAGGGCACCATACAACAGATGACCTTCATAATGGGTGATCCTACAGCAGCCAGACAGCACTGTCAAGACTACAACTCCACCTGCATCCCTCACACAGACAAACAGGTATGGTCCACAGGTCTATAGCAGGTGTAGGGCTTAAACTGACCATCAATAATGCTATATGTAACTGATAAGAATAATGTTTTGTTTGTGTGACACCAATGCTTGGAATTTTAACTTCACCACAATTCCATGTCTGTCTGTTCGAGTGGCTCCATAGGGTCATGAAAACAGTCTGCATGAGAGTGCAAGGTTTATGAAAGAATAATAACCTGTATTTGAGGGCGGTCTTCTTTTAAGCACACTCTTTTCTTTACAGGCATATAACAATCCTGCTTAGATTCTTATTTTTAAAATGGACATGAGAATTAACATCTTACATTAGTTTTTATTTCAACTTATTTTCCAGGAGAAAGTGATTTTAGCTGCTGAGAAGGTGCTTGGTCGAGTTGCGACCAGGGCAACATTCAGAGAAGAGTCTCATGGACCCAGGCTGAGAGATCAGATTGCAGAGCAGGACACAGCCAAGAACACTAACCTATCAGCACAGTCATTGCCATCCATAAGAGCTCAGTCAGTTCCAGAGACACAGAGAAAGACAAGGATAACACCTGAAACAGACAAATTAAAGCTCACTCAGAAGATAGGATGGCTGAATGAAACTTCCACACTGCAGGATGATAAAGCAGCAAAGATCACTAGAAACAGAACAGTATATTCACAAACCGCTGGATCTCTTCATCAGCCAAACCAAACCAATACAGCCAGAGATGTCTCTGGCATGAAAGGTGTAGTAGTACCATCTCAGACAGTGGAGACAGCCATTCTCAGTCCCACTGCATGGTCAGAAAACCCCACTGAACCAGCCCTGCTGATCCAGGAGTCAGACAGTGATGGAGAATCAATAGGCTCAGGGAGAAATACATCAGTAAGGTTAGATGATTTACAGATCCCACCTGAACCCAAACAGGGCTTTGGGCCTACAAGACAAACATGGTCCTTAGAACACACCATAAAACCCAACCTTTTGGAATTCAAGAAAATAGATGCGGAGGAGCTACTGAGGCAGGCTGTGATTCCTCTGCCTCCAGTGCTACCTCCAAATAATAGCACTGTCACAGGGCGAAAGACAGCACTGGAGGCAGAGGAGCCTCTGGGACAATCTCCAACACATCAAAACACCACTGGTATCACTTCCACATCAACAGGTGACAAAGCTTCAAAGAGACAAAGGGGCCAAAAGACTGTGACAAAGACTTTGACAGATTCTGGACAAGTCATGGAGAAGGGGGATAAAGTTTTATCCCAGGAGCCACCCACAGAGGATCTAGACACAGAAACAGAAATGGAAGAAATTGATGAGGACAATGATAAGGAATCAGAGACAGAGGAAACAGATGTAGGCGACAGCAAGTTGGCACACAACATCACTCAAGTCAACACAAGGCAGTTTAAAAATAATGGAGGAGCCGTCAAAACTGATGTTCTAACTGAGCTCATGTCCCCGGAGCCGAGAGGATTAGAGCGGGAACTGCCGCCTACCCCTCTGCCTCCTGCCAGTGTGCCAGGTAAAGTACACAGCATATGTCCTTTGACACAGTACCCTCACAGCATGCACCCCTCAGACTCTCTGTGGGCCGAGTTTTACTTCTGTTTCCTCAGAGACACTGAGCAGAGAGGTCAAAGGGTCATCGCCATGACAGCAGGGGCAAGGACTCAACCTCTGACACAGGGTCTGTCTCTGAAAGCTCAGAGGATGCTGTACGAGTCCAGGATGAACACCCTGTCCGTTCCTGTCGTTTCAGCCAATCATCAACCAAAACACGCACTCAAAGAGCGAGGGACAGCCTATAGACCGGGGCTTCGAGTGCAACAGGTAAAAAGTTCCACTCATACTCACCGAGATGCACATCACACTAAAGCAGAGGCATGAACACTTTGGCTGGCTAAAGAAAATATTTGTGATGGTTTTTGTAGCATGTTTTGGGGAGTATCGGGACACATTTGAGGATTACTTTGGAGCACGTTTCAGCATATTTTCATGTATTTCTCTTCTAATTTTGTTTGAATGAGCAGAGAAACATTTAACATGCACACATGTATCCTTGAATGTACAAACACCATTATTTGCATATTGTTCAAGAACATCCTTCAAGCAATGAAACTATGGCGTTATGAAGGGGCATCTCAGTGCTCTGGTCTACAGTCAGGCTGCATAGCTGTCTGAAG
Organism: Oncorhynchus mykiss; assembly: GCF_057628025.1. NCBI lineage: Eukaryota > Metazoa > Chordata > Actinopteri > Salmoniformes > Salmonidae > Oncorhynchus > Oncorhynchus mykiss. Next base: position 70,770,961 of record NC_143026.1, on the reverse strand, counting down.
ACCTTCATATGAAATTGAGTTTGCATTGAGCTTATTGAATTAAGCCTAGGGTGGTGGAGGAATGGGGTCATTTAAGTGTACTAGCAAAGCCCTACAGATGGGATTTGGTCCATTATGCTGCATATATATAGAAATTACCCATATTGAAAGAGGGTGGGGATGCTGTTGATCAATCAGTGTGGCCGGTGGGAGTCTTTTGCCCAAAAATGTAAGCAAGACACATGCCTCCTCCAGTGGTGGGTTTTGGAATTGCAGAATTTAAGCACTCATCAATACCAGTACATTAGCAGTGGGCATGCAGTCATTGCAAACAACTTCAATGGTAATGGAATTAAATGATAATTCATCGTAATTGATTTACAAAAGTTTTACTTCATGTATCAAGACATCATACATCATACAAGACATCATACAAGACATCATACATGACATCATACATGACATCATACATGAAAACAGACACTAATGGGAATGGACTGTTTTCCCAGGGACTTCAGGGCCCACCTGGTTTGACAGGGCCACCTGGACCAAAAGGGGATAAAGTATGTGTTAACTTTTTCACACAATATCTACTGAATCTAAACTACTCATAGTGACACATATGATAATTCTGTTGCCCACTATTATTGGGTGCTCAGTATTATCTCTAGAGTGTGCTGTGTGGATTCCTATTGACATACAGGTCTGTATGCAGATGTTTCCATATTGTGGAATTTCTTAAAACACTTAAGTGTGTATTGTCTCCTGACAGGGCTACGCTGGCGGGATGGGCCGGACTGGACGCACAGGTTACCGAGGCCCCATTGGTCCACCAGGGATGCCCGCCATCGTAGTGTTCAAGAGCTCTGAGGAAGAGTGGGAGAACTTCAAGGTGCTGTTATACTGTGTTTCATAGTACACGACAAAGGCTATGTCAATGCATTCTTGTTTGGTTGAGTGATTATGAAATGTGATTATATTTCAGCATAAAGCCATTGATTATTGAACCATTGCCCAGACCTTTGATTTCTTATTACTTCTTTAAAAGTTGTGTGTACTGTTCTCTTGCAGAAAAAGACATTCTACAAAAAGCTTGTTGCAACTTGGCCGGTAGGTGATCTCAGCTCTATATCAGTAGTTTCTAGGCAGAAACAACTAGAAGAATATGCCCTTTAGGTGGCAGTATAGTAGCCAAATCATAGGCATTTAAATCACAGCTTATTCAATGCAGAATATCAAGTAATTTATTGCATCATATCAGAAGGAATATAATTTAGTATTTTGAAATGATTACCCAGTCTATGTACTGTATGTACGGTTGTTTATCCTCAGAGATTGAAGGGCCCTCCAGGGCCCCTTGGCCCCCCTGGGGATGCTGGACCTCCTGTGAGTAAATGTATAACTGTAAACTGTATGTCAGTATCCCAACATTGCTCATTATTAGACTCTACTGATTGACACATCACACTCATAATACTTGTTCACTGACAGCAGAAGATTGTTTGTATTCCAGGGACCCCCGGGAATGACTGGAAAACAAGGACGAAAAGGAGATGGAGGGAAAATCGTAGGTATCCCCATTTTATCTGAATATGATCAGAGTCATAACTTGTTTTGCCTGTGAGTTGAAACTCAGTCAATGATATGTGGACACGAGTGGAAATTTAATCATATGTATGTGATCACCCAAATAAATTACAGATTCATTCCAATCGTGAGAACACAGGATAAGTATCTGTTAAGCGTGTCTATATGGTATGCTGAATGTAGCTGTTAACTACAATTACTTCAACTCTGAGATCTTAAAACAGAGCAGTGAGGTGAAGCTAACCCATCTGCTGTTTCTATTCTCCCTCCTCTGCTATCACAGAATGTTAACAACACTGAAATAGGATCACAGGATGCTGTTAGATGAGTCAGATGACTGCTTCCACACTCCACAGTATCATAGCAACACCCACTTCAGGCAACAGGTCAACGCAGTGCTCTCATTAGCATTCATTGGAGATCTGAGCCCAAAAACCACATACTGCTTTTGCTTTCAGCACTTCTGTTTGTGAAGCAGCAGCACTTTCATGGAAATGAGCATTTCCAGTGAGTGCCCAGGGCGTCATTAGTATAAGTGTTAACAGCACCTTAGCGCTTGAGCTCTTTTTCAATGATCATGCGTCTGAAATGCATCACCGCTAAGTGTTGCTCTTTTTGCCCTGGCACACTGCTACTGCTGTGAAGCCCAGTAACGCAAAGCTGCCCCAGACAGACGGTGTCAATAGTGGCGCTACACAATGGCAGCAGACTGGGCAAGCTGTCCACATCTGATTGCCAGTGAACCCAGCTGACACACTGAAGGAACTGCTTTCACCACAGTGTTACCTCAGCTGTGACACAGAAAGTGCAGAAAGCTGTTGTTCTGATTGTACACAACACCACTATCGGGGTTTTGATCATTATCTGCTAGTCTTGTGTAGCCAGACGAGACGCTGTACCCTCGCATTTGTTCTGCATCCTGGCTAGAAGAACTTGGAAGCCTGTCACACTAGGCTACTTGTCTGCTAACCAATGAGGGGAAGCCACCCACTGAAATCTATACTGGCCATTGTCGGAATTAACTACTATACAATTTAATTTTAAAATTGTGAGGGTCGCTTTCAGTCTTGAATTGGACTTATCATGGCCCTTGGGCTGCATGTTGTCTGCCATTATCATTGGCTATAGGATTGAGCACACTGAGTCCGAGACTGAATTCCTCATCTTATGCCGTCCGTGTCTGTATTCAAGGGTGGTCCTGGACCACCAGGGATGCCCGGGCCTCCAGGAAGAACTGGGAGTGATGGGATTGATGGTATAAATTCTGATGATGGCCCTGCAGGACCACCTGGGGAACAGGTAGGACACATTTAACAAAGACTGAAGAGTTTTCATGTGTTATACATCAATAGAGACTGTTCCAGTGTCAGTGTTGTTGACAGAGCTCTCTACTTGTACTAACAGGGTCTCCAGGGTTACAGAGGAGAGAAGGGCAGCAAAGGGGAGCTGGGTGAGTGGGTAAGAATGGCTAGGACTTCTAACGTTATGTAGATTATATCTTAGTTTGACCAATAGAAACACATTAGATATCAGTGGTCAGATGACAGACACTCAAAGTAAATGTTTTAAGCAGGGCAAATGTATTACTGTACTCTGACCATGAAAGTTTCATCGTGACTGGAAATTTCAGCACTGCCAGCTGCAGTATATGCCGTCAAGCTTTCCATCGATTGGTTGTGCAATAAATCCCTGCAAGGCCCAATTAAGAAATGTTTTGTAGGCTAGACATTCATACCAGTATGTCTTGCCACCAATTCTTTGTAACAGTAATTCTGTGTATTGTTAAGGGTTATGAAGGGGAACCAGGACCCCAGGGAAACAGAGGCCGGAAAGGAGACAAGGTCAGACTGAGTGTCTTGTTTTCATGGAACTAAATGTTCACACTTGAGTCTTTTTCCTCACTGGTTCCGGAGCTCTGCTGTGAACGCTAATTTTCATTCCAACTAATCCCAGATTGATATCGGTTCAGTTCAATGAGCAACCCAATCACACGTTGAGGGATTCATTTGAAGTTCATAATGGCTTTCAACATTAATTCTAACTTGTGTCTTTGCTGTTGTCAGGGGAATAAAGGAAACCGAGGGCTCATAGGGATCACTGGATACATAGTGAGTAATGAATATTACCTTTGAATATTGCTATTTCATCAGATACGGTACATCAGCTGTTTGATACTGAATCCTCATGTTAAATATGAACATGTTGAAGTATGTTGAGTGTTTAAGTAGTTCTTTTCATGCTGTGTAGGGAATACCTGGAGCCAGAGGGCAACTGGGCTACCCGGGAACATCTGGACCTCCTGTGAGTCTCATGGCTCTCTGTATATTAAAACAGTTACAACACAGTTATTTACCTGTCTTCTGAAAAATGTCTGCACTGTCTTGAGAGAGTATTTTCTGTTATTAAGGGAGACATCGGTGGCATTGGTTTTGTTGGATCACCAGGCCCTCCTGTAAGTTGTTCTGCTTCACTCTCAATTGGATCATGCTCTGAAATTAATGTCAACCAAGTCACTCAAGCTGCTTATATGAACCTATACATCTCCTTTTCAGGGCAAAATGGGGCCAAGAGGGCCAAAGGGGGTACCAGGAGTCAATGGACCACCAGTAAGGACACATTTGAGCATGATATTGTAGGTATTGAGCCACATGTGTCAACAGCCCTGTCTAATCTCTCTGTCTGTCATTAGGGCCAACCAGGTGAGCGAGGCCTAAGGGGACCACTCAGGCCTCAGGTGAGAATTAATCTTCCTGAATTGAAAGCTGAATTGACATCCAGGTAAATGTACTTGTCCACAATTCATATTATTGTCTCTCATTCCAGGGAGAGCCAGGTCCTGATGGGATTGTTGGATTCCCTGGCGTTCGTGGACCTCAGGTAGAATCAGATGTTTTTTTCTCACTCATTGATTTGATCATGCTACATTTACTCACAAGAGAATATGCACAATACATACATCTGTGCCAGTGATCATAGACCATCATCAATTCACATGTATTATCTTATTATTATTATTATCTTTATTAAGTTTTGAATGTGTCCACAGGGAAAAACAGGTGCAGATGGGCCTACAGGTCCGAAAGGGGATCCCGTGAGTATCAATCAAGGCTGAATAATTAAATTTTTAAAGCATTTATGATGAATGTTTCCATAAATTTGACTTCTTACGCAATCCTTCATGTTTTTAAACAGGGTGACGCAGGTGATGAGGGAAATATAGGAGAATCAGGACTCTCTGGGCTTCACGTAAGCACACATTAATGTACACGTAAGAATTGAAAACTCAAAGCAATGTATTTTATTAAACCAATTATACTGAAAAAGTAATTCACAAACTTGGCCTCTGTTTTTTCCTTCTTATCAGGGAGCCAATGGCAAACCAGGAAAAACTGGACCCTCAGGTGACCCAGTAAGATTACTTAAAGCAATTTCTTTATTTTGAATTGAGTTGATATCGAGGTCTTAAGTATTTAACAGTAATCATGTTAACACTATAAGGACATGTAGTTTTGTCCCAGAAAGTAAAAATTCCATGATACAGTAGTCGTTTCTTCCTGTCCCTGAAACTTTACTTACTCTGAAAATGTCCTGTGCGGGTTTTCTTACTAATTCATATTCCCCTTCATATCCAACCGCCTAGTACTAACTGTGTAGCTGTCTTTGTTTGTCCGTCTGTCCATGTTCACCTTCCTCCTGCAGGGGATCAAAGCATCTAAGAGAAGTGACAAGGGTGACCCAGGATTTAAAGGGGACCAGGTGAGTGGACATTATGCACATGGCTAACATTACTACATACAGTATAGAAGTTGCTTTATGTGACCCTACTCTTCTGTCAGACAAGACAGTTGTGTATTTGCTTGCATCTGTTAGCAATTGACCTCCTTCCATCCCTTCACTGTGCATTCATTTACTTGTCCTCCCTGATGGGCAGGGTCGACCCGGGCCTCCAGGTAAAAGAGGCTTTAAAGGCAGAGGAGGAGCATCAGGGCTGCTAGGTAATGTTGGACCAGTGGGGCCCCCTGGATTTCCTGGAACCACAGTAAGTAGAACCTCTAATCTGGTCACTGCACAGTACTGTAATGGGATGGAATATCATTACACCTGTTCAGATCACCATATCCTGATGTAATGGTACTTTACCTATCTGTTTCTTCAGGGTTATGATGGAATCATTGGGGAGAATGGTAAGCAGGGAAAAGATGGGCCAAAGGTAAGAGCAGTCTGGAGGTGGAGCTAACATACCTTGTACAGTACTTATCCAGATTGACTATTGTATTTTAAAAATCCGGCCTTCTGTCTTTTGCAGGGTGGCAGAGGTCCTAGCGGTGGGCCAGGCGTTGTTGGACCTAGAGGTGATAAGGTACTAGAAGAGCTTGCAATTTCTGTTGCCATCTGCCACTTATCAATCTTGTAACATCGTTTTGATCTCAGTGGTGCGTACCAATCCAGTAGGAGATGTACTGATGCTGTTGTTTGTTGGTTTCTCAGGGGCGAGAAGGTCGAGTAGGATTTGCCGGTTTGCCAGGGCCTTTTGTAAGTGGGCATAGCATAGTCTTCATTTACGAGACAATTCAGAATGATCAAGGTCAAGGAATTATTGACTTTCATCCATCATACAGTGGTGAAATACTATTTTTACCTTGTTTCAAGTAAACATGATCACAGATTTCTGATTTTAGATGTGACTACCAGTTTTATTATGGCTTGATGTGTCTGTCCTGTCCACAGGGAGAGATGGGGAAGTCAGGAGAGAGAGGAGCTGAAGGAGAACCCGGTATTAAGGTTCCTAAGTACCTACACTTCTTATTCTGTCTATATAGTTTCCTGCCATCATCAGTAGAGAAAAATGCACTCACACCATAGATCTATACACCAGACCATTGAAGAACAGATCTGATGCTATAACATGGTATATATTGAGACCGGTCAGTATGTTTGAGGGCTTGTTTTCATCTAACACTTGGATTTGAATCACACAGGGGAGGACTGGAATTCCAGGAGTCACTGGACTGAAAGGGCTGAAGGTAAAACTAATATTTTATTTAAGGATGCAGTTATTTTCACTCCTTGCCACACCTGCACATATTACTAAGGAGGGCCAGAGTTCAGAAAAGTGCAATGGAAGAGAACATGAAAACAGAACAATTGTCTTTGTCCACTCAGGGACTTCAAGGCTATCTAGGAGGTAGGGGACTGGATGGAACACATGGACCCCCGGTAAGATCCCATCATACTGTATGTGTCCTGTGCCAGAGATGGTCCTGTGTTTAATTCACTCACAGGTGTGGTTTGACCATGATCCCTGTCCTCTAGGGACCCATTGGAGGAACTGCATCTGACGGGGATACTGGATCTACTGGACTAAGGGTAGGTATTCTACAACTTCAATTATTATTTTCTATTGTTGGCTTTTTGGTCATTTTTTGGGACTACTAGACCTTACAGTTGTGATACACTATATATACAAAAGTATGCGGACACCCCTTCAAATTAGTGGATTCAACTTTTTCAGCCCCACCCGTTGCTGACAGGTGTATACAATCAAACACACCGCCATGCAATCTCCATAGACAAACATTGTCAGTTTAATGGCCTTACTGAAGAGTTCAGTTCCAACAAGTCAGTTCGTCAAATTTCTGCCCTACTATAGCTGCCCCGGTCAACTCTAAGTGCTGTTATTATGAAGTGGAAACATCTAAGAGCAACAACAGCTCAGCCGTGAAATGGTAAGCCACACAAGCTCACAGAACGGGACCACTGAGTGTTGAAGTTTGTAGCGTGTAAAAATTGTCTGCCCTCGGTTGCAACACTCACTACCGAGTTCCAAACTGCCTCTGAAAGGAATGTCAGCACAATAACTGTTCGCTGGAGCTTCATGAAATGGGTTTCCATGGCCGAGTAGCCGCACACAAGCCTAAGATCATTATGCGCAATGCCAAGCATCGGCTGGAATGGTGTAAAGCTCGCCGCCATTGAAGTCTGGAGCAGTAGAAACGCGTTCCCTGGAGTGACTCCACCTGCCCAAATCCATAGTACCAACTATAAAAGCTGGTGGAGGAGGAATAATGGTCTGGGCTGTTTTTAATGGTTCAGGCTAGGCCCCTTAGTTCCAGTGAAGGGAAATCTTAATGCTACAGCATAAAATGATATTCTACACGATTCTGTGCTTTCAACTTTTTTGGGAAGGCACCTTTCCTGTTAAAGCATGACAATGCCCCCATGCACAAAGCGAGGTCCATACAGAAATGTTCTGTTGAGATTGGTGAGGAAGAACTTGACTGGCCTGTACAAAGCCCTGACCTCAACCCCATCGAACACCTTTGGGATGAATTGGCACGCCGACTGCGAGCCAGGCCTAATCGCCCATAATCAGTGTCCAACCTCACTAATGCGCTTGTGGCTGAATGGAAGCAAGTCCCCGCAGCAATGTTCCAACATCTAGTGGAAAGCCTTCACAGAAAAGTGGAGGCTGATAAAGCAGCAAATGGGGGACCAACTCCATAATAATGACCATGGTTTTGGAATGAGATATTTGACGAGCAGGGGCCACATACTTTTGTTCTTGTAGTGTATATTTATATATGATTTCATAGGGAATGGTGGGGAAGACTGGGGCACCAGGGATTCAAGGTCCAGTTGGGAAGAGTGTGAGTATTGAACTGTTCTTGGCTATACACACTAATTTACAACTAATTTACAATAAAATGATCATACTGACCAAGCATGGGGATATTATTTATCAACAGGGGGATTCTGGTGGTAGAGGGATCACTGGTAAGCCAGGAAAGCCAGGAGTCAGGGTAAGTCCACGTTACCCCATAAACATTCTCTAACTCTTTTACTTAGCCATGTCTGACAAAGCAGTTGTGTTTGTCAGTGTATCAGCACAATCTTTTTTGTCAGTTTGTTTTACCATCCTTTACATAGGGTGCCAAAGGTAAAGAGGGTCCGAACGGCCTTCTGGGAAATCCTGGCCTGAAGGTACTGAAATGGACCTCCTAAAATACAAAACATTCAATTGTTTCCCATAAAGCAATAAAGGATTTATAAACTGTTTAGTAATACTATAGTGTGGACATAGCTTACTGATATGTTGATTTCGGAAGGGAAACAGAGGTCAAGAAGGTTCGAAGGGGAAACGCGGAAGTCCAGTAAGTGTCAAATTAGATCTATTCTCAGAGCTTTATAAAGTGTGTCTGACTGAATCTACATGGAGACTCATGACATCTTCTCACATTGTGTTTCAGGGCGTGCAGGGATTGACAGGGATACAGGGATACAGAGGAGCTCCTGTAAGACTAAGCCACATTTTAGTCATTGTAACAGGGGCCATTTTTTTTATATACACGGCAATTCAAAAGTTTTGGTCACTTAGAAATGTCCTTGTTTTTGAAAGAAAAGCTTTGTCAATTAAAATGACATCAAATTGATCAGAAATACAGCGTCGACATTGTTAATGTTCTAAATGACTATTGTAGCTGGAAACGACAAATTTCATTATGGAATATCTACATAGGCATACAGAGGCCCATTATCAGCAACCATCACTCCTGTGTTCCAATGGCACATTGTGTTAGCTAATCCAAGTTTATCATTTTAAAAGGCTAATTGATCATTAGAAAACCGTTTTGCAATTATGTTAGCACAGCTGAAAACTGTTGTTCGGATTAAAGAAGAAATAAAACTTGCCTTCTTTAGACTAGTTGAGTATCTGGCACATCAGCATTTGTGGGTTCAATTACAGGCTAAAAATGGCCAGAAACAAATAACTTTCTTCTGAAACTCGTCAGTCTATTCTTGTTCTGAGAAATTAAGGCTATTCTATTCGAGAAATTGGCAAGAAACTGAAGATCTTGTTCAACGCGGTGTACTACTCCCTTTACAGAACAGAGCAAACTGGCCCTAACCAGAATAGAAAGAGGAGTGGGAGGCCCCGGTGCACAACTGAGAAAGAGGACAAGTACATTAGAGTGTCTAGTTTGAGAAACAGACGGCTCACAAGTCCTCAACTGGCAGCTTCATTAAATATTCCCTCAAAACACCAGTCTCAATGGTCATCAGTGAAGAGGCGACTCCGGGATGCTGGCCTTCTAGGCAGAGTTGCAAAGAAAAAGCCATATCTCAAACTGGCCAATAAAACGAAAATATTAAGATGGCAAAATAACACAGACACTGGACAGAGGAAGATTGGAAAAAAGTGTTATGGACAGATGATTCTAAGTTTGAGGTGCTTCGATCACAAAGAAGAACATTCGTAAGACACAGAAAAAATGAAAAGATGCTGGATGAGTGCTTGACGCCATCTGTCAAGCATGGTGTAGGCAATGTGATGGTCTGGGGGTGCTTTTGTGGTGGTAAAGTGGGAGATTTGTACAGGGTAAAAGGAATCTTGAAGATGGAAGGCTATCACTCCCTTTTGCAAAGCCATGCCATACCCTGTGGACGGCACTTAATTTCCTCCAACAACAGGACAATGACCCAAAACACAGCTCCAAACTATGCAAGAACTATTTAGGGAAGAAGCAGTCAGCTGGTGTTCTGTCTATAATGGAGTGGCCAGCACAGTCACCGGATCTCAACCCTATTGAGCTGTTGTGGGAGCAGCTTGATCACATGGTACGTAAACCGTGTCCGTCAATCCAACTTGTGGGAGGTGCTTCAGGAAGCATGGGGTGAAATCTCTTCAGATTACCTAAAAAAATTGACAACTAGAATGCCAAAGGTCTGCAAGGCTGTAACTGCTGCAAATTGAGGATTCCTTGACGAAAGCTAAGTTTGAAGGACACAATTATTATTTCAATTAAAAATCATTATTTATAACCTTGTCAACATCTTGAATATATTTCCTATTAATTTTGCAACTAATTTCATGTATGTTATTATAAAAACAGACATTTCAAAGTGAAACCAAACTTTTGAAGGGTAGTGTATATACAGTTGAAGTCGGAAGTTTACATACACTTACTGTATGTTGGAATCATTAAAACTAATTATTTGTTAACAAACTATAATGTTGGCAAGTCGGTTAGGACATCTACTTTGTGCATGACACAAGTAATTTTTACAACAATTGTTTACAGACAGATTATTTAACTTAGAATTCACTGTATCACAATTCCAGTGGGTCAGACATTTACATACACTAAGTTTACTGTGCCTTTAAACAGCTTGGAAAATTCCAGTGAGTTATGTCATGGCTTTAGAAGCTTCTGATAGGCTAATTGACATCATTTGAGTCAATTGGAGGTGTACCTGTGGATGTATTTCAAGGCCTACCTTCAAACTCAGTGCCTCTTTGCTTGATATCATGGGAAAATCAAAATAAATACCTGAAGGTACCACTTTATCTGTACAAACAGTAGTACGCAAGTATAAACAACATGGGACCATGCAGCCGTCATACCGCTCAGGAAGGAGACACGTTCTGGAGATAAATGTACTTTGGTGCGAAAAGTGCAAATCAATCCCAAAACAACAGCAAAGGACCTTGTGAAGATGCTGGAGGAAACAGGTACAAAGTATCTATATCCACAGTAAAACGAGTCCAATATCGACATAACCTGAAAGGCCGCTCAGCAAGGAAGAAGCAACTGCTCCAAAACCGCCATAAAAAAGCCAGACTACGGTTTGCAACTGCACATGGGGACAAAGATCGTACTTTTTTGGATTAATGTCCTCTGGTCTGATGAAACAAAAATAGAACTGTTTGGCCATAATGACCATTGTTATGTTTGGAGGAATAATGGGGAGGCCTGCAAGCCGAAGAACACCATCCAAGCCGTGAAGCATGGGGGTGGCAACATCATGTTGTGGGGGTGCTATTGCTGCAGGAGGGACTGGTGCACTTCCCAAAATAGATGGCATCATGAGGTAGAAAAATTAGGTGGATATGCCGAAGCAACATCTCAAGACATCAGTCAGGAAGTTAAAGCTTGGTCACAAATGGGTCTTCCAAATGGACAATGACCCCAAGCATAGTTCCAAAGTTGTGGCAAAATGGCTTAAGTAAAACAAGGTCAAGGTATTAGAGGGGCCATCACAAAGCCCCGACCTCAATCCCATAGACAATTTGTGGGCAGAACTGAAAAAGTGTGTGCGAGCAGAGGCCTTACCAACCTGACTCAGTTACACCAGCTCTGTTAGGGGGAATGGACCAAAATTCACCCAACTTATGGTGGGAAGCTCGTGGAAGGCTACCCGAAACATTTAACCCAAGTTCAACAATTTAAAGGCAATGCTACCAAATACTAATTGAGTGTATGTAAACTTCTGACCCACTGGGAATGTGATGAAAGAAATAAAAGCTGAAATAAATAATTCTCTCTACTATTATTCTGACATTTCACATTCTTAAAATAAAGTGGTGATCCTAACTGACCTAAGACAGGGAATTATTACTAGGATTGAATGTCAGGAATTGTGAAAAACTGAGTTTAAATGTATTTGGCTATGGTATATCTAAACTTACGACTTCAACTGTACCAATAATCCTGAATATTTACACTTCCGATCACACTTCCGGAACACCTACTCATTCAAGGGTTTTTCTTTATTTTTACTATTTGTATAATAGTGAAGACCTCAAAACTATGAAATAACATATATGGAATCATGTAGTAATCAAAATAGTGTTAAACTTATCAAAATATGTTATAGTTGATATTCTTCAAAGTAGCCACCCTTTACCTTAATGACAGCTTTGAACACTCTTGGCATTCTCTCAACCAGCTTCATGAGGAACCTGAATTTCAATTAACATGTGTGCCTTCGTAAAAGTTTATTTGTGGAATGTCTTTCCTTCTTAATGTGTTTGAGCCAATCAGTTGTGTTGTGACAAGGTAGGGGGGTGTGTAGAAAATAGCCCTATTTGGTAAAAGACCAAGTACATATATAGCAAGAAAACCTCAAATAAGCAAAGACAAACGACAGTCCATCATTACTTTCAGACATGAAGGTCAATCAATCCGGAGCATTTCAAGAACTTTGAATGTTTCTCTGCGCAGTCGCAAAAAACATCAAGTGCTATGATGAAACTGGCTCTCATGAGGACCGCCACAGGAATGGAAGACCCAGAGTTGTCTCTGCTGCAGAGGATACATTCATTAGAGTTACCAGCCTCAGAAATTGCAGCCCAAATAAAAGTTTCAGAGTTCAAGTAACAGAGACATCTTGACATCAACTATTCAGAGACTGTGAATCAGGCCTTCATGGTCGAATTGCTGCAAAGAAGTCACTACTTAAGGACACAAATAAGAAGAAGAGACTATTGGACCAAGAAACACAAGCAATCGAAATTAGGCCAGTGGAAATTTGACCTTTGGTCTGGAGTCCAATTTGGGAATTTTTGGTTCCAACCGTCGTGTCTTTGTGAGACGCGGTGTGGGTGAACGGATGATCTCTGCATGTGTATTTCCCACCGTAAAGCATGGAGGAGGAGGTGTGATGGTGTGGGGGTGCTTTGCTGAATACACTGTCTGTGATTTATTTAGAATTCAAGGCACACTTAACCCGCATGGCTACCACAGCATTGTACAGCAATACGCCATCCCACCTGTTTTGGGCTTAGTGGGACTATCATTTGTTTGTCAACAGGATAATGACCCAACACACCTCCAGGCTGTGTAGGGGCTATTTTACCTAGAAGGAGAGTAATGGAGTGCCGCATCAGATGACCTGGCCTCCACAATCACCTAACATCAACCAAATTGAGATGGCATATGTGGGAACTCCTTCAAGACTGTTGGAAAAGCATTCCAGGTGAAGCTGGTTGAGAGAATGCCAAGAGTGTGCAAAGCTGTCATCAAGGCAAAGGGTGGCTATTTGAAGAATCTCAAATATAAAATATATTTTGATTTGTTTAACCCTTTTTTGCTTACTACATGATTCCATGTGGTATTTCATAGTTTTGATGTCTTCACTATTATTTTACAATGTAGAAAATAGTAAAACATTTAGAAAAACCCTTGAATTAGTAGGTGTTCTAAACTTGACCGGTAGTTTACTACACTGTCCAAACACCCTGGTTTTAGCATTAGACTAGAGCATGTCGTGTTAATTACTTGATTTCAGAGTTTATGTTCTTAATGATGTGTATTGATCTTATTTATACAGGGCATAGCAGGCAATATAGGACCATGGGGTGAGGTGGGCCTCCAAGGGCCACCAGGGGACAAGGGGCCCCCAGGATTAGTTGGGCCCCGTGGAGTTGTAGGTTACCCAGTAAGTTACCTTGACGATTTGATTGATTGCTGTATTCTCAACGATTGTGGGGCGATTGACATTTTCTTTAATTTTGATATCTTCACATTGTGAATGTCCTTAAATTCTAGGGTAAAGATGGACCACAGGGAGGTATTGGGCCATTGGCAGACAATGGGGATAAGGTACAACTATACTCTATACTACTGTATATTCTGTCGTTATCCATGTCATTGGGGCATCAGCTGTATCCAGTGTCTTTTTATAATCCTCTGAAATATCCTGTGTTTGTGCAGGGGTCCAGAGGAGCTATCGGACAGAAGGGAGTTGCTGGTGTCGATGGTGAGGAGGTAGATTGATTATACTGTATTGATTATTTAGTCATTCTATTTATTCTAAATCTAGATTTGGTAATCCAAAATACAGGCATAAGATTTTGACTAAAGAGTCTGATGTAAATCCATTGATCCTCAATGGGTAAAGACAATGATTGCATAAGAAGGGACAAGTGTTCCTGTGCTTTAGGGCCCGACTGGATTGTGGGGTCCAATGGGGCCACCAGGACTGAAGGGGCTACCGGTGAGTATCACAGGATTTATTGATCATGGTTGACAATAACTGGGATATTCAACCGACAAAAGGATCAATATGACATTTGAATATCTTAGGGTGAAAAGGGGAAGATGGGCGCTCAGGGGGAAAGAGGTGGAAAGGGGATCCAGGGAGACAGAGGCCACCAAGGTCAAGAAGGACCAAAGGGCCCACTGGGGAAAGAAGTAGGTGTTGTGTTTTTTCTAAAAATGTGATTGTGATGGCTCAGAATCAGTCTTCCTGTGAGTTTACAGTATACAGTGCCTTGCGAAAGTATTCGGCCCCCTTGAACTTTGTGACCTTTTGCCATATTTCAGGCTTCAAACATAAAGATATAAAACTGTATTTTTTTGTGAAGAATCAACAACAAGTGGGACACAATCATGAAGTGGAACGACATTTATTGGATATTTCAAACTTTTTTAACAAATCAAAAACTGAAAAATTGGGGCGTGCAAAATTATTCAGCCCCCTTAAGTTAATACTTTGTAGCGCCACCTTTTGCTGCGATTACAGCTGTAAGTCGCTTGGGGTATGTCTCTATCAGTTTTGCACATCAAGAGACTGAAATTTTTTCCCATTCCTCCTTGCAAAACAGCTCGAGCTCAGTGAGGTTGGATGGAGAGCATTTGTGAACAGCAGTTTTCAGTTCTTTCCACAGATTCTCGATTGGATTCAGGTCTGGACTTTGACTTGGCCATTCTAACACCTGGATATGTTTATTTTTGAACCATCCCATTGTAGATTTTGCTTTATGTTTTGGATCATTGTCTTGTTGGAAGACAAATCTCCGTCCCAGTCTCAGGTCTTTTGCAGACTCCATTAGGTTTTTTTGGAATGGTCCTGTATTTGGCTCC
Source organism: Oncorhynchus mykiss (assembly GCF_057628025.1). Lineage (NCBI taxonomy): Eukaryota > Metazoa > Chordata > Actinopteri > Salmoniformes > Salmonidae > Oncorhynchus > Oncorhynchus mykiss. The sequence goes on along the minus strand of NC_143026.1, from coordinate 70,755,749 downwards.
ATCCATCTTCCCATCAATTTTAACCATCTTCCCTGTCCCTGCTGAAGAAAAGCAGGCCCAAACCATGATGCTGCCACCACCATGTTTGGCAGTGGGGATGGTGTGTTCAGCTGTGTTGCTTTTACGCCAAACATAACGTTTTGCATTGTTGCCAAAAAGTTCAATTTTGGTTTCATCTGACCAGAGCACCTTCTTCCACATGTTTGGTGTGTCTCCCAGGTGGCTTGTGGCAAACTTTAAACAACACTTTTTATGGATATCTTTAAGAAATGGCTTTCTTCTTGCCACTCTTCCATAAAGGCCAGATTTGTGCAATATACGACTGATTGTTGTCCTATGGACAGAGTCTCCCACCTCAGCTGTAGATCTCTGCAGTTCATCCAGAGTGATCATGGGCCTCTTGGCTGCATCTCTGATCAGTCTTCTCCTTGTATGAGCTGAAAGTTTAGAGGGACGGCCAGGTCTTGGTAGATTTGCAGTGGTCTGATACTCCTTCCATTTCAATATTATCGCTTGCACAGTGCTCCTTGGGATGTTTAAAGCTTGGGAAATCTTTTTGTATCCAAATCCGGCTTTAAACTTCTTCACAACAGTATCTCGGACCTGCCTGGTGTGTTCCTTGTTCTTCATGATGCTCTCTGCGCTTTTAACGGACCTCTGAGACTATCACAGTGCAGGTGCATTTATACGGAGACTTGATTACACACAGGTGGATTGTATTTATCATCATTAGTCATTTAGGTCAACATTGGATCATTCAGAGATCCTCACTGAACTTCTGGAGAGAGTTTGCTGCACTGAAAGTAAAGGGGCTGAATAATTTTGCACGCCCAATTTTTCAGTTTTGGATTTGTTAAAAAAGTTTGAAATATCCAATAAATGTCGTTCCACTTAATGATTGTGTCCCACTTGTTGTTGATTCTTCACAAAAAAATACAGTTTTATATCTTTATGTTTGAAGCCTGAAATGTGGCAAAAAGTCGCAAAGTTCAAGGGGGCCGAATACTTTCGCAAGGCACTGTATCTTTAAAAAGGAGCTAATGCTGGTGTCCTCTGATTCACAGGGATACTTAGGGCCATCAGGGGACAGAGGGAAAGAAGGAGCTTCAGGACTTAAGGTGAGTCACAAATCATCAAACAAGATCATTTTTTTCAATCCCACATAAATCCATAAATTTGATTGAAATGAGATGAGATTCCTGCCTGATTTCTGTGTCTCCTAATGATGTGGATGTGTCTTGACAGGGCCAGCCGGGCATCAGAGGCCCTACAGGTCTCGCTGGGCGTTACGGACCAGGGGGCAACACTGGAAGAGGCCGTGCCAAGGGAGAGAAGGGGCTCCCCGGAACTACAGTAAGTGTTGTTATGGTACCACTATTTGTAAATATACAGTACAGTATGAAGCTGAAATGTTGCTGAGAAAGATGTTCTGGGTTGGGAATGAGTGTCTGACTGGTGTGTTCTCTCTGATGTTATAGGGGCCTCCTGGAAGGTTTGGGCCTACAGGCTTAGTTGGACCAAAAGGACCAACAGTAAGGACAGATTTCAAGGCACATTATTTAGAGTTAATTTAACCTGAGAATACATAATAGGACACTTAATGTCCTGTCATTGCAGGGTTTACCAGGAAAAAGAGGAGTCGATGGAAAAAGTGGACTTGGTGGACTTAAGGTGTAATGCACCATTCAATCTGTTACATTTACATGACCATGTTAGTCATTTAGAATATGCTCTTATCCAGATACCTTAAGGATGTTGAGTAATTCATATTGTTTAACCAGTTTATATGGATTTGAGTTACCATGATGCAATTTTAATACAATTTGTGTTTGATCCCAGGGAGATTATGGGGAGAGGGGAAAGACTGGGGCTGGTGGTATCAAAGGAGATGTGGTATGTTTTGCTCTACAACTTTTAAATAAATAACAATTCAACTTTTTTTCATCGTTTTAGCCTCCACATCTACTCTCCTTCTCCTTCCTTTATGTTTTTCTCAGGGATTGCAAGGTCCAAGGGGGAAGAAAGGAGAGTCTGGAACAGGAGGCAAAATGGTGGGATATTTCATTTTGATTTAATACAGTTTACTAGCTGTTTTCAATTAAAGTTTTAATATGTTTTGTGGATGTTTGTACACAGGGGACATTGGGAAAGAGGGGGTTCACCGGGTCTCCAGGAGGTAAAGGCAGATCTGGGCCTGCTGGTGCCCCTGGAGAGAAAGGTGGTAAAGGAATAGAAGGGCCAAAGGTGAGAGGTTGTCATGCAGTACACAATCCCTCTTGAAATATCACACTCTTCATATGAAGTGGTTTTGTCTGACCTGATTTTCTCATTTATCTTTGATGAAGGGATTGCATGGCAGCCCAGGAAAGAGGGGAGGCAGGGGAGTTAGAGGCAAACCAGTGAGTTTAATCAGTTCTTTCTTTCAATGCTTGCTCTACACTCTACCAAACCCTCTCGCCACAATCAGGGTTGGGTAGGTTACTTTCTAAATGTAATCCATTAAAGGTACTAGCTACCTGTCAAATTGTAATCAGTAATGGAGTTTGGATGACCCAAACTCAGTAAATCAGTCTGATTACTTTGTTACTTTTGGATTACTTCCCCCTTTAAGGAATTAGAAGAAGACAAAAGGGATCCATCAAATGCATTTGGGGTGTCATCATAGCAGTCTGACTTATTTTCAGACTTGCTCAGGTGGAACAAACTTAAACTTGCCTCTTTTTCAGCGCTGAATTGAATGTCCTTGAGAAAACAGAAAGGTGTCATAATGTATTTTTTTTACAAACATCCTTTGTGAATTTAACATGTAATCCAAGAAGTTATCTAGTTTTTTTTTAAGTATCTTTAATCTGATTACATTATTTTAGCTGGTAACGTAAATGATTACAGCTACAGTTTTTTGCAATCAGATTACATGTAATCTGTTACTCCCCAACCGTGCCCACAATGATTTCCCCCACAATGTATTGAAGCGAAGAGTCAATAGTACAATTTGAACTTTTCTTCTGCGCCACATTTTCCTCCTCTTGCTTATAGGGAGAAGAAGGCCCATTGGGACCGGATGGACCAGTTGGAAGATCTGGAAAGCCAGCAAGTATCCCTATAGGGCATGATCCTATCACAGAAAATACAATATAATGTGTTATGATGATGTTGATCCTATTGAGGTGTTTGTTACATTAGTCTTTTCTATCTCAGGGACTTGCTGGTTTGGATGGATTGCTGGGGGTTGAAGGAAATGAAGGAGATAATGTAAGCATTGTCTGGTTCCCAAGCATAACCTTAATGTATATATTTGTCAATCAGTAGCCCCAGGACATATTGTCTAATAGATCTTCCTTTGATTCTATTTGTCTCCAGGGTGATATTGGTTACAGAGGAACCCCTGGGAGGCCTGGTCTACCAGGGAAGATGGTGAGTGAAATACAGACTTGACTTAAGCATAGTGTTTTTAAGGCTGTATAAGTACACAGTATGTTGGAACTTGATGCAGCCCTACTCTAATGATTAATGTTACAGGGTCAAAGTGGACAACCTGGATTGAGTGGTGGTCACGGAGCACCAGGGTCAAAGGTACGACCTGTGTTTGACTAAGTGAGATATCCAACAGTGCATGTACATAGAAATACAACAAGAGCTATTTGGCCAAACATCTTTATTTTGCCATGGTTTACATTCAGAACCTTCCACCAATGTTTTGTCAAGGGTAATCTTGGATCAAAAGGAAAACGAGGACCTGCAGGGCCAATGGGGCCAAGGGTAAATACATGTGAAACCTTTACGTTAATGTTTATAACTCCTTGTCTATATTCTCAAACATTTTTTCTTATGCTTGATAACTAAGCACTCTGATATTGCTATTTTGCATAGGGTATTCCAGGGTTTGGAGGAGCAAAGGGGAAGTTTGGCCAGCATGGATCAAAGGTGCTGTATATGTCTCAACACTCAATAACACCTACAGTATGTTATAGAGTAAAACAACAGTATTAGTTTTCTATGTGGTCACATCATCGCTCCTTTATATCTGTTATCTCTCAGGGTCAGGCAGGCGGCAGAGGCCTGCAGGGACATATTGGACCGCGAGGAATCAAAGTAGGTCATTTGGAATGTATTTGGAAATCAATGAACCACACCTCATATTTAGAGAGCAGATGACTCTTCAGTCTGTTTTCTTTTAGGGGAATCCAGGACTGCCGGGGAATAAAGGGCAGCTAGGCCCAAAAGGCATACAGGTTAGCTGGTGGTATCTCTTTTCCATATGAATTGTTTTAAAGGAATTATATCCTGATACATGTTGCACAACAGTAACAGCACAAATGTATTATCAGTTTATGTCAATGTATTGGTAATTTATAGGGCGACATTGGTCCTCGTGGTCCACCTGGGAAAAAGGGCTTCCCTGGTCTACCTGTATGTATTTTGTCCATATTTCACAAACCTTCTTAGAGTCTCTTCCAGTATAAGTTTGCTAAAATTATGACATTTTGAAGTCTTGTTTGGTAAATTGTGTTTTGTTTTATTTTACAGGGTCTCTTTGGAAATAGGGTAAGTAACCATTTCGCATTCTAATGTCTATTGTTGGGTATATTTCCATGGTTTCCATCTAAATCCACCATGCTCTTCACAGGGAATGAAGGGGATACAAGGAATGCCTGGAGTTAAGGGACTGAAAGGTGTGCGTGGACAACCAGTACGTAGAATTATATTATTCATTATAGTCTTATGATCCAAATTAGTAACAGTAACTTAATCATCCAGAATGCAGAGTACAGTACATAATGGATCCCATGTAAATGCAAGCCCCCATTTATGTCACAGGGAAAACCAGGTCCTCCTGGCAGTCCAAGAAACAGGCGACCTGGAGCCCTTGGTAAAAGAAGAGGATCCAAAAAAGTTGGTACCCGATGTATTGTAATCTATACCTCTTTATTATACTGTAAAATGGAGGAATCATACGCCACAGTCCACACTAAATGTTTCCTCAAAACAATTGCATAACCTGTACTCCTGCACATAACTTGTTCTGGGATTCATCCGATGGCATTGAGGAGTTTATCACATCAGTCACCGACTTAAGTGCATCAATGACGTCCTCCCCACAGTGACCATATGTACATATCCCAACCATGGGATTACGTGCAACATCTGTTCTGAGCAAAAGGCTAGAACTGCCGCTTTCAAGGAGCAGGACACTAATCTGGACGCTTGTAAAAAATACTGCTACGCCCTCCAACAAAATATCAAACAGGCAAAGCGTCAATACAGGACTAAGATCGACTGTGTGATCACAATCTCCATAGCCAATGTGAGTAGAAACTTTAAACAGGTTAATATTCACAAGGCCGCAGGGCCAGACAGATTACCAGTATGCGTACTCAGAGCATGCACTGACCAGCTGGCACGTGTCTTCACTGACATTTTCAACCTCTCCCTGACCCAGTTTGTAATACTTACATGTTTGAAACAGACCACCATAATCCCTGTGCCAAAGAACGCTAAGGTAACCTGCCTAAATGACTATCGCCCCATAGCACATATGGAACCATTAAATACTTTGAAAGGCTGGTCATGGCTCACATCAACAACATCATCCCAGACACCCTGGATCCCCCAACAGATCCACATGACACAATCTCTATTGCACTCCACACTACCCTTCCCCACCTGGACAAAAGGAACACCTATATGAGAATGCTGTTAATTGACTACAGCTCAGCGTTCAACACCATAGTGCCCTTCAAGCTCATCACTAAGCTAAGGAGCATGGGACTGAACACCTTGATCCTGGACTTTCTGACGGGGTATGTAACAACACATCCGCCACACTGACCCTCAACACATGTGCGTGCTTGCTTAGTCCCCTCCTGTACTCCCTGTTCACCCACGACTGCGTGGCCGTGTACAACTCCAACACCATCATTAAGTTTGCCGACGACACGACGGTGGTAGGCATGATCACAGACGAACATCAATCTTTCCCTCAACGTCAGCAAGACAAAGGAGCTGATCGTGGACTACAGGAAAGGGAGGGCAGAGCATGTCCCCATTCACATCGATGGGGCTTTAGTGGTGCAGGTTGAGAGCTTCAAGTTCCTCCGTGTCCACATCACTAAGGATCTATCATGGTCCACACACACCAACACAAAGGCTTAAAAGATTTGGCATTGGCCCTCAGATCCTGAAAAAGTTCAACAGCTGCTCCACTGAGAGCATCTTGTCTGGCTGCATCACCGCTCGGTTAGGCAACTGCTTGGCATCCGACCAGAAGGCACTACAGAGGGTAGTGCGTACAGCCCAGTACATCACTGGGGCGGTATAGAGGAAGGCGCAAAAAATTGTCCAAGACTCCAACCACCCAAGTCATAGACTGTTTTCTATGCTACTGAACGGCACCAATTCACCAAGTCTGGAACCAACAGGACCCTGAACAGCTTCTATCCCGAAGCCATAAGACAGCTAAATAGTTAATGAAATAGTTAACCAAATATCTATCTGGTCTATCTGCATTGACCCTTTTTGCACTAACTTTGTTTCATCACATACGCTGCTGCTACTGTTTATTATCTGTCACTTTAGTCCTAGTTATATGTACATATCTACCTCAATTACCTCGTACCCCTGCACATTGACTCGGTACTGGTACCCTGTGTATGTAGCCAAGTTATCTTTACTCATTGTGTATTTATAATTAAATATATTAATATGTATTTTACTTTTCTATTATTTCTCTACATTGTTGGGAAGGGTCCATAAGTAATAATTTCACTGTTAGTCTACACCTGTTGTTTACGAAGCATGTGACCAAATAAAATGTGATTTGATGATGTATCAGTCTTTATTTTTTAGTAAAACCTATTGTGAGTCGGTTTTTGGATGGCCCTGTTTTCCCAGCAAACTCGGGCCATGACCAGGAGAACGCTTACCTCACTGCCTGACCAGAAGCCAAGCAGCTCCATCAGCTGGCCTCAGGGCAGCAAAGACAGCCCTGCAACCACCTGCCACGAGCTGGGGCTGATTCGTCCACACCTGCAGGATGGTGAGTAGAGCTCAGCAGGTAGCAGTTAGACTGAACACTGAGCTGATGTAGGTAACAGATCTAGTGAAAGCCAACCTCCTCTCCTCCTTTTTACAGCTAGAGTCATTTGTCCAGTAATGTGTTTTGTAAAACTAACAAAGTCGGATCTTTCCAGGACACTTCTACATGGACCCTAACCAGGGCTGCCCATTTGATGCCGTGCAAGTCTTCTGTAACTTCACTGCAGGAGGGATGACCTGTATACCTCCTGTCCAGTCACAGGTAAGTAGCTGGTCCTGGCATCAGGACACTGGGGAAAGGGGCTGCACAGAATATCTGAGTATGAATGATTTATCTACAACTTTGCCTCTCCCTTGAGCAGAATATTAAGGAAGGCTTTCTGGTGAGCATCAATTATGGGTCACACCATTTCTCACTTACACGTATTGTTTTCATTTTGAAAAGGCATGTTGTGGTTTATCTTTCTATAGATAATAGGAAAATGGGAACCAGAAAAAAACATGTCAAAAAAGTATATCCAGTGGTTTAGCCAGCTTGATGGTGGCTATAAGGTAAGACATACTGCATGTTACATTTAGAATTCATCTATAACTACATTACTGTAACTGATCCAAATAATTTCCCCCTCCTACTGTAGTCTGAGTATGCTGGTCTTGATGTGGTCCAGCTCCGATTTCTACGGTTACACAGCCACTCTGCCTCTCAGCACCTGACCATCGCCTGCCCTTTTAACCACAATAGTAGAGAAATCAGGAAAAATGCAACAAACAGGGTTCTTCACTTTCTGGGAGACTCTGGTGGGGAGATTGGTTCAAGCTATATGACAGTATCGAAGAATGGTTGTGAAGTAAGACCCAAAGAACAATGTAACCCTTTATACACACCAATTACATTTGTTGTTTTATGTCAGCTACAGAACAACTCATTCTACACAACCATTGTAATTCATGGCCTGGCCACTTGATGTCAGTCAAGACCAATAAAAAGACGACAGGGCCATTGCAATGTGAGAACAATGTTGTGTACTGTAATGACAGCCAGGTATTTTCAGCTTGTTTTCCCATGTTTGTCACTCAGGTGGAGGTGGAGGTACGAGTGAGGGGAAGCACAGAGATCCACAGAGGGGACATGGAGCTGCTGCCCCTCAGGGATGTTCGTATGGAGGGAAGGGGAGACCACTGGGACACAGACCTCAGAGCTGTCCTGGGACCTTTGTGCTTTTTGTAGCCTCAGCTTATCCATAGAGAAGCAGCACGCTCTGACCAGTGTATGGGTCAAGAACATTTGGGTGCAATTCCTCTTCAGGACAAAAGAAAGAGATATCATCATTTTGTGTGATAGCTTTAGCATTTGTGTAATTGTGATAAAAACTAGAGCTATATAATAAAATGTAGTTTGAGTTATTTGTTAATCTTATCATATGTGTCTTTTATAAAGAAAAATATAAAGCTGTTGTGTTTATCTCCCGCATTTCTATCTTTTTTGAATGATTCACTTTTCTTAGTGATGTACTGTGTGTATATATGCTTCATATTAGATTAATGTGGATGTTGTATTTAATTGTTAAGCTTTTGTAAGTATGTCTTTGCTATTATTTGATGTCTTGTTTTTTTATTCCTGTCGACTAATACCTGAAGTCTTGATGAACACCAATATCTGGATGGTCTAAACTTCAAATTGTTATAAATTGAAATGTTTGAAATGTCACTTCAGTTTACTTTACAATAACTTGAGCACACATTTTATGGTTTATACCTCAAATGCAGTAAACAGTAGTACACCCTGTTGTCACAAATGGAATTAACCGAAATATGTGCAATGAATTATATAAATGGTTTTCGTAAGATGATGGAAAACTGTTGTAGTAGGCTGCTGTATGTATTACAGAACATAATTTGCAGGACAATAAACCCATGCTGGGTAAAACTGTTGTTCATACAGACAGTGTGCAGTAGGTTACACATTCATACATTGAGAACTTATGTGTAGGAATGCGTTTTCTCTTGTGGTGTCACTTCCCCATTACTCATCCGGTCCTTCTACCATGCTTTTAGACCAGGGGTACTCAACTACTATTTGAGAAGGTCCGGTCACACACGTCGGTCACACACATTTCCTAGGCTGCAGTTTTTAAACTAATTTCCTGTAATTCTACACATTATCGCTCCTGTGTTCATATGATACCTGAGTGAGTCAACAAAATCAATGTGGTCCCCCTGGGGGTCAAGGACCCCATGGGCACAATCTGGCCATGATAACTACAAGGTTTAAATAGCTGATTAGCCTAATTTACCTAACATGGGCTAGTAGTTGATCAACTGGACATTTCTGACAGGTTATATACTGTAGTTTACAAAGACTGTTGTTTAACATTCTGTTATCAATGTTCTCTCTCACCATTCTCCATGGTCAACATAACTTTGGTGATATTTTGCCTAAAGCTATGGAGGACAGTATCAGTGTGTCTTCTGACTGAGGTCTCTTACATGGACAGCTTGGCACAGAAAATAAAATGTAATTTCCCAAATTGCTCGAAACCCATGTAGACAGATTTAATTCACCACGCTATAGCACATGTTTACCATTATACCAGCATGGTCTCATAGATTAAACGTAATATAGTAAACGTAAATCCAGGAAACTGACATTAGTATTATATGTTACATTTGGTAAGGTTACATAAGACAGAAGCTTACTTAAGGCAAAAATGATATATAACGCAAACGTCTAGCATCCCAAAGGTTGCATGTTCAAATCTCGTCATGGACAACTTTAGCATTTTAGTATCCTGGGGATGACAGTGCCCTGCGCTGCCGCAGCGCTTCACTATTTCAGACCTGGATGGTATGGGTGGAGAGAGCAGCAATGGAGAGAACCCTTGCAATGGAGAGATCCACAGTAATGGTGCAAGAATGGAGCTTGATTAACAGGTGGTTGAACAGTTGGAAAGTGTTTATGCTTATGAGTAAGAATGATCTATGTGGGGTGACATTATCAGGATATAGATGGTGCAATTCTTAGGTCATGGGTTGAGCTCTCAAATGCCATTGTTTTATTTCCACATAGTCAATGGTCAAACCTGTTTAAATTCTGAATGCATTTTTCAATTCATGTATACCTAACTATCAATGGGCATAAAAACAGTGGAAGACAAGCTATTATCTCTTTGCTTACTTGCTTGATTGCTAACTGACCTCATTGGAACTGAAAGACCTGGTCTGTCAAAAAGTTAGTTGAGGGTCAGCGGACAGTTGTGATTTGCTGAGCATGCCTTGCTAGCTGGCAGCAGTCAGAGATTTGTCCAGAGCCAATAATATAATAATGTTTGAACCATCATGATACAGTCATTCAGTCATGGGTGTGTTTGAATGGTTGTACAGTGGCACTTGCTTAAACCCCAGCAGATGTTTCTCACTAGTCATGTCTTTATAGTGGTTACATTTGTTTCTCAAGACCAGTCTTCAATGACTCTCAAATGACTAAGCACCTCATGGAACTTCCCTGATCTGTCCTGTTGCCCAGTTCATTAAAGTTTTTACATTTCTTGTAAAATTATTTTTCAACAGCATTCAAAGGTCAGTTGTTATCTGTATAACTATATCTGGTCTAAAGGCTAAATGGTAGCGTAATGCAAACGTCTAGCATCCCAAATGTTACATATTCGAATCTCGACATGGAAAACGTTAGCATTTTAGCTAATTAGCTACTTATCAATTACTTAGCATGTTAGCTAACCCTTCCCCTAACCTTAACCTAGCAACCTAGCTAACATTAGCCACAACAAATTGGAATTTTTAACATATACGTTTTTCAAATTCGTAGCATATTGTACTAATTGCAATTCATAACATATCATACAAATTTGTAACTCATATATCATATGAAATGGATGACGGACATCCACAAATTAATACACACCATACGAAACTTAACATATCATACTAAATGGAGTGGCTCGGATTTACTTACAGCATATTGTGAAATGCTCTGAGACTAGGTTGCAGCCAGCATCCTGGTCTGGAGAGGGAAACTAATAGGCCGAGTGACTATAGATGATTGATTTGGGACTGACCCTCTCGTCATTTAGAGGCGGGGTGGTGGCGTAGAAAAAGAAGGGACATCATCGCATCACGTTTTTTCAACATTGAAGAGATGAGAATGTGATGAAAATTGAAAGTAACAGATTAACACGGGGGTTTCATTTCAAGACACGGCTCAGTGAAGGGTGAGTAGCATCAATATAGCTTGCTAGCCAATTCCTTATCTCGCTAACCAAAAAAAAACACCAAACGCCGAACTTGACAGACAAGCTTTGCTAGTTAGCTCGCGCTTGACTGACGTTTTCTCGAGCGATGGAACCACAGAATTTGAACTCTCATAAGAACAGATATTTGTGTGACTTGATTAGCTCGATTGTAGCAAGTTTGTGACGTATATCCAGGGCACTAGCTACATAGCATAGCATAGCTTGTTGTTGAATACCTGGCACACTGTGATCACTGGCGCAAGCCAGCAATTTATCCATGATGGTTCGAACATTATTATATTATTGGCTCTGTACAAATCTGACTGCTGCCAGCTAGCAAGGCATGCTCAGAAAATCACAACCGTCCGCTGACCCTCAACTAACTTTTTGACAGACCAGGTCTTTCAGTTCCAATGAGGTCAGTTCGCAATCAAGCAAGTAAGCAAAGAGATCATCGCTTGTCTTCCACTATTTTTAAGCCTATTGACAGTTGTATACATTAATTGAAAAATGCATTCAATGGCCACTGATGTTTTCACACTTTGGCGTTATCAGGTTTTTTAAGACTAGGAAGTTTAATTGTTTTAACTATTGTGTGGAGCTCCATCTAGCTTGTCGGGTGAATATGATTTGTGTGTGTAAACATATCCAACATTTTGTTCTCTTACAGGATGGAGAGTGGGGATGACAGTGTCCTGCGCTGCCGCAGCGCTTTACCTAAGATGTCCACCATTTCAAACCTGGATGATATGGGTAGAGAGGGCAGCAATGGAGAGAACCCTTGCAATGGAGAGATCCACAGTAATGGTGCGAGAATGGAGCTTGATTAACAGGTGTCAGAGCTAAATGCAACACAGGTGGTTGAACAGTTGGAAAGTGTTTATGCTTATGAGTAAGAATGATCTATGTGGGTGACATTATCACGATATAGATGGTGCAATTCTTAGGTCATGGGTTGAGCTCTCAAATGTCATTGTTTTATTTCCACATAGTCAATGGTCAAACCTGTTTAAATTCTGAGTGAAGATAACCTGGATTAACCCCAAGTACAGTCATTCAGTCATGGGTGTGTTTGAATGGTTGTACAGTGGCACTTCCTTAAACCCCAGCAGGTGTTTCTCACTAGTCATGTCTTTATAGTGGTTACATTTGTTTCTCAAGACCAGTCTTCAATGACTCTCAAATGACTAAGCGCCTCATGGAACTTCCCTGACCTGTCCTGTTGCCTAGTTCATTAAAGTTTTTACATTTCTTATAAAATTATTTTTCAACAGCATTCAAAGGTCGGTTGTTATCTGTAGAACTATATCCGGTCTAAAGGCTACATGGTAGCGTACTACTCATTTGATCCTGTTTGAAGACAAAAATGGATTTAACCACACCCCAGCTAGCTCTGTTCCTTGTCCTTAAGGTTCCCTGAGACTGTGCTTATTATTTCCCATGGGGAATAATGGCCAATTGTCCACCCGCTATATTGATTTAGGCATTTATGTAAATATTTAACATGGTATTGTTTACTCATAGTAGGCCTATATTAATCCTCCTCTTCCTCTTGGGTAACCTGGCAACTGTATTGGTCCTGAAGTCATTTAGGATTTATATTCCTCACTGGCACTGGTAGACTTTGGAACTGAATGAATACGAAAGCCTGATCCACGCTTTATTGCTTTGCGTAAATGACATTTTCTCCATCTATTTCAGGAAAAATGGAAGTGGAGCGACTCATCAGCAAGAAACTCCAACTGAAGAGGAAAGCAGAGGTGAGACTTAAAACAGAATGTGTTGTCAGCAGGTCAAATTTGTTCTGAGCCTGTGATTAGATTCTGAGTTCTGATGTCAAATCCTCCAAACAATGTTGTCTGTTCTCACAAGTCACCCATCCATTGTTTGAGTCCCAATGATTCAACAAACTCCTCTTAGTTCTGTCACTGTTTGTGGATGTGCATAATCATATATATTTTTTAAAGTGTTTTGTGCCTTGCTTCTGCACTGCCAAATCCCTACAGGACTGATTCAATATTTTCCTTAAGCCTATGTGAGCTGTAAAATTATCATTTTAACTTGGCGAGCTGCTTTGCCTTGACTGTTTGTTTTCAAATCCTGTCATTATTTGTGCATTAGAAAAATAGCTAACAACTAGCAGTGAGCCAAGGCTATTCTAATCTCCATCTTTCCCACTTTCATGCCTGGAGAATGGAAAGATACAGCAAGATTCAGTTCTGCTTTTATGACGTCCAAACCCTTGTCTGATTTGAGTCCATCGGTATTGCATACCAGTGAGGAAATTACTGAAATGCATTGTAGGGGTCAACCTCGGTGACTGAGTGTCCAAACGAAAGTTTCACAATTAATTGGGAAGTGCAAATTGAAGAGGGCCACTTGAAACATGTATGGTGTAATTGGCTGAACTATGAAGTGTTATTCACATCTTATCGCATTATAATAGATGGGTGAAATTAACACGTCCTGTCTTTACTGTACAGGACACCCAAACCCAGAGAGCGCCCTTATTTTCACACAATGTAAGAGGAAGAGAGAATGAGGAAGAGGATTATTGTTTTCTTAAAGGGATCTTTTAAGGGCAGTTTGTTTAGTATAAAGGTCAACTAACTTCTACTGTGCAAACAGAACAGTCACCACAGTCTTTCTGGACATGAGGTCATCCTTAAAATATATATATTTTTAAAGGGTCATCATTATCTCCAGCTACAAATGGTTACTTTCTGTTCTGACATGTTTGTCAATGTAATATTTGTCTTTATGATATGGATTTAAATAAAAATTCACAATCGTCCTTTTCATTTAACTGAACCCTATGACTTGCTGATTGTGGATGTGTATCTGGTTTACAGCACTTGAAGTTTGACCTGATGAGGCAGTTTGACTCCCAGGTGTTGGAGTTCATGGACAGTCTGATAGAGGAATCGGCCAGCCTGGAGCCTGCTCCTGTCCCTGCTGTCTTCTCCCCTCCTCTGTCCGATAAAGAGAGGAGTAAGCTCAGGTATTGAGCTCCTCACTGCTCCCTTTTGCCTTCCACCCTTCTCCTTTCTGACCTACTCTCTTACTATGTCAGAGGTCAACATCTATTTAACTAATATTTTGTCAATGATTTTTATTCTATTAGGCATCTCCAAGGGTCATCCCAGGGCCAAGGCAAACAGTTTGTGTTCCGGAGGTCCTTGTTAGAGTAAGTGACGAGTTAATAATAGACTGTGTGACTGCTTTTGATAAAAAAGCTCCCTCATCGAACACTATATACATTGTGCTTAAACTGAAATCTTGCTGGTTCCGTATTGCTTATGTTTATCATGGTCTATGTCTCTTGTTTCACAGTGAGCTGTTTGAAGTGAACCACATCCGGACCATCTACCACATGTTCATTGCCCTGCTGATCCTCTTCATCCTCAGCACCCTGGTGGTTGACTTCATCGATGAAGGCAGGTGAGGTGTAACACTGACTCTTTACTGATCTCTCTCTTTAAATATAAACTACCACTTGTGTATTGACTCTTCATTCCCCCCTCTTCCCCAGATTGGTGCTCGACTTTGACCTGCTGGTCTATGTATTTGGACAGTTCCCCCTGGTGGTGATTACCTGGATCTGCATGTTCCTTTCAGTGCTGGTGGTGCCCTACAGCCTGTTCCACACCTGGGCCTCTCACTACCATGAGTCCCGCCATGGGACCCTGTGGTCTCTTCTACTGGGCGCTCTCTTCCTGCTCTATCAGGGCCTGGGCCTAGGCTTCCTGCCTACCTTTGTGGTGGTGAAGAACAGCTTTCCCCCTGCATCCTGCTTCATCATCATCCTGGAACAGGTACTCCAAATGCAGGACTGCCCGGGGAATGACATGTTCTTTGTTTTATTGATGTTCAGTCTACTGATGGACATGCATTGTGATTGGTTGACAACATGTGCTGTCTCCCTGCAGGTGCGCTTGATGATGAAGGCACACTCCTATATCAGGGAGAATGTCCCCAAAGTTCTGGCTTTGGCAAAAGACAAATCCAGTAAGCAACTGTTTTTTTTATGAATCATTTATATACACTAGCTTATATTGTTTTTGTCTGTAGATGTATTCAGTTCCCTTTTTTATTTATTTTTTTATTCTCCAGGCTCCTCCCCAGTCTCTCCACTCATCCCACAGCTGAGCCACTATATCTACTTCCTCTTTGCTCCCACCCTTATTTACAGAGATAAATATCCCAGGTAAGCAGAGTGGAATGACATAAGACCTAGTTTAAATTAACATACCTCTTGCATGTTATACTCAGCTGCAAGAGCGCTATTTGCCTTTCTGTAAACATTCAAACTCTTGTTTCCCTCTGCAGGAATCCCACCATCAGGTGGAGTTATGTGGCCTCTAAGTTATTACAGGTATGATTTGAGAATCTAAATGAATACTTGAGCATAGTTGAAGAGCAGGAGATCAGTTCATTTATGTAGTTTCTCTCTCTCTCGTCTCTCAGGTTCTAGGATGTCTCTTCTATGCCTACTATGTGTTTGTGCGCCTCTGCATCCCACAGTTCCGCAGCATCAGCCAGCAACTGTTTGACCTGCGGGCCATGGTCCTGTGTGTGTTCAACTCTATCCTGCCAGGTAACTCCAGTCAACACATCCTCACTTGTAGCTTGTGTCATCGGCACCACAGTATTCCTCCTGCATGTTCACTATATTGTCTTCTGGATCACTCTGTCTGGATGATTCTGTTAACTAACTACAAAAATATTTGAATGAATGGAGGGAAATCATATGTCATCTGTGTGTCTCTCTCTAGGAGTTCTGGTTCTCTTCTTGGCCTTTTTTGCCTTCCTGCACTGCTGGCTCAATGCCTTTGCTGAGATGCTGCGGTTTGCTGACAGGATGTTTTACAAGGTACACAGGCAGATGCCTTTCCTCGGCCATATTACTCACTTAGTCAATCACTGACTAGATCTACAGCACAGTAGTGCCACAGTGTTCACTACACTGCCTCAATCAGCTCTTTGCTGTGTTCTTTTTTTAAAATAATATATTGATTTGCTTCACAGGATTGGTGGAACTCCACATCCTTTGCCAATTACTACCGCACCTGGAATGTGGTGGTACACGACTGGCTGTATTACTATGTGTACTGTGACTTCCTATGGGTGAGTGTTATTGTTGCACTTGGCATTAATGTTAATCTCTCTGTTTTTACAATACTTATGAAGTATCCCTCCCATTGCTGTGTAACTCTAATCTCAAACAAGCAAGCCAGTTGAGCAGCTTTGATTTAATTTTGTTCATGCCCGTCTTAACCCTCTGGTCTGTTTTTTTTTTTTCCCCCTACTCCACTCCCTGACAGATGTCGAAGAAGAGATTTCGGGCGGCAGGCATGTTATTGGTCTTCACTATGTCTGCAGTAGTGCATGAGTACATCTTGGCGATCTGCTTCGGCTTCTTCTACCCAGTCCTCTTCTGTCTCTTCATGTGCTTCGGAAGTAAGACCTTACCTTCATTACAATACAACAGACACAATATAAAAACAGAAGTTTTTTTCTGACTCCCAATCCTAACTGCTCATCTTCTTTACTGTGCTGTTCACCTGGCAGTGATGTTTAACTTCATTCTTCATGACCGGAGAAAAGGCCCAATTTGGAACGTGATCATGTGGACTGCTCTGTTCCTCGGTCAGGGGGTCATCATCTGCCTCTACTCTCAGGAGTGGTATGCACAGCGCTACTGCCCCCTTCAGGAGGTATACACCACTGCACATCTAGGAAAAACATTCATTTTAGGCTCATATTTCATAGCTGTTCAGATCAAGGAGAGTAAATATTTTAAACAATTGAGATGCAACCTTAGATTCAACCAAGTCTTTACATGCCATGTTTTTTTTGTCTTGTTTTTAGCCCTCTTTCCTAGAGCTGCTGAAGCCGCGTTCCTGGAGCTGTCACCTCCAGACCAACCCAGCAGTCGACTCTTGAGGGGCTGTGACTGACATCACATTGAACTACTGAACCGACAACACTCGCCAATCTATTGAATGTGTTTAGGAAGAGCACAACCTCCTGTTTCTTTCAAGCCTTTTTACTTTTTGTTTTACTTAATTTTTTTTCTGTTACACTAGTCTGACTGATATTGAGAGACTGCGTTATTCATTTGAAAGAGCATGGAGTGAGTGAGACATATAATGGCCTCTGTCATTCACAAAGATGCCTTATTTATCCTTTTAGTTTCATGACAAACCCATTGGAAATCAGGGTAACATAGAGCACAGAAATGTGAACCATATATATATATATTATTATTTTTTATTTATAAATTTTATTTCCAGCCTGGATACAATTACCATATTCTTTCATTTGAAATGCACTTTCAATGCCAATATGGTAAATTGTAAAATTGCTGCTTTTCCCAAAAGTTAACCTCTTAGCAAACATGCAGTTATATATTTAGCAAATAATTTACTTTTACTTTTTTTTTTTTTTTTTTATGAACCCAGACATTTCAAATGTTCAGCCACTGTATTTTGTGTCGTCTAGTCTCCAAGGGGTTTTAAGTCATGTTGATGGAGATCAGCGTTGGGCTCATTTCAGTTTGAAATTAACTCCCATTCAACTCATGAGTTGAAATTAGAGTTGAATTGGCTGCACTCCACGGGATGTAGAGTTTGTGTGACAGAAAGTAATCCAAGGAAATTTCACTCGTCATACAACATAAGTTTCATTGAATCTCACAGTTCCAGACACCAAATAATAACTTTTCTCTGGAAATAATGTTTATAACTTTGGTGCTTAGAATAGCCAATTATATTTTTGCCAACCATTTCATTTGTTTGGCTTGTTTTTGAAGTCCTCAGGGTCAACTGCAGGGTTACACTAATGCATTCTGGGAAATGTATTTTCCTCATTGAACAAAATTTATTCAATTTAATGAAATACAAAAACTTTGAATATTCACTTACAGGTTGTTTCCCTTGATCATTCAGTTTGTCCTGAAAAATCAATTGTTTTAACAATTCTATATGCATGTATATAATGACATGTTTCATGTCCAATATGTATATTTGTATAGACCACCTAATATAGAATAGAGGCATTTGAATTTCTCTGAACTCAATTACATTTCCTTTCAGTCAAGTTTGAATTGCAATTTTGTTTTCTGTTTACTATTTAAATTCAACATTTAAATTGGAATTTGAGGCATTCTCCATTTCAATTCTGAAGTGAGCCCGACCCTTATGGAGATGTTAGCTTATTCAACAAAATGGAGATACGTTTGCTCTGTGTTTAGTGCTATGAATGTTTTGTCAGATGTGAAGCCTTACACAAAGATTCATGTTAATTAAGAATATGTATTTATTCAAAAGCAATATTGAAAGTGTTCCTATACCAATCAGAAATTCCACACCTGACCTTGAGTTGGTGGAAACTGCACTGCTGTTGCACCTGGCTGCTCTGATGTTGCCATTCATTATCAGTATGACTGATGCATGTATTGTTTATTTACTTGATTAGTGCCAATGCCTAAATATACACTAGTGCATTATTTGCTTTTGGCAGAAATGACACGATTACACTAACTGTTGCCATTAATGCTGTAAATTAGGGATTCAATTTCAGCTTCAATCCATGAGTCTGACTTGTCATTTTGTGATTGTCTCTCTATGGAACAGTTTTTGTTTTAGACTCAAACCATGTATGGTGATAATTTAAACCACCAGATGGCGCTGTAATGTAACATTTTTGAATTCCCACTTGTTTCTCATGACAATCTATTTTACTCATAAGTAATTATTTAAGAAGGACCGTTAACAAAACATTGTTATATAGAGAAACGTGTGTGTGAATGTGTGTGTTTATATATATCCTATCAAGAGATTTTGTTGCAAGACTACTTCAGCCTGTATTGTAATTGGGAGACTGTTTACTATTTGTGGTCGTATTTCAGTGGTTATTTCGAGCCCACTTTTGAGATTATTATGATGCTCTTTTGATCATTTAGAAAATGAGTGATACTTTTGTTCAGATATTTCTATTTTTGAACAGAGATTGACATTCCTCTATTTTGCTTGATACATTTATGGAGTTCTAGTGTTTGAAACATTTATTTGGTATTATACGAGATATGTTGTATAATATTTACCATTACAGTGCATTAGGTATATGTCAGGTTGAAAATAAAGCTATAAATCTATATTTTTGGTCTTTAAACCAAACCCTGGGTTAGAATTGAGACTGCAACATTTTTTTACTTTAAAATAACAGTTCCGGTTTTTGATATACTTTCCATATATAGAATATTGTGAAATGTACAATGTCAAGACAATACAAATTTGAATGGATTTTGCTAAATGTTTTTTGTCATAAAGTTTATTGTTAATATTTATTAATCAAATGGCCACCCTTTTGTTTTTACACTGCTGCTACTCGCTGTTAATTATCTATGCATAGTCACTTTACCCCTACCTACACATACAAATTACCTCGACCAACCTGTACCGGTACCCCCTGTATATAGCCTCGTTATTGTTCTTTTATTGTGTTACTTTTATTTGTTTTAAATTATTTAGTCAATATTTTCTTAGCTCTATTTTCTTAAAACTGCATTGTTGGTTAAGGGCTTGTAAGCATTTCACGGTAAGTTGTATTCGGCGCATGTGACAAATACAATTTGATTTGATTTAATATAAAATGTAGTCAGTTCAAATCACAGATGTGGGATCCTATCCATGAAATCACACCAATATGTACACTAGGAATAGGGAGGGTGGGGGGACGACGACGACATACAGAGGCATGAAACATTAGCTGTCAAGTCAGTGGTATGGAGCCGAACTGTCACTGCCAAAAGAAAACAGCCATAGGTTGTCTTTTTAAGTGTTCTTTGGTAGAAATGGCTTTCACACAAATAACATTTGGTCAATGTTATGACAGTATTTCAAGAGTGTATATTCTAACGTTGAACAATAGACATTTCGTTTTTCCAGAGGTTTTACTTCATACATAAAAGTTGTGAACAATGCAATCATGATAGTAGTTGGTCTAGCGAATCTCGACAGAGGGTCTATGGTTGGTCCTCGAGCTGTCCGCCTAGTGGCTCGGAGGTCCTAGTAATGTTGGGGACAGGGATGGGAATGGAGTTTGGTGAAGGGTGAACCCCCCCTTCTTTGCGAAATAGCAAGCTCTATTCTGCGGTAAAGATGGCGGCGGCAGAGGGGGCGCGCAGTGGCCGGAGCACGGCGAAACGACCCTGAAGAAAGGCTCCATATTTCATAGAAACTCGGACGTGGGGGACCGAATATTACTGTCTCGAGATCCCACGGGCCGTTGGCAGAGAGTTGTTTTCAGTGATTTATCAGACTTTTGCTTTATTGTTTGAGGCAAGGTGGGTGGGTTTCACAACGATATAGCTAACAGCTAACGTCAGCCTGCTAGCTAGGAGACGGGTTGAGGAAGACTTCTGAACAGGCCGCTCCATAATTGGAGGATGTGAACTGGGAGTGTGCAGAGTTGGATAGCTTCGTCCCGAACATCTTTACACTGAACTGCGGGGATGGGACAACAGGTAGGCCGCGTTGGTGAGGGGACTTCGACAGGGCTGCCACCGCCACAACAACAGCAGCAACACCCGGGGAAGGGGAACAGGGGAAATGCCGGGAGGAGACCCCGGGAAGTCAGTAACGTTAGCACTGGAACACCGCCAGGCAGGGTTGCTGCCGTTAACGTGCCGGACCCAGCAATTAATATATTCACCCAGCATTCAGGTAGGAATAGCCACATGGTATTACACAATAGTTTATTTAATCAATTGGTTTGTGCAATAGTAGTCAAACTGTGATTTTTAATTGGCTAGCTAACCAGCCAATTTACTTCTACTAATCAACTCTGTGCTCGTCAACGACGCGTTAGCGGAAATACAACCAATTGCCATCAGTGCCAGCTCTAGTTGTACGGTTAGCCAGCTTATGTTTGCTAGTTTTCTTGGTTTCTAATATGTTCTCGTACATTATCAGACAATGAAGTTGAAGAGCACAAGCGTGAAGTGACAATGACAGCTTGACATGTCCCACAAGTAGCCTAATGGTTGTGTTTTTTTCTTCATGCAGCTGTCTGGCATGGGCAGGTAACAGTGCAGTCAGTGCTACTAACGAGGATTGGGGTTGTTATTCTGATCCCAAACAGAGTGATGAAGAAAGAGCCGTTTCAGGACTACACAGCTGCAAGCAGCAAAGGGACTGTTCACTTCTCCTGCCACTGAGAGATTTTTGTTAAACAATGATCTCTGCCACAAGGGGATGCAGTGGCAATTCCACTCCATTAACTCACTATGGCAGCCACAACAGTCTCACATTTCAGCCTGAAGAGGTTTACACATGCTCGGTTACAACATACTCAGCAGACAATTGCAGCTCAAAGTAATTTTTTTAATTATGTTTGTGTAACTGACTGTAATCCAACATATTCTTTGAGGATACTCTCATTTTCATAGACATTGTAAGGTACTGAAAGACTCACTGTGGTCAAATGATCTAGTGCCCCAGTGACACACACAGTGGGCTCTGAGGGTCAAACTGGATAGATGCACTCTCATTGTGCTGCTGTCTAGGCCTGTTATGTGTCATTGGCACTCACGATTTGGTCAAGAGAAGGCAATCATTAAGGATCTCCCTGCAGGGAAACCATTATTGCATTTGGTCAGCCAAACCCTGCTCTGAGCTAGAATGAATTGCTGTTGTGTATGTCTGCTATTAGGTTCTGTATGACCATTAGGGAAGCGTTATGTTGAGGGGATGTTATTATTCTTTGCATGACAAAGCTATAATATCCATCCATGATTGTAACAACTATCCAGTCTACTGCTTCCATTGAGCTTCTGCTTGCCTAAGGGAAGGTCAGTATGAAATCACATGTGATGTGAATCGCAATATTGTACGGCTCATCCAATAGTTGTTTTTTCAGTGCTCTGCACTGGGGCAAAGAGATACCTGTCACATCTCCACAATTAAACTCTTCAGCTGGAAACGCAAACCTGAAAAGTGCACACTATCTGTTTTTTAATGTCAAGTGTCCTTTTTATAGCTGGATGCATAGCCAAGTTGTTGGAAGGCTGTTAACCTTGTAAACCTTCCATTATATTTTGAAGTATGAAAGCATTTGTTTGTGCAACTCTCTCCTTGACCTAGCAGAATCAATTCTAATGTAAGTCTAGGCTATATGATGCAGTTATTACCTGGCAGTGCCACTGTTCGGTAATATCAATGTGTTGTGAAGTCATTGGACCATGTGAGTAAATTAGCAGTGTGTCAACGTCGAACATGGTTTTGTCTGTTCATAGAATTTGAGCCCTGCACATCTGGCTGAGTTATGTGACCACACATCAAGGCTGCTTTAACAAAGTTATTTTGCAACAAAGCACATTTCCTCCTTTCTTTGCTGAGCAAGATGATTTGAGATCCTTCCTCCATTTTGCCATTTGTGATTGCCATTGTTGAATAGTTTATCTTTTGTGTGGTTTGTCAATGGTGAAAGGCCTAGGTGTACAGTGCAGGTTTTACCAAATGAAAATGCAATGACTTCGTAATCATGTTTTGATACTGTGGCTATTTTAGATGTATGTCTGTCTGTGACCTTTTTGAGAGGTGTGTGTGTGTGTGGTAAGTGTGTACGGGTGTCCATGTTTGTATGGGTTATGCTTGTGTACGTGTCTTTTTTCCTGAAGGGATTCACGGTGGGGACAGACAAGTTTTCAAAATCAATGGCCTCTGCATGTCACTGTCCCGCTAGGTGACTCGGCACAGCCCTGTTGGGTCACGATGCCATTTTGGTATTTCTTTATTTATTCATTGTCTCCGGATCTTAGAATACGTTTCTTTGCAGCGTTATGAAAACTAAACCCTACGTAACTCAGTGGCATTTTAAAGCCGAAGGGAACGGTATCTTTGATATGTAATGTGTAGCCTCAGTGAAAGAAGGTTCACATTCCCCCTAACCACATCATGAGTTTAGAGTGCTCATCCAGTGTAATGCTCTTCCGATCAAGTGAACTTTGAAGAATTCTATCGTTTAATGGCTTGTGTGGAACTATGGTCTTTCATTTTGCTCTGCCTTGGGCTCTCTTGTTTGCAGAATTCACAGAAGTGCTGATTTGGCTTTCAAGCCCATAAGCAATTCAGCTGGTTGAGCGGTCAAGAGCAGGTTTCATATACTTGATTAGGAAATGGGCCACTTGTATTTGACATCTCTGCTCTACATGTTCTCCCTCCGCCTACCTTCATAAAATGGAATGAATTCCATGGCAGGCAGAACAGTGGATGGGTGATCTGCCCATTATCCCTGATACATAAACTGATTTGCATTAGGAATGAAATTGGATAAGACAAATCCTCTTTTCTATATGTGCAAAGGCCCCTACAACCAAAATAAGCCTCACAGTACTGCCAATTGACTTTGAGGCAACTGTAAGATTTTAACAAATGTAAACTTGATGTGTTGTGAAGTAATCATGTCATTTGGTGGCTTATCTGGGTGACTGGATCCTCTCCCCCACCCAGCAGGTCACCCCAAGTTGCATCGTTCAGCCACTAGAAGGAGCTCCGTCTCGTAATTTTCAGCCCTATATATGCTGGGTAGTTGTGTTTATTTGCATGTTTACCAGGGTATGTACTATGCTTATGCATGCCATGAAGCGCATTGATTAATGTGGCGGACTATGTTCTGGTAATATAGTACACTCTGTACTATGGCTTCATTCATTATTCATTCTTCCTCTTGCTCCTCTCTGTGCCTGACTGGTGAAAGCATGAGGCTGGAGACTAAAGACAGCACTTAATCCTGGCTCATGTTCCCCTTCCCAGTGGAACTCATTTAACTCTCATTAAAATAACCAAAGGAAATGGTCATAGTCGATGTTGCTGCTGTTGCAAATGATAACTGTCCCACCTGAGCTTACATACTCCCACATATATATCATATTGGGACTTTGTTTACCCTACATAAGGTCAAGTTGTTTACTGTCTATCTTGTAAAACCAAGATCAGTGGGTTTCAACTGGTTTTGCTTGGGGAACAAAATCGAACCAGGTTGTCTCGGTCGCGATGCAATATTCGCATTGTGGAAAAAGAATCACCAAATTACAATCTGCAAGCTATTTTTTTTATGCTATATTGATAGTAAATGTATCAGTTATAACAAGTTAACAACATTCCCACCTCTTTCATTGACAATAATACAATGGTGCCCATATTCTTGATGAAGAATGTTAATAAATTCACTGACTTTGGACACAAAATCAACCAAAATATCGCTGCTGTTAGCTCTATAATGAAAATACTGTGATTGAAGACATTTTTTATCAGAGATTAAATTATTAACAAATGTAAGTCTTATGTTCAGACTGGAGTGGTATGTGTGTGTTTATGTATACGTTTTGTATAGAAGAAAAAAACATTTAACAAAAAAAGCTGACATCCAGGACCCACTTAAACTACCGTGAACCAAATTTAAGTCTTGACTCACCAGTTGAGAATTGCTGACCTAAATCATATAGGTCCAGATACAGTATGTCATGCTGCTGTTGGGTTTTCCAAGTGGGAGACTGGTCTATTGGGCTGCTTGGTGAAGATGTCTGATTTGAAACGCAAAACCAGTTCAGTGTTGACTGGGTGCCAGCACTTGGCCTGGGTTGTGTCTGACTGCTCTATCAGTGCTTATCCAGAGATCCAAGCTCCTGGCTTGGACCCTATTCCCTCAGCGGGACTGAGTCTCTATCCACTATCACTCTCATCCCAGACTACTTGGTTCTCTCTGTGCCCAAAGCTCAGCTCAAATCCTTCATCTTCATTCCCTGTCTTCTCATCTGCCTCTCTGTGTCATCTTAGTGGAGTTGAAATTGAGCACTGCTTATACCCGGGATAATCCTCTCCGTCCTCCCTCTTCTTCCTCTCCTGTTTAATCACACACCAGAGTCGGCCTTAATCTGGCCTTTAATGTGGTGCTGCCAGGGCCGCCTCCATGCTCTCTTGTGTTGAGCAGTGGGGGTGAGACCAAGAAGCTCAGCCACAGAGAGGGCCAATTTCTCTTTCAATAGACTGGGATAATTTGCCCCATTTCAAAGAGAATGAAGCGAGTGGCTAACCTGGGTGCTATCGGAAGCCTTTGATACGGTGCATGTGCAGGGCTATTTGGGTGGCCAAGCCCTGCATATGGAAGCAATGGGAAAGTAATCTCGTCAAGCTCAGTGTATTATCACAGGAACATGAATAGACCCACTGAAGTCAGTGTAATCCTCTTCAGCCAGGCCTGAATGTTCATAGTAATTTCAGCAGTTCGAATACCCGAGTCGACAAGGTAAAAAAATAAAATCTGTGCCCTTGAGCAGGGCATTTAACCCTATTTTGCGTCCAGGGACGCTGTACTACTATGGCTGACCCTGTAAAACAACACATTTCATTGCACCTATCCAGTGTGTGACAATAAAACATATATACACTGCCGTTCAAAAGTTTGGGGTCACTTAGAAATATCCTTGTTTTTGAAAGAAAAGCAAAAAATTGTCAATTTAAAATAACATCAAATTGATCAGAAATACAGTGTAGACATTGTTAATGTTGTAAATTACTATTGTAGCTGGAAACGCCAGATTTGTATTTTTATGGAATATCTACATAAGCGTGCAGAGGCCCATTATCAGCAACCATCACTCCTGTGTTCCAATGGTACGTTGTGTTAGCTAATCCAAGTTTCTCATTTTAAAAGACTGACTGATCATTAGAAAACCCTTTTGCAATTATGTTAGCACAGCTGAAAACTGTTCAGATTAAAGAAGCAATAAAACTGGCCTTCTTTAGACTAGTTGAGTATCTGAAGCATCAGAATTTGTGGGTTCAATTACATGCTCAAATGGCCAGAAACAAATAACTTTCTTCTGAAACTCATCAGTCTATTCTTGTTCTGAGAAATGAAGGCTATTCCATGCGAGAAATTGCCAAGAAACTGAAGATCTCGTACAACGCTTTGTACTACTCCCTTCACAGAACAGTGCAAACTGGCTCTAATCAGAATAGAAAGAGTGGGAGGCACCGGTGCACAACTGAGCAAGAGGACAATTTTTTATTATTATTTTTTTACCTTTTTATTTAACTAGGCAAGTCAGTTAAGAACACATTCTTATTTACAATGACAGCCTAGGAACAGTGGGTTAACTGCCTTGTTCAGGGGCAGAACAACATATTTTTACTTTGTCAGCTCGGGGATTCGATATGGCAACCTGGCCTTCTAGGCAGAGTTCCTCTGTCCAGTGTCTGTTCTGCTCATCTTAATCTTTTCTTTTTATTGGCCAGTCTGAGATATGGATTTTTCCTTGCTACTCTGCCTAAAAGGCCAGCATCCTGGAGTCGCCTCTTCACTGTTGACGTTGAGACTGGTGTTTTGCGGGTGCTATTTAATGAAGCTGCCAGTTGAGGACTTGTGAGGCGTCTGTTTCTCAAACTAGACACTCAAATATACAGTGCCTTGCGAAAGTATTCGGCCCCCTTGAACTTTGCGAACTTTTGCC
This sequence comes from Oncorhynchus mykiss, assembly GCF_057628025.1. NCBI lineage: Eukaryota > Metazoa > Chordata > Actinopteri > Salmoniformes > Salmonidae > Oncorhynchus > Oncorhynchus mykiss. The sequence continues at coordinate 70,728,950 of NC_143026.1, read as the reverse complement.
ACATTTCAGGCTTCAAACATAAAGATATAAAACTTTATTTTTTTTGTAAAGAATCAACAACAAGTGGGACACAATCATGAAGTGGAACAACATTTATTGGATATTTCAAACTTTTTTAACAAATCAAAACCTGAAAAATTGGTCGTGCAAAATTATTCAGCCCCTTTACTTTCAGTGCAGCAAACTCTCTCCAGAAGTTCAGTGAGGATCTCTGAATGATCCAATGTTGACCTAAATGACTAATGATGATAAATACAATCCACCTGTGTGTAATCAAGTCTCCGTATAAATGCACCTGCACTGTGATAGTCTTAGAGGTCCGTTAAAAGCGCAGAGAGCATCATGAAGAACAAGGAACACACCAGGCAGGTCCGAGATACTGTTGTGAAGAAGTTTAAAGCCGGATTTGGATACAAAAAGATTTCCCAAGCTTTAAACATCCCAAGGAGAACTGTGCAAGCGATAATATTGAAATGGAAGGAGTATCAGACCACTGCAAATCTACCAAGACCTGGCCGTCCCTCTAAACTTTCAGCTCATACAAGGAGAAGACTGATCAGAGATGCAGCCAAGAGGCCCATGATCACTCTGGATGAACTGCAGAGATCTACAGCTGAGGTGGGAGACTCTGTCCATAGGACAACAATCAGTCGTATATTGCACAAATCTGGCCTTTATGGAAGAGTGGCAAGAAGAAAGCCATTTCTTAAAGATATCCATAACAAATGTCATTTAAAGTTTGCCACAAGCCACCTGGGAGACAGACCAAACATGTGGAAGAAGGTGCTCTGGTCAGATGAAACCAAAATTGAACTTTTTGGCAACAATGCAAAACGTTATGTTTGGCGTAAAAGCAACACCCTGAACACACCATCCCCACTGTCAAACATGGTGGTGGCAGCATCATGGTTTGGGCCTGCTTTTCTTCAGCAGGGATAGGGAAGATGGTTAAAATTGATGGGAAGATGGATGGAGCCAAATACAGGACCATTCTGGAAGAAAACCTGATGGAGTCTGCAAAAGACCTGAGACTGGGACGGAGATTTGTCTTCCAACAAGACAATGATCCAAAACATAAAGCAAAATCTACAATGGAATGGTTCAAAAATAAACATATCCAGGTGTTAGAATGGCCAAGTCAAAGTCCAGACCTGAATCCAATCGAGAATCTGTGGAAAGAACTGAAAACTGCTGTTCACAAATGCTCTCCATCCAACCTCACTGAGTTCGAGCTGTTTTGCAAGGAGGAATGGGAAAAAATTTCAGTCTCTCGATATGCAAAACTGATAGAGACATACCCCAAGCGACTTACAGCTGTAATCGCAGCAAAAGGTGGCGCTACAAAGTATTAACTTAAGGGGGCTGAATAATTTTGCACGCCCAATTTTTCAGTTTTTGATTTGTTAAAAAAGTTTGAAATATCCAATAAATGTCGTTCCACTTCATGATTGTGTGCCACTTGTTGTTGATTCTTCACAAAAAAATACAGTTTTATATCTATGTTTGAAGCCTGAAATGTGGCAAAAGGTCGCAAAGTTCAAGGGGGCCGAATACTTTCGCAAGGCACTGTACTTTTCCTCTTGCTCAGTTGTGCACCGGGGCCTCCCACTCCTCTTTCTATTCTGGTTAGAGCCAGTTTGAGCTGTTCTGTGAAGGGAGTAGTACAAGGCGTTGTACAAGATCTTCCATTTCTTAGCAATTTCTTAGCAATTTCACACATGGAATTGCCTTCATTTCTCAGAACAAGAATAGACTGATGAGTTTCAGAAGAAAGTTATTTGTTTCTGGCCATTTTGAGCCTGTAATCGAAACCACAAATGCTGATGCGCCAGATACTCAACTAGTCTAAAGAAGGCCAGTTTTATTGCTACTTTAATCAGCACAACAGTTTACAGCTGTGCTAACATAATTGCAAAAGGTTTTTCTAATGCTCAATTAGCCTTTAAAAAATGATAAACTTGGATTAGCTAACACAATGTGCCATTGGAACACAGGAGTGACGGTTGCTAATAATGGGCCTCTGTACGCCTATGTAGATATCCCATTAAAAATCAGCCATTTCCAGCTACAATAGTCATTTACGACATTGACAATGTCTACACTGTATTTCTGATCAATTTGATGTTATTTTAATGGATAAAAAAATAGCTTTTCTTTAAAAAATAAGGACCTTTCTAAGTGACCCCAAACTTTTGAATGGTAGTGTGTGTATACATGTTTTTTTTAATCTAGCGTAGCCGCACTATGGAAAAATTTAACATGGCTAATGAAAGGCCAGCTGCTGCTGTATACTGCCTTACAATTTCCATAATATCATGGGGTCAATTGAAATGAGATGTTATATTTTCTGCCTTAGGACTTTTGCTCCGAGTCCCACTTGATCCTGTCAGGCTGATCCTATCATCTCACCTTGGCTGGACTGTGATGCAACGTATGTATACCATTTTGCTTCGTAACTGATGTAATCATCTCTAGGCTTATGTCTCTACACCACACAGAAGGCACTTGTGTCTCTCCACACAGTGGTCCAGTTGGTTTCACATTGCCAAATGTCAAACTAAAACTCCTCAACAAAACCAGGTGTCCATACAAGTCATTTGTTTATTGGACAAAAATGCTCATGCTAAATCGTCTACCATTATCATGAAACGCTACTTGTGTGTCACAATCGTCATATTTCTTTTTCAACAACGTGTGGGAGGAAACCGTGCAATAGCCGCTCTAACTGTGAAGTGAATAGCCAATATTCAGTGGCCTATAGCCCCCGTACCCCTAGTCTGCATCGGATGCTCTCATAAATGCGCTGCTATACGGTTAAATCCATATGAATTCAATCACTTTTTTGACAGCACCCCTTTTGAAGTTGACCCCTTTTGATTTGAACAAAACCTTCCATAAATATTTGCCCGTTGTTGAAGTGAACAGAAAGTTACTCTTTGGACCTGAATGCCAAGACATCTAAGAGAGAAAGTTGACCTATTTTGTGTACCCCACCATACCATGAAACATCTTCATTACTGGAAAATATCAATGGTTGAGATTTGATATCATTTAAAAGCTTACGAACAAGTGTGTCAAACTATTTTATAATGTTTATAACAATTTGAATATTTGAACCTTATGTCAATTCTCTAAAAACACATGAACCTCAATGTTTTTCATATTTGCATATGTTGTTGCTTAGACCTTTCTTTACATCCTGGGGTTTTTGTGTTGTGCCCGCCATCGGTTGAGAAACAACATGCTCTTGAATACAGGGTGGGTGTCATGTTGTGGCTGATAAATGTACTAAAGTTGAAATTTCAACTTTCAAATGGTACCACAAAAAGAGGTCCACAAATCAGAGAATGTTGAGTTGAATGGGAATACCTGTTCTGAAATAACCATCAACCCTCCAAAGGAAACTTATTGAAATCATATAAATATTTGTATTGCTTGTAACTGTTTCGGGTAATGAAAGTTCTTGTGCTGTTAGGGGAATAACCTGTGTGTAAATGTAATCTGTTGCTGTATTCTTTTGTGTTATCTGTGATCGTTTTGTTTGTCTTGTGTAGTTTCTTAATCATTGTACCTAAACTCTGTGTAAACATGTATACGCAGGGCCCAGCTGTAAAAGAGACCTTGATCTCAGTCTGTGTTCCTTGAAATAAAGGTATAATAATAGAATAGACATGACCATTATGTTGATATTCGATGGTGGGTGGACCGGCGTCCATCTTTATGGTACTAATTATAATGAACAAAAATATAAATGCAATATGGAACTATTTCAGCAATTTTTACTGCGTTATAGTTCCTATAAGGAAATCAGTCAATTGATGTCAATTCATTAGGCCCAAATCTACTGAAGAAGCTGGATGTGGAGGCAGTACGCTGGCATGTTTACACATCGTTTGCGGTTGTGAGGCCGGTTGAACATAGTGCCAAATTCTCTGAAATTACGTTTGAGGCGGTTTATGGTAGAGAAATGAACATTCCATTTTCTGGCAACCACTCTAGTGGACATTCCTGTAATCAGCATGCCTATTGCACGCTCCCTCAACTTGAGACGTGGTGTTGTGTGGCACAACTGCATATTTTTGAGTGGCCTTTTATTGTCCCCAGCACAAGGTGCACCTGTGTAATGATCATGCTGTTTAATCAGCTTCTTGATATGCCACACCTGGCAGGTGGATGGATTATCTTGGTGAAGGAGGAATATTCACTAACAGGGATGTAAACACATTTTTGCGCACAATTTTAGAGACGCTTTTTGTGCATATGGAAAAATTCAGTCATCTTTTATTTCAGCTCATGAAACAGAACCAACACTACATGTTGCGTTTTTATCATTTTGTTCAGTATAGAATTAAAAATGTACTTTCAATGTACATTTTCATGGCGTACCAGCTAAGTTACTCTGGTCTGAAGTAATAGAAATAGAATTCATAGAATGGACCTATGATTGAAATGAAGCCCACTCTGTATTCAAGAGCATGTGTCTCAACCAATGGTCTGCTATAACAATGTAAAACAAATCAGAGTTTACACATCTTTTTATAATTGATGTTAAGGTTGAGTGTCGTCATTTTTATAGATTTTTTTTAAAGATACTTTTGGTCATGTGTATGTGGCCCACGTGCTTGTCGAACATCTCTTTCCAAAATCATGGCCATTTATATGGCGTTGGTCCCGCCTTTTGCTTCTATAACATCCACTACTCTTCTGGGAAGGCTTTCCACTAGATGTTGGAACATTGCTGCGGGTACCTTGACTCAAAGCGACATGAACATCTGGCCATCCCATCAGATATCCCACCCATTGAACCCCCGGAACATCATATTGAGACCAGCCCTCCGACATGGAAAGAGGTGGAAAACACAGTTCGACGGGCAAGAACAGCATCAGCCCCGGGGCCAAATGGAGTCCCGTACAAAGTGTATAAGAACGCACCAGACGTCCTGAGGTTCCTCTGGAGGCTTATGAGAACAGCTTGGAAAAATAAGATAATACCCAAAGTGTGGCGTAGGAGAAGGATGCAGTGAACATCAGCCAATTCCGCCCAATCTCCTTACTGAATGTCGAGGGTAAAATCTTCTTTAGGGTCATTGCCCAGAGGATGGCCGAGTACCTGCAAAGGAATGCGTACGTCGATACATCTGTACAGAAGGCAGGAATATCAGGGTTCTCTGGCTGCTTGGAACATTCCAGCATGATCTGGCACCAGATCCAAATGGCCAAGGTGGAAAAAAGGGACCTGCATGTAGTCTTTCTCGACCTCGCCAATGCATTTGGCTCTGTGCCCCATTAACTCCTGTGGTCTGCCTTCAGATTTTTCCACATACCGGACACCATCACAACCCTGGTGAAGTCGTACTTCCAGGATCTGCAGTTCTGCTTTACCACCTCAGAGTTCACCACCTCATGGCAGTGCCTGAATGTAGGTATAATGGCGGGATGTACCATTTCTCCGTTGGCATTCATAATGGCAATGGAGGTTATCATCAGATCCTCAAAATGGGTTGCTGGTGGACAGCGAGTCGACTCTGGTTTCCGCCTCCCTCCACTCAGAGCCTACATGGACGACATTACAACATTGACCACCACTGTCCCATGCACCAGGAGACTGCTCAGAAAACTCGAGGAGAACATCAGCTGGGCCCGTATGAAGATTAAACCATCCAAGTCACGCAGCATCTCGATTGTGAAGGGAGTACTCTCTGACCTGAAATTCTTCATCGGAGATGACCAAATCCCAACAGTGTCTGAGCAGCTGGTAAAAAGCCTTAGAAGGTGGTATGATGCAAGCCTGAAGGACAAAGACCAGGTGCAACAGCTGCGCAAAGACATCAGTAGTAGCCTACAGTCCATCGACAACACCCAGCTACCTGGAAAGTTAAAGGCCTGGTGTCTGCAGTTTGGTCTCCTACCCCGGGTGTTGTGGCCCTTAGCAGTGTATGAGGTTCCAATCTCAACAGTGGAGAAGATGGAAAGAGGAGTCACAGGCTACTTAACCTTTCTGATCTCCCCATCCCGGATCCGGGATCGTGAATACAGACTCAAGCTCATTACCATAACGCAACGTTAACTATTCATGAAAATCGCAAATGAAATGAAATAAATATGCTAGCTCTCAAGCTTAGCCTTTTGTTAACAACACTGTCATCTCAGATTTTCAAAATATGCTTCTCAACCATTGCAAAACAAGCATTTGTGTAACAGTATTGATGGCTAACGTAGCATTTAGCATTAGCATTCAGCTGGCAACATTTACACAAAAAAACAGAAAAGCATTCAAATAAAATCATTTACCTTTGAAGAACTTCAGATGTTTTCAATGAGGAGACTCTCAGATAGCAAATGTTCAGTTTTTCCTGAAAGATTATTTGTTTAGGACAAATCGCTCCGTTTTCTGCGTCACGTTTAGCTATGAAAAAACCCCTGTATCCAGGATTGTGTAAATCTATCAGCAAGCTCATTAGCATAACACAACGTTAACTATTTATGAAAATCGCAAATGAAATGAAATAAATATGCCATCTCTCAAGCTTAGCCTTTTGTAAACAACACTGTCATCTCAGATTTTCAAAATATGCTTCTCAACCATAGGAAAACAATCATTTGTGTAAAAGTAGCTAGCTAGCGTTAGCATTTCGCGTTAGCATTTAGCGTTAGCATTAGCGTTAGCATCCAGCACGCAACATTAACAAAAACATAAAAGCCTTCAAATAAAATCATTTACCTTTGAAGAACTTCTGATGTTTTCAATGAGGATACTCTCAGTTAGATAGCAGATGCTCAGTTTTTCCAAAAAGATTCCTTGTGTATTAGAAATAGCTCCGTTTTATACATCACATTTGGCTACCAAAAAAAATCCGAAATTCAGTCCTCAAAACGCGAACTTTTTTCCAAATTAACTCCATAATATCGACTGAAAACATGGCAAACGTTGTTTAGAATCAATCATCAAGGTGTTTTTCACATATCTCTTCATTGATACATCGTTCTTGGACACATGCTTTCTCCCCTGAATCAAATGGTAAAGTAGAAGCAGCTGGCAATTGCGCACCGAATTCGACGCAGGACACCAGGCGGACACTTGGAAAATGTAGTCTCTTATGGTCAATCTTCCAATGATATGCCTACAAATACGTCACAATGCTGCTAAGATCTTGGGCGAACAACAGAAAGTGTAGGCTCATTCGTTGCGCAATCACAGCCATATAAGGAGAGAATGGAAAACAGAGCTTCAGAAATTCTGCTAATTCCTGGGTGATGCATCATCTTGGTTTCGCCTGTAGAATGAGTTCTGGGGCACTTACAGACAAAATCTTTGCAGATTCTGAAACTTCAGTGTTTTCTTTCCAAAACTAGAATATGCATAGTCAAGAATATGCATAGTCGAGCATCTTTTCGTGACAAAATATCGCGCTTAAAACGGGAACGTTTTTTATCCAAAAATGAAATAGCGCCCCTAGAGCTCTAACAGGTTAAAGAAGTGGCTCGGAGTTCCACGATGCCTTACCACCATAGGCCTCTATGGAGATGGTGTCCTCAAGCTGCCCCTCACCAGTCTAACAGAGGAATTCAAGTGTTCAAAAACCAGGCTCCAGATGACACTGAATGAATCTCGAGACCCAGTGGTGAGCAACAACGCGCCAACCTTGGCAACTAGGCGCAAATGGAGGCCAGGAAAAGCAGTCCAGGAGGCAACAGCAGCCCTCAGACATGCTGACATTGTGGGTCATGTTCAGCAAGGGAGAGGAGGCCTTGGGCTAACTAGCCGTGCTGCTTGGAGTAAGGCCACTGCACCAGAGCGGCGGAAGATGGTAGTGCAGGAAGTACGCCATCAGGAGGAGGCTGCAAGGTGGGCCAAGGCAGTCTCTCTTTCCAAACAGGGACAGTGGACTCGATGGGACAGTGTGGAGAAGAGGAAGATAAGGAAGGATCTGTGGGCCATGGAAGCGAGGCGGTTGAGCTTCTCCATCAGAGCAACATATGACGTCCTTCCAACACCAGTTAATCTTCACCAATGGTATGGTGAAGATCCGGACTGTGCCCTCTGTTCCATGCCAGCCAACCTCAGGCACATTCTCACAGGGTGTAAAACAAGCCTCACTCAAGGACGCTACACTTGGCGTCACAACCAAGTCCTTAAAAACCTTGCGTCCGCCCTGGAGGACAAGCGAGCTGCCACCAACTCCCTACCACCCCCAGCAGCATCACACCCCTTACGGACAAACTTTGTCCGCGAAGGGGCTAAACCACCGAAGCGTGGCTCGACACCATTAGAGCGAGACCAGCTGCGCTTGGCCCGCGACTGGAAAATGCTAGCTGACATTGGCCGGCAACTTGTGTTTCCTCCGGAGATCGCAACCACCACCCTAAGACCTGACATGGTGCTCTGGTCCCGTTCACTCAAGAAGGTCTTCATCATTGAGCTCACAGTACCCTGGGAGGACTCAGTAGATGAGGCTTATGAGCGAAAGCATCTGCGCTATGCCGATCTAGCTGCCGAAGCACGGCATCATGGCTGGAACACAGAAGTCCGACCAGTGGAGGTGGGCTGCAGAGGTTTTGTGGCAACATCTACAACCAGACTGCTTAGAGACCTTGGAATTAAGGGCCAGAGCCAGCGTTCGGCAATCAAAGCTGTATCGGAGGCGGCAGAAGGCAGCAGTCAGTGGCTCTGGATGAAGAGGAAAGACCCCAGCTGGGCCCCGAAGTGAGAGGGCCAGGAGGTATGCGGTCAACAATGCTTGACTCAGGGAGGAGGATGCCCCTGCCATGCATAGTCCTATGACTAATTGGGAATGGGACGCAAGCGTAGGATTGATCACCCTGTCGCTGGCCGCCTTTGGGGAGGGTGTATAGTGTGAAAGGCCGAAACACCCTAGGAACCAAAGGTACACTACTGATGATGCGCTCCCCAAATTTCACCAGGCTCACTGTTCATTAACTCTTGGAAGTGCTTGCACAAAGGATAGTAACATCTCATCCTGTGTTCTTGGAATCTTCCATTCAGCCGCTGGCATTGGTGAGGTCGGGCACTGATGTTGGGCGATTAGGCCTGGCTCGCAGTCGGCGTGCCAATTCATCCCAAGGGTGTTAGATGGGGTTGAGGTCAGGGCTCTGTGCAGGCCAGTCAAGTTCGTCCACACCGATCTCGACAAACCATTTCTGTATGGACCTCGCTTTGTGTACGGGGCGTTGTCACGCTGAAACGGGAAAGGGCCTTCCCTAAACAGTTGCCAAAAAGTTGGAACCACAGAATAGTCTAGAATGTCATTGTATGCTGTAGTGTTAAGATTTCCCTTCACTGTAACTAAGGGGCCTAGCCCAAACCATGAACAACAACCCCAGACCATCATTTTTTCCTCCTCCACCAAACTTTACTGTTGGCACTACGCATTGGGGCAAGTAGCATTCTCCTGGCAGCCGCCAAACACAGATTAATCTCTCGAACTGCCAGATGGTGAAGCGTGATTAATCACTCCAGAGAATGCGTTTCCACTGCTCCAGAGTCCAATGGCGGCGATCTTTACACTACTCCAGCCGATGCTTGGCCTTGCGCATGGTGATCTTAGACTTGTGTGTGGCTGTTCGGCCAGGGAAACCCATTTTATGAAGCTCCCGACGAACAGTTATTGTGCTGACGTTGCTTCCAGTGGCAGTTTGGAACTCAGTAGTGAGTGTTGCAACCAAGGATAGACGACTTTTACAAGCTTCAGCACTAGGCGGTCCCGTTCTGTGAGCTTGTGTGGCCTACCACTTCGCGGCTGAGCCTTTGTTGCTCCTAGACGTTTCCACTTCACAATAACAGCACAGGGCAGAAATTTGACGAACTGACTTGTTGGAAAGGTGGCATCCTATGACGGTGCCATGTTGAAAGTCACTGAGCTCTTCAATAAGGCTATTTTCATTTTTGTCTATGATTGCTTGATTTTATACACCTGTCAGAAACGGCTGTGGCAGAAATACCCAAATCCATTAATTTGATGGGGTGTCCACATACTGTGTCTATGTAAACTCAGCAAAAAAAGAAACGGCCCCTTTTCAGGATCCTGTCTTTCAAAGGTAATTTGTAAAAATCCAAATATAACGGAGACACAGATCTTCTTTAAGGGTTTAAACACTGTTTTCAATGTTTGTTCAATGAACCATAAACAATTAATGGACACGCACCCGTGGAACATGTAAGATACCAAATTAAAGCTACACGTGGTGTGAATCCAGCCAACATGTCAGATTTTAAAAAGGCTTTTTGGCGAAAGCAAACTATGCTATTATCTGAGCATAGCACCATAGTAAACAAAGCGAGAAAACATAGTGGGGCAAAAAAGTATTTAGTCAGCCACCAATTGTGCAAGTTCTCCTACTTAAAAAGATGAGAGGCCTGTATTTTCCATCATAGGTACACTTCAACTATGACAGACAAAATGAGAAAAAAAATCCAGAAAATCACATTGTAGGATTTTTAATGAATTTATTTGCAAATTATGGTGGAAAATAAGTATTTGGTCACCTACAAACAAGCAAGATCTCTGGCTCTCACAGACCTGTAACTTCTTCTTTAAGAGGCTCCTCTGTCCTCCACTCATTACCTGTATTAATGGCACCTGTTTGAACTTGTTATCAGTATAAAAGACACCTGTCCACAACCTCAAACAGTCACACTCCAAACTCCACTATGGCCAAGACCAAAGAGCCGTCAAAGGATACCAGAAACAAAATTGTAGACCTGCACCAGGCTGGGAAGACTGAATCTGCAATAGGTAAGCAGCTTGGTTTGAAGAAATCAACTGTGGGAGCAATTATTAGGAAATGGAAGACATACAAGACCACTGATAATCTCCCTCGATCTGGGGCTCCATGCAAGACCTCACCCCGTGGGGTCAAAATGATCACAAGAACGGTGAGCAAAAATCCCAGAACCACATGGGGGGGACCTAGTGAACCTGCATAGAGCTGGGACCAAAGTAACAAAGCCTACCATCAGTAACACACTACGCCGCCAGGGACTCAAATCCTGCAGTGCCAGACGTGTCCCCCTGCTTAAGCCAGTACATGTCCAGCCCAGTCTGAAGTTTGCTAGATAGCATTTGGATGATCCAGAAGAAGATTGGGAGAATGTCATATGGTCAGATGAAACCAAAATATAACTTTATGGTAAAAACTCAACTCGTCGTGTTTGGAGGACAAAGAGTTGCATCCAAAAAACACCATACCTACTGTGAAGCATGGGGGTGGAAACATCATGCTTTGGGGCTGTTTTTCTGCAAAGGGACCAGGACGACTGATCCGTGTAAAGGAAAGAGTGAATGGGGCCATGTATCGTGAGATTTTGAGTGAAAACCTCCTTCCATCAGCAAGGGCATTGAAGATGAAACGTGGCTGGGCCTTTCAGCATGACAATGATCCCAAACACACCGCCAGGACAACGAAGGAGTGGCTTCGTAAGAAACATTTCAAGGTCCTGGAGTTGCCTAGCCAGTCTCCAGATCTCAACCCCATAAATCTTTGGAGGGAGTTGAAAGTCCGTGTTGCCCAGCAACAGCCCCAAAACATCACTGCTCTAGAGGAGATCTGCATGGACGAATGGGCCAAAATACCAGCAATAGTGTGTGAAAACCTTGTGAAGACTTACAGAAAACGTTTGACCTCTGTCATTGCCAACAAAGGGTATATAACAAAGTATTGAGATTAACAAAAACATTTGACCAAATACTTATTTTCCACCATAATTTGCAAATACAATCATTAAAAATCATACAATGTTATTTTCTGGATTTTTTTCCCCTCGTTTTGTCTGTCATATTTGAAGTGTACCTATGATGAAAATGACAGGCCTCTCATCTTTTTAAGTGGGAGAACTTGCACAATTTGTGGCTGACTAAATAATTTTTTGCCCCACTGTACACTCAATTGGAATTTGGTAGCATTGCCTTTAAATTGTTGAACTTGGGTCAAACGTTTCAGGTAGCCTTCCACAAGCTTCCCAATTTTGGCTCATTCCTCCTGACAGAGCTGGTGTAACTGAGTCAGGTTAGCAGGCCTCCTTGCTCACACACACTTTTTCAGTTATGCCCACAAATGTTCTATAGGATCTAGGTCAAGGCTTTGTGATGGCCCCTCCAATACCTTGACTTTGTTGTCCTTAAGCCATTTTGCCGCAACTTTGAAAGTATGCTTGAGGTCATTGTCCCAGAAGACCCATTTGCGTCCAAGCTTTAACTTTCTGACTGATGTCTTGAGATACTTTTGTACCTGTTTCCTCCAGCATCTTCACAAGGTCCTTTGCTATTGTTCAGGGATTGATTTGCACTTTTCGCACCAAAGTACGTTCATCTCTGAGACAGAATGCATCTCCTTCCTGAGCGGTATGACGGCTGCGTGTTCCCATGGTGTTTATACTTGCGTACTATTGTTTGTACAGATGAACGTGGTACTTTCAGGAATTTTGAAATTGGTCCCAAGGATGAACCAGACTTGTGGAGTTCTACAATTTTCTTTCTGAAGTCTTGGCTGATTTCTTTTGATTTTCCCATGATGTCAAGCAAAGAGGCACTGAGTTGGAAGGTAGGCCTTGAAATCTATCCACAGGTACACCTCCAATTGACTCAAATGATGCCAATTAGCCTACCAGGAGCTTCTAAAGCCATAACATCATTTTCTGGAATTTTCCAAGCTGCTTAAAGGCACAGTCAACTTATTGTATGTAAACCACTGGAATTGTGATACAGTGAATAATAAGTGAAATCATCTGTCTGGTAACAATTGTTGTAAAAATTACTTGTGTCATGCACAACGTAGATGTCCTAACCGACTTGCCAAAACTATAGTTTGTTAACAAGAAATTTGTGGAGTGGTTGAAATACGAGTTTTAATTAATCAAATCAAAGTTTATTTGTCAAGTGTGACGAATACAACAGGTGTAGTAGACCTTACATTGAAATGCTTACTTACAGGCTCTAACCAACAGTGCAAAAAAAGGTGTTAGGTGAACAATAGGTAAGTAAAGAAATAAAACAACAGTAAAAAGACAGGCTATATACAGTAGCGAGGGTATGAAAGTAGCGAGGCTACATACAGACACCAGTTAGTCAGGCTGATTTGAGGTAGTATGTACATGTAGATATGGTTAAAGTGACTATGCATATATGATGAACAGAGAGTAGCAGTAGCGTAAAAGAGGGGTTGGTGGTGGGTGGCGGGACTCAATCCAGATAGCCCGGTTAGCCAATGTGTGTGAGCACTGGTTGGTCGGGCACAATTGAGGTAGTATGTACATGAATGTATAGTTAAAGTGACTATGCAGGAATGATAAACAGAGAGTAGCAGCAGTGTAAAAATAGGACGGTGCACACAATGACAATAGTCCGGGTAGCCATTTGATTACCTGTTCAGGAGTCGTATGGCTTGGGGGTAAAAACTGTTGAGAAACCTTTTTGTCCTAGACTTGGCACTCCGGTACTGCTTGCCATGCGGTAGTAGAGAGAACAGTCTATGACTGGGGTGGCTGTGGTCTTTGACAGTTTTTAGGGCCTTCCTCTGGCGGTGTCAAGGTCCTGGATGGCAGGCAGCTTAGCCCCAGTGACGTACTTGGCCGTTCGCTCTACCCTCTAGTAGAGGTTGACCGATTTAATCGGAATGGCCGATTTAATTAGGGCCGATTTTCAAGTTTTCATACCAATCGGAAATCGGTATTTTTGGGCGCCGATATTTATTTATTTATTTATTTATTTATTTATTTATTTATTTATTATTATTTTTTTTTTACACCTTTTTATTTAATCTTTATTTAACTAGTTAAGAACACATTCTTATTTTCAATGACGGCCTAGAAGCGGTGGGTTAACTGCCTCGTTCAGGGGCAGAACGACAGATTTTCACCTTGTCAGCTCGAGGGAACCAATCTTGCAACCTTACAGTTAACTAGTCCAACGCAATAACGACCTGCCTCTCTCTCGTTGCACTCCACAAGGAGACTGCCTGTCACGCAAATGTAGTAAGCCAAGGTAAGTTGCTAGCTAGCATTAAACTTTTCTTATAAAAAAACAATCAATCATAATCACTAGTTAACTACACATGGTTGATGATATTACTAGATATTATCTAGCGTGTCCTGCGTTGCATATAATCTGACTGAGCATACAAGTATCTAAGTATCTGACTGAGCGGTGGTAGGCAGAAGCAGGCGCGTAAACATTCATTCAAACAGCACTCTCGTGCATTTTGCCAGCAGCTCTTTGCTGTGCGTCAAGCATTGCGCTGTTTATGACTTCAAGCCTATCAACTCCTGAGATGAGATCGATAAGTCATACAGAAAATGCAACCAAACAACACATTTCTGAATGTGTTATTATGAATTAACTTTCTCCCTGACACTGAAAACTTCATGTAAAATATGACTCTGATCATTGTACAAGAAGCCCATTTTCTGGCTATTTATACCAGAAAGAGCGTGGTGGGACTCCCCATAATAGAGGAATAAAACATTAAAGTGGAGTATGGCTGGCTAGTTAGCGCGCGCTACTCGCTCTGAGCCTTGGGGTGGTTGTTTCCCTTGCTCTGCATGGGTAACGCTGCTTCGATGTGGTGGCTGTTGTCGTTGGGTTGCTGGTTCGAGCCCAGGGAGGAGCTAGGAGAGGGACGGAAGCTATACTGTTACACTGGCAATACTAAAGTGCCTATAAGAACATCCAATAGTCAAAGGTTAATGAAATACAAATGGTATAGAGAGAAATAGTCCTATAATTCCTATAATAACTACAACCTGAAACTTCTTACCTGGGAATATTGAAGACTCATGTTAAAAGGAACCACCAGCTTTCATATGTTCTCATGTTCTGAGCAAGGAACGTTAACGTTAGCTTTCTTACATCGCACATATTGCACTTTTACGTTCTTCTCCAACACTTTGTTTTTGCATTATTTAAACCAAATTGAACATGTTTCATTATTTACTTGAGGCTAAATTGATTTTATTGATGTATTATATTAAGTTAAAATAAGTGTTCATTTAGTATTGTTGTAATTGTCATTATTACAAAGATTTAAAGTTTTAAATCGGCCGATTAATCGGTATCGGCTTTTTTGGTCCTCCAATAATCGGTATCGGTATCTGCGTTGAAAAATCATAATCCGTCGACTTCTATTCTGTAGTGCCTTGCGGTCAGAGGCAGCGCAATTGCCGTACCAGGCAGTGATGCAACCGTTCAGGATGCTCTCGAAGTTGCAGCTGTAGAACCTTTTGATATTAATCAATGCTCTTAGGTTTCTCCTGAATGTTTTGGCATTCAGCTCCAAAAAGTCACTTTCTGACCACTTCTTCCATGGGCAAACATTTAAGGAAAGTTTTCTTTTAAATCAAAGGGTATGCAGTTATTGAATTCAAATGGATTTACCCATATTGATGCTGCATTTAATTAAATGTTCTCTGTCAAACAACCAATAATACTGCGCTACTGGTTATTTTCCTGTGTTTGGTCCGGACTGCGTTCTCACCTGCAGCAAAACGCAACCAATTCGGTTTGAAAGCCCCCTAAAACCAGAAAGCTCAGACTCATCTTATTAAATACTTCCCACCACTTGAACCTGTGTCATCACCTGGATCCTGGCTAGGTTGGGTTAGCCAGGGTTAGTCATCTTCTCTACAGGAATCTGGTAGTTTCATATTAATCAATGCTCTTAGGTTTCTCCTGCTTTCATACCCCACCACACAACCTCTTAGAGTATTTTACACGTTTACTCTTGAAAGAGCCTGTGGCTAAGCATGTTATTGTGTTAAAGGCATGTGGGGACTCGGTACCATAAGGGAGAAGGTAGGAGCATCTCTGGCTTCAAACCTGTCATTTGTTCTCTGAGATGAAGAGGAGGATGTAAAGTGAGCATCACTCATGGTGTTCTGTTCTGGCATTCCACCCAGGTCTTTGTTGTGTCAATGGGAGAGTGACTGGGAGGGTCTGCCTTTGGCCCTGGTGGGGGAAACACTGACTGGGACAGGTTCTCAGAAACAGTGATCCAGTAAACACTGTGTCTAGAATAGATTCTCAGGAACAGGGACTCTTCTCCTGAGTGATGCTGCTGAGTGGTGATTAGTTAGTTACAATATCACCCCATCCGATTGGGAAAGACCCTCCTATCGGTCTGCCTGTCTGAGCCTCTCCTGGGATCTGCTGGATCATATCCTTATGGTGGATGATGCCAATCATACCTCCACCCTTCTGCTGTGTCACAGAGCCCAGCCCAGCACAACACAACGGTAGACTACTGCCAGACCAGGAAGAACAAGTACTTCAGGTAGTACAAACTGAGTGAACCAATGAGCTGCACACATGTTACAAAATAGAGGTTCTCTTGAAATGTTTGTCGTAAACAGAACAAGCAGGCACATCTATGGAGGCATGCCAAATGCCATGACTTTCAAGTGACTTGATTTTCCACTCATCACTTTTCGTTGTTCCAAACTAACAATACTGTGTACTGTAACTTAGCATTTTGCAGGAGTTAATTGAGACAATAATAGTGTGGTGTTGTATTTTGGTTTTGCTCACACAAACCTCAACATGAACATGGATGGAATATTTTTCAGCCTCACTATGTGCATCCTGAAGAGGAAGATTAAAGGCAGAATGTGAGGGATTGTGGATGGCCTTCCTCTAGTCCACTGCAGAGAGCTATATAGACCAATACTTACTGTGTTGTGAGTGAGCCTGGAGGGACGCACTTACTCCACATTAACCAATTAAAGGGCCATGGTGGGCAGGCGATGGGCTAGAGCCCCATTATTAGGGTGACTGATTTACGCTGTCCAGTCTGTAATTGCTGTATGCCTAGTGGAGCACAGGCTATAGATGAATGGTACATGGCGTTTCCCAACACCCCGGTGTCTCATTATTTGCTCACTGACATTTATGGGAATAGGATGTAGATGAGTAGGGGGGGGGTCCTGCTCGTAAGGCTTATTACTAGCACAGCTAAGGCGCTGGCCAGACCTAAAGGGCTCTGGTGCTGTCCTCTTCCATTATGGTTTGTACAACCATCACCACTTCTAAAGCCCCTCAAATCTGTCTGGATCCAACTTCAGCTGTTCATTTTAATCCCCCTGATTAGGAAAAGTTGGGAATCAATTATGGTAATTGTGAGTGTGTTACCTAAATGTGTTGGCCTAATTCAGTAGTTGGGTGATCTGTGTTTTTAAGGAAGGTTTCGTGATTTAGAATTGTCTCTGGTTTTTTGGGTTGTGTTTATTGTTCTAAATGCTTACCCCAGCAGTGCTGTTGAACAATGTAACTCAACTCTGGAAGAATATTATTAGCCCCTGCTGTGTTGAAATCAGGTTGCATGGAAGACTTGTCAAGTTGATACTAATGCTCACTTTGCCTGGAGGTAATCAATTAAGGATGACAATCCACTTTTCCTAATCAAACCAACACCCAGAGATCGACTCCCCACTGTTGTGATTTGATGTGAATGGGTCATTTATGTGTCCTCGTTAACAACAACAGATGGCTACTGCCAACTCTGCCTCTCCTCAGCCACTCAGCCTCTCCACTAGACTGCTGCATGGGGATCTCTGTCTGTACAACTGCCCTCTTTAGAGTGGAGTTGAAGTGGCACTGTCCTCTGCAGTCCATGTCTGTTCAGCTAAAAGCATGTCTGTCTGTTCTGATCAACTGTTCCTCTAACCAAAGGCCTGTCTGTCTGTGTTCATCCCACATTAATTCTCTGGCTGTTTGGCCCGGCCGCGACAGGATTTGTCTTGTGCTGTGTGCCTCTCATCCGTGACATTGTCTCAGCTTATTGTTAACATTTCCTCCAGCTCTCTATCTGAAAGCTGTGATCATTCAGGAGGTATTTATAGCCATGATGTTGCTTTGTTTTGCTCTGTGGCTAAAGATATTCCCAGGCCAGCAGGCAGTAGTGCATAATACTGCTTGTGTTTTAGATGGTTTCAGTGGTGTCTCCTTGTAATACTCATAACTAGCTAACTGTTTTACACTGACTGAGGCCTGGTCATGTGTTGGGTTAAGCTATGTATTCTGACAGGGCACCGTGAAAGGATTCACATGTGGTCCTGCACAGAGATTGGGAGGGTGCAGAGGTGGCTGGTTCAGCTGCCACTTGCCTGGACAGACCCTACCAACAGCTGCAGGAGTGGTAGAGGGTGGGGTAGGGTGACCAGGGGAGTCGGTGTCTCAATATGCCCATTGAGCTGAAGCAGAACTGGAGGGGCACCACTGTCTCAGCTGTCTGGGGCTGGAACTGTGCCTGCTGCTCATACCCAAACACTGGTCAAGTCCCTGCTCACAGTCCTCTGCCCTCTGCAACCGCACAAAGGCACACACACATGTGCACACGCACCCATACAGGCACACTGACAGGCACACGACGTACCTCATGCATGACATACCAACTGGTGTGGGTCAATCTCATGTTGTAAACAGCTTCACTGAGGAATAGTCAACCAGATTCAGCTGCGGGCAGAATTTTTTGAGGATGGTCAAGGGGCCGGAACATAATTACAAATCATTTGTAAAATAATTGACGAAAACACAACCATTTCAAACCATGCTTACATTTGTATGTGATGACATGTATCTCTCTATTATGCATGGAATACTTGGAACAGAGTTGGTATTTTTACTGTCTTATGTCCAAAATATATACAGTACCAGTCAAAAGGTTGGATACACCTACTCATTCCAGGGTTTTTCTTTATTTTTACTGTTTTCTACATTGTAGGATAATAGTGAAGACATTAAAACTATGAAATAACACATATGGAATCATGGAGTGACCAAAAAGGCTTAAACAAATCAAAATATATTTGAGATTCTTCAAAGTAGCCACCCTTTACCTTGATGACCGCTTTGCACACTCTTGGCATTCTCTCAACCAGCTTCATGAGGTAGTCACCTGGAATGCATTTCAATTTACAGGTGTGCCTTGTTAAAAATTAATTTGTGGAATTTCTTTCCTTAATGCATTTGAGCCAAACAGTTGTGTTGTGACAAGGTAGGGGTGGTATACAGAAGATAGCCCTATTTGGTAAAAGACCAAGTCCATATTATGGCAAGAACAGCTCAAATAAGCAAAGAGAAACAACAGTCCATCATTACTTTAAGACATGAAGGTCAGTCAATGTGTAAAATTAAGAACTTTGAACGTTTATTCAAGTGTAGTTGCAAAAACCATCAAGCGCTATGATGAAACTGGCTCTTATGAGGACCGCCACAGGAAAGGAAAACCACATGTTAACTCTGCTGCAGAGGATAAGTTCATTATTTACCAGCCTCAGAAATTGCAGCCCAAATAAATGATTCACAGAGTTCAAGTAACAGACACATTTCTACAAAGAAACCAGTACTAAAAGACACCAATCAGAAGTCTTTCTAGTCCAAGAAACATGAACATTAGACCGGTGGAAATCTGTCCTTTTGGTCTTTGTGAGATGCAGAGTTGGTGAGCGGATCTCTGCATGTGCGGTTCCTACCAAGAAGCATAGAGGAGGTGGTGTGATGGTGCTTTGCTGGTGAGACTCAGTGATTTATTTAGAATTCAAGGCACACTTAACCAGCATGGCTACCACAGCATTCTGCAGCGATACACCATCACATCTGGTTTGCGCTTAGTGGGACTATCATTTTTATTTATTTTTTTCAACAGGACAATGACCCAACACACCTCCAGGCTGTGTAAGTGCTATTTGACAAAGAAGGAGAGTTGTGTAGTGCTGCATCAGATTACCTGGTCTCCACAATCACCGAACCTCAACCAAATTTTGGCCCGCGGGCCGCCAGCTATGGAACCTTTTACATGGTTTTGCCAAACGGTGGTTGTTGCTTAGTTGTTAATATTTCAGGGATCAGCTATATTTCTGTCAACATTGATTGACCAAACTCTTATTCAAAGATCAATCTTAATTGATAAAAAAAAATGGACTGATTTGAATTAATACATTTAGCCGTTTTCTGAGTCTTAGTCTTTATGAGTTGAAATTCTCCAGCTCTCAGTTAAAAATAGGCTTGAGGCTGACTGAATAAAAATATTTGTAATAGTGTGATATGCTTGAGCAGTGTTCTTCTGACATTAGGAAATTCAGGGCCTGTAGCAGTTGTAGTGCCTCTTGCCCCCCCCTGGAGGCTATGAGTGTATCTCAGCAAGTGGCATCTCAGCAACAGCCATCTGCTGTTGACCTCAAGACTGCCCCTACCCCTCTGCTCTGTTCCTCAAGAGACCTCCACCACAACTCACCTCCCCCAGTGAGCTCAGATTTCCTATGTCTCACACACACAGCGAGCCCCTCTCTCCCTCCCTCCCACCCAGTCCCTCTGTGGAGAAGTTTTAAGAGAGAGGGAACTCGTCAGACGTCTGTACTAGGATTGTCCTGGCTGGGATTGTCCTTGCTGACTGGGTCAGGCATCTGTACTGGGATTGCCCTGGCTGACTGGGAATAAGTGGAAGATGTACTGGGAGCTGTGGCTGAGCCAGTTGACAGCGACAGACCTGCATCATATGCTGGTGGGGAACAAAGGTGGGAGAGCATCAGCTCTAGACAGGGCAGAGTCACACCTGACCACTAGGCCAGTTTAATGTCCTTAGCAGATGTCCTGACAGATTAACTATACTGCTGCCATGTAGTGTACTGTGTAGTTTGCTTGCTGAATGGAGCAATGTGTACTTTAGTAGTTCTGTGTTTAGAACGGAGCAATGTGTACTTTAGTTTTGTGTGTTTAGAATGGAGCAATGTGTACTTTAGTTTTGTGTGTTTTAGAATGGAGCAATGTGTACTTTAGTAGTTCTGCGTGTTTAGAATGGAGCAATGTGTACTTTAGTAGTTCTGCGTGTTTAGAATGGAGCAATGTGTACTTTAGTAGTTCTGCGTGTTTAGAATGGAGCAATGTGTACCGTAGTTGTTCTGCGTGTTTAGAATGGCACAATGCGTAGTTCTGTGTGTTTAGAATAGAGCAATGTGTACTTTAGTTGTTCTGCGTGTTTAGAATGGCACAATGCGTAGTTCTGTGTGTTTAGAATAGAGCAATGTGTACTTTAGTTGTTCTGCGTGTTTAGAATGGCACAATGCGTAGTTCTGTGTGTTTAGAATAGAGCAATGTGTACTTTAGTAGTTCTGCGTGTTTAGAATGGAGCAATGTGTACTTCAGTAGTTCTGCGTGTTTAGAATGGAGCAATGTGTACTTTAGTTGTTCTGTGTGTTTTAGAATGGCACAATGCGTAGTTCTGTGTGTTTAGAATGGCACAATGCGTAGTTCTGTGTGTTTAGAATGGAGCAGTGTGTACTTTTAATAGTTCTGTGTGTTTCCTGTTTTACTCCCTATTTCACGTGTGACACTCATTAGGCTGGATTTGGAGATCTGGGTCATTTGATCAACTTTTTATTTGCCTACCTCCTCATGCCTTTTGCACACAATGTATATAGACTCTCTCTTTTTTTCTACTGTGTTATTGACTTGTTAATTGTTTACTCCATGTGTAACTCTGTGTTGTCTGTTCACACTGCTATGCTTTATGAGAACTTGTTCTCAACTAGCCTACCTGGTTAAATAAAGGTGAAATAAAAGATGCAGGACTTCATAGTTGAGGTTAAGCTTTAATTCAACTCAGTCTTACACAGTGTATATCTTAAAGGGTAAGTTCACCAAAATGCCATATTGGTTTCCTTACCCTGTATGCAGTCTATCGACAAAGGATGACCGCAATCCATTTTCTGGTTTAGTTTAACATTTTAGCATTTGGAACAAATCCCATTCAAGCCATAGGACCAATAATATAATTTTTTTGCGCATCATGTTCAAATCATCTATCAGTGACTTTGTTGAGCTTCACAATACATTTTAGATACTTTTGGACATGATGTGTGAAAAATGATCATATTTGTCCAATGACTTAAATGGGATTTGTGCCACAAATGCAAAAACTTTAACATGTGGAAACCGTGCCAGAGAAACCAGACCAAAGCATGGATTGCTGTCGTACCTTGTCCATAAACTGCTGTGAACTATCCCTTTAACTTCTCAGATGCTATTGCTTTTGATCAATTCCACTGTAACAGAATGACACTGAGACTTTAAAATGTATGTCAAACAAAAACCAATGATGGCAATGAACAGAGCAGCAGATGCGAAGTTTGGCAACAGAATGACGGTTTGCCGTTTGTGCCGTCATTCTGTTACCAAACTTTGCATCTGCACTGTTCTTCAAGTAAATGTAGTAGTAGGAAATAGTAAATTGTTTAAAATGTCAAAGTAAAACTTATCGAGTCTTATCGCCCCAAATAATGGCCAAAAGCCACCCACGGAAGAAATAGGTAGGAAGATGTTTGGTATTATATTTATTGAATATTATCTGAATCCTAGATATTAATATGGCCAATTTGGGTGTCATCAATTAGCTTAATTTCTCAGATCAAATTATATTTTAACAAAATGTTTCATGAATGTTAATTGTATCTGTTTCTGACTACAGAAACGATTCCAGAACAATCTGGGTGTCAAAATCCTCTTCCTTGTGCTTTTTGAATTTGGAACGACCCAGGAAGTGTAATTAGGAAGGGATGATGCCTTTCAGAAATGATATTTACTGTAACATTAGCTACTGACCACCACAGACTGACACTGATGGTACCAGTCACTTACTGTACTGTAGATGTATCACTTAAACTTTGGTGTAGCCAGTCATTCCTTAGTTGTATTGGGGTAATTCCACGGTAACGGAGTGAAAGTAGTCTTTGTCCATACAGTTGTATAGTTTGTTTAACTTTGCAATCATTGTTTTGTTTTTTTACATATATCTTATGCCAACTCTCGACTTTCTTTTCAATGCCTCTACCTGTCTTTAATTCACTTGTCTCCCTCTCTCCCTAACAGTGGGTAAGTCCCACTCAGCAGCTGTCCAGACATGCTTTAGAGTTTGTTGGCAGCTGTTAAGGAGTTATTGAGGCTCAGGCATGTTGTGTGGGCGTGGTGACCCACAGACGCTGACAGAGACCCTCCCCACAGCTACTACACTCTTTACATACAGGCAGGGAAGAAGAAAGTAGTGACTTCCTGTAGGACCTAGTCCTCAGATCTCAGATTAGTGTGTTTGGAAAAAGAAGCGAGTCAATGTTGAGCGTGGACATGCAGAGTATGTATTTGAGGACCCTTCAACCCAGCAGCAGTTTTGAGAAAGAGTGGGTTAGGCTGACATGCCGGCCCTACACGGGGGTAACGGATGTGGACGGGCCTAGACTCTCGGGTAGCTACAACTTAGCTCTTTCTGTTTATGTTGGTAGACTCCAGCTGCCTATTAATTGGACAGCTATTGATATTACGCTAGCAGTGGTAAATGGTAGCCTATTTCACAGTTGATTAGTGCAGATTGTTAAAGGAACAGAAACTGATTTTTGGTTGAAATAAAGAATTTATGCATGTTTTGGGTCCCTAAAAGGTAGGTACGTGTTTTGTTAGGCATATCTGGGGCACTCATGTGGTTTATGTATTTTGAAGTTGAGATTTCAACAGATATTTTTAGTCCGCTTGACTTTCACTGAACCATTCACCGACCGCTTTCTTTCTCTATCGCTCCCTTTCCCTTCCTCCAGAGGCCCTCCACCGACCCTTCGGCCTGGACTCGGCAGCGTTGACGGAGGCGGTGCGCTGGAGCTCCAAGGAGAACCTGCTGGGTGCTGCCGAAAGCGACCCTAACCTCTTTGTTGCACTTTATGACTTTGTTGCCAGTGGCGACAACACGCTGAGCATTACGAAAGGTATGTATTCTGACAGAGATTTTTATCAATAGCTGCCGTCCCAATAGATAACCTGGTTTCATTTCCTCACCCTGCATCATCGCAAACCACTCCTTATCTAAAGATGATTTGCTTCGAGGTATGGGGACCTTCTGCAGGGGAGGTCAGTTCTTCAGGAGATCCTCTAAAATACAGTACCATGGTACCCTCCAGTGAACTATGTTTGTTTATTCCAATCCTTGTTCTACTTTCCCTTTTTATTTAATCCGTGTCCCTGTTTTCCCCAGCAGCAGTTTGCTGATCAAAGAGCTGTCTCCTGGGTAATGCGCTTAAAATCATAATATTTTGGAGAGTCAGACTTTTTAAATTAACAGATATAAAAGCATTCGCTAAAGATGGAGAAATATCTTAAGCCGATGCCTGCCTTCACCAGTCGCCCCATTGCTGCTGCCTGAGATGGAGCTAATGTTTAGACTGTGAGTCACTGCATGCCCAAGGGAGAGGCAGGCAGGCTTGCCCTCCCACACCCTTGTTAGGCTCTAATGCACTTTTAATGTGGAATCCTTTCAACTGTAATAATAACAGGTGCATAAACCCAGCAGGGTTTATCCACCTGCTGGGTGATCACAGAGAGTGACTTGGCGGCCCTGCCGGCCCTTAATCGCTGTCTCAGATCAATGCCATGTCTCAGATCAATGCCATGTCTCAGATCAATGCCATGCCTCAGATCAATGCCATGCCTCAGATCAATGCCATGCCTCAGATCAATGCCATGCCTCAGATCAATGCCATGCCTCAGATCAAAGCCATGCCTCAGATCAAAGCCATGCCTCAGATCAAAGCCATGCCTCAGATCAAAGCCATGCCTCAGATCAAAGCCATGCCTCAGATCAAAGCCATGCCTCAGATCAATGCCATGCCTCAGATCAATGCCATGCCTCAGATCAATGCCATGCCTCAGATCAATGCCATGCCTCAGATCAATGCCATGCCTCAGATCAATGCCATGCCTCAGATCAATGCCATGCCTCAGATCAATGCCATGTCTCAGATCAATGCCATGCCTCAGATCAATGCCATGCCTCAGACCAGTAATGTCCACCGCAGGCGCCTGACATTGTGTTTCCACCCGGAGCTCTCTGGCTCCCCACAGTGTGTCGCAGAGGAAACTGTCTAGTGTGAGTGGTTAGGCCAGCCCAATGTTTTTCTGCCTCCCCGGCTGTCCAGTGTCAATAAAGCCTGTAGCTGTATCCTCTGTGGCACCAGAGGGTATTGAGTCTGCAGCATGTTCAGCTCAGCCCATGATGTACAGGGAGAGTGAGTAGGAGGGTGAGAGAGAGAAGAGAGGTTAAGTTGCAGAAAGCTTGGCGGCGCTCCCTGTCCCCTCTCCAGGCCGTGTCTTGTCGCTGCCATAACAGCTCACTGTCATTATCCTCTCACTGGGAGCAGCTTTGAAGGGCTGCAGAGAGCTGCCGGACAGCCAGGGCGTGTTTCAGCTACACAGACACACAGCTCCTCTATAGTACTGCATTCTCTGTCTCTATTTAAGAGGCACTCCCTCCCGTCTCCACCGTTGACCTCATAGGACCCAAACAAAGCAGCAATCCAAGTCACTACATGCGTAGCCCAGACCTACTTTTTGGGACTGTATTAAATGAAGCATCAATAGGGGCCATTTAAACCCTATGAAGGAACCAACAACTTCAAGGGGTGATAATGTCCTAAAGTCTAAATGTTTGAAGATGATGTGCTTTTACCTGACTGTCTCCTTGTCCCTCTCTGCCCAGGTGAGAAGCTGAGGGTGCTCGGCTACAACCAGAATGGGGAGTGGAGCGAGGTGCGCTCCAAGAATGGCCAGGGCTGGGTGCCAAGCAACTACATCACGCCCGTCAACAGCCTGGAGAAGCACAGCTGGTACCACGGGCCCGTTTCGCGCAGCGCTGCAGAATACCTGCTAAGCAGCCTCATCAACGGCAGCTTCCTGGTCCGGGAGAGCGAGAGCAGCCCAGGACAGCTGTCCATCTCCCTGCGCTACGAGGGGCGTGTCTACCACTACCGCATCAACACCGCCTCAGATGGCAAGGTAGCTAGTGTCTGGGACCTACAGATGGGCTGTCTCTCACCCTTTTCTTTACTTTTGTTGTGAAACTACTCTGCCCCTGCTAATTTTCCTGCTCTGTCTCTGTTGGCCATCTCTTGTTTCTCCTCACGGTGCTGACCCCTGTGTGTCCCTGTCTGTCTTTCTGTCCCAAGGTTTACGTCACAGCAGAGAGCCGCTTCAGCACCCTGGCCGAACTGGTCCACCACCACTCCACCGTGGCCGATGGCCTGGTCACCACGCTCCACTACCCGGCACCCAAGTGCAACAAGCCCACCGTCTACGGTGTGTCGCCCATCCACGACAAGTGGGAGATGGAGCGCACCGACATCACCATGAAGCACAAGCTGGGAGGGGGGCAGTACGGAGAGGTGTACGTGGGAGTCTGGAAGAAATACAACCTCACCGTTGCAGTTAAAACACTCAAGGTTGGTCTCTCTATAAAGATTGGTGGACGCATGTAAAATCTCCATCTTTTGTGTGTCTATTTTGTGAAATCCTCTATGGGATCATGAAATATGAATGGGATGTGGTATTTAGTGGTTGATGGTCACCATCTGCTGGTGAAATGCGGTATTACATCAACATGAAACTCAATGGGGGCAACGACTACTGTTGGAGATATGTTTGTTTATTCACAGTTTAACTTGTTCTGCTCACCTTGGTATCCTGATACTAAGATATTGAATGAATCCAGTGAATATTGACCTTTCTGCTTGTTTGTCTTCCAGGAGGACACTATGGAGGTGGAGGAGTTCCTGAAAGAGGCAGCAGTCATGAAGGAGGTGAAACATCCCAACCTGGTGCAGTTGCTAGGTCAGTGCTGCTCACAGTACAGCTCCACTTACTAACAGCACATGGGATATCTACCGGCTGTTTCTAGACTCGAGGCGTAGTTACCTCTGACCTCTGTTGGCTTGACTCTGTCCAGGTGTGTGTACGTTGGAGCCTCCCTTCTACATCGTGACAGAGTACATGCCCCATGGTAACCTGTTAGACTACCTGAGGGAGTGTGACCGGGAAGAGGTGAACGCAGTGGTGCTGCTCTACATGGCCACGCAGATCTCCTCTGCCATGGAGTACCTGGAGAAGAAGAACTTCATTCACCGGGACCTGGCGGCTAGGAACTGTCTGGTGGGGGAGAACAGCGTGGTGAAGGTGGCTGACTTTGGGCTGAGCAGGCTGATGACAGGGGACACGTACACGGCCCACGCCGGAGCCAAGTTCCCCATCAAGTGGACCGCCCCCGAGAGCCTGGCCTTCAACACCTTTTCTATCAAGTCTGATGTGTGGGGTGAGTCAGAGCCAGATTTTCAGTCATCGCGTGTACTAAATCAGTCAACATTCGTGTGAGCGTGTTTCTCATCCTATGATGGTCTCTCGTCCTTCAGCTTTCGGTGTGCTGCTGTGGGAGATAGCAACGTACGGTATGTCTCCGTACCCAGGGATCGACCTGTCTCAGGTATACGACCTGCTGGAGAAGGGCTACCGCATGGAGCAGCCAGAGGGCTGTCCACCCAAGGTCCACGAGCTGATGAGAGCCTGTGAGTATGGGCACCACACTTAGTACACACACACACAGTACACACACACAGTCCCTCGCACTATCATCCATTCACGTATGTCCTGCATAGAAGCTCTATAACCTAAATGGAGTAAGAAATAACATTAACTTTGTTTTGGTGTGATATCAGGCTGGCAATGGAGCCCGTTGGACCGACCCTCGTTTGCCGAGACCCACCAGGCTTTTGAGACAATGTTCCACGATTCCAGCATCTCTGAAGGTACTTGTACGACACAGTCACATTACTACCCTCATGGCTGAAACACGGTCAGATACGACAGTCACATTACTACCCTCATGGCTGAAACACGGTCAGATACGACAGTCACATTACTACCCTCATGGCTGAAACACAGTCAGATACGACAGTCACATTACTACCCTCATGGCTGAAACACGGTCAGATACGACAGTCACATTACTACCCTCATGGCTGAAACACGGTCAGATACGACACAGTCACATTACTACCCTCATGGCTGAAACACGGTCAGATACGACACAGTCACATTACTACCCTCATGGCTGAAACACGGTCAGATACGACAGTCACATTACTACCCTCATGGCTGAAACACGGTCAGATACACTTCTCTTGGAGGCATTTCCTTCTGCTGCCTGACTATTCAAGCCTGTCAGTTTTGGCACTAAAGCGGATGCATTTGTGGACATAAGAGAGATAATGGCCTTTAATGATGCGTAAACATCTCCTGTAGGGCCTTTTCAGAGTGGTACAGCATGCCTGGTGCCTCAGGGAGAGACGGAGGATGATATTTGAGTGAGGATGAGGAAAGGGCAGGCTGAACTGAGGTGAGGGGAGTACAGAGAGAACGAAGGGCTTTCAGAGAACCATTATAAACTCAGCATTGATTTATTCAGTTATTCCAGTGAATGCAGTACTACTATTTCTAGCAAGGGATTCAATATGTATAACGGTCTAATGTAAATGTCCACTTCATTAAGCATTCCTTTCCTGTGGCTCCCTCTCTCTCTCTGTAGAGGTAGCAGAGGAGCTGTGTAAGACGGCCTCCTCTGGCCATGGCCCGTCACCACACTCCTTCAGCCACGACATGCCCCTGCTGCCCTCCAAGTCGCGCACGCTCAAGAAGCATACGGAGAACAAGGAGAACATCGAGGGGGGTCTGGATTGCAGGCAGGAGACACACACAGCCAGCACCCACAGCCCCTCAGGTACCTGCCTTGCCCGCCACCGTGCCTGTAGACTGAGGACAAGGGCTGCTGTCACAGGAACACCTCACCCAGTAGTCACCACAGGTGGTGCCATTACACAATCACAACAGAGAAAGGGTTTGGATTAAAGGCATTCTCAATCCTCTCTCTATCTTCCTCCCTTACCTGAAGGGCTGTAGGGAGCTGGGTAAATAGGTCTGTTTGTATGCGTCTGCGCTCATGTCTGCGCTCATGTCTGCCATCTGTTTTATTAACATGACGATTGAGGGTTTGAATTGTAATCCTCCGGTCTCTGTCTGTTGCATCCTCCCCACACAACACACACAACTCTAAAGATCACTAAGAATGACTACATACGTATGTACCAATACCTCAATTAAAAGCAGATCATATTTTGTATGGTTTTTGCCATGTTGTCATTCATGTTTTATTGCATGTTTTCTTGTGTAAAAACCAAAGGCGATTTATGTTCCTGTCAACCCTTATACTCTCACTCATTTCTCTGACTCAGGCTGGTGACTTGCTCACTCTGGCGCTCATCTATTACACATACAGAGCCGCTTCGCATCTCTAGTACAAGGTGTCACCGCAAAGTTATTGGGTCTGGTACCTTTTTAACTCCCTGTTCTCTGTCCTCTGTTCTCTGTGGGTCTGGTACATTTTTAACTCCCTGTTCTCTGTCCTCTGTTCTCTGTGGGTCTGGTACATTTTTAACTCCCTGTTCTCTGTCCTCTGTTCTCTGTAGGTCTGGTACCTGTAACTCCCTGTCCTCTGTTCTCTGTTCTCTGTAGGTCTGGTACCTGTTTAACTCCCTGTTCTCTGCAGGTCTGGTACCTGTTTAACTCCCTGTTCTCTGTAGGTCTGGTACCTTTTTAACTCCCTGTTCTCTGTCCTCTGTTCTCTGTAGGTCTGGTACCTGTAACTCCCTGTCCTCTGTTCTCTGTTCTCTGTAGGTCTGGTACCTGTTTAACTCCCTGTTCTCTGCAGGTCTGGTACCTGTTTAACTCCCTGTTCTCTGTAGGTCTGGTACCTGTTTAACTCCCTGTTCTCTGTCCTCTGTTCTCTGTAGGTCTGGTACCTGTTTGACTCCCTGTCCTCTGTAGGTCTGGTACCTGTTTAACTCCCTGTTCTCTGTTCTCTGTTCTCTGTAGGTCTGGTAGCTGTTTAACTCCCTGTCCTCTGTTCTCTGTAGGTCTGGTACCTGTTTAACTCCCTGTCCTCTGTTCTCTGTAGGTCTGGTACCTTTTTAACTCCCTGTTCTCTGTGGGTCTGGTACCTTTTTAACTCTCTGTTCTCTGTCCTCTGTTCTCTGTAGGTCTGGTACCTGTTTGACTCCCTGTCCTCTGTTCTCTGTAGGTCTGGTACCTGTTTAACTCCCTGTCCTCTGTTCTCTGTAGGTCTGGTACCTGTTTGACTCCCTGTTCTCTGTAGGTCTGGTACCTTTTTGACTCCCTGTTCTCTGTTCTCTGTAGTTCTGGTACCTGTTTGACTCCCTGTCCTCTGTTCTCTGCAGGTCTGGTACCTGTTTAACTCCCTGTCCTCAGTTCTTTGTAGGTATGGTACCTGTTTAACTCCCTGTCCTCTGATCTCTGCAGGTCTGGTACCTGTTTAACTCCCTGTTCTCAGTTCTCTGCAGGTCTGGTACCTGTTTAACTCCCTGTCCTCAGTTCTTTGTAGGTCTGGTACCTGTTTGACTCACTGTTCTCTGTAGGTCTGGTACCTGTTTGACTCCCTGTCCTCAGTTCTTTGTAAGTCTGGTACCTGTTTGACTCCCTGTTCTCTGTTCTCTGTAGGTCTGGTACCTGTTTGACTCCCTGTCCTCTGTTCTCTGTAGGTCTGGTACCTGTTTGACTCCCTGTCCTCTGTTCTCTGTAGGTCTGGTACCTGTTTAACTCCCTGTCCTCTGTTCTCTGTAGGTCTGGTACCTGTTTGACTCCCTGTTCTCTGTAGGTCTGGTACCTGTTTGACTCCCTGTCCTCTGTTTTCTGTAGGTCTGGGACCTGTTTGACTCCCTGTCCTCTGTTCTCTGTAGGTCTGGTACCTGTTTGACTCCCTGTCCTCTGTTCTCTGTTCTCTGTAGGTCTGGTACCTGTTTGACTCCCTGTCCTCTGTTCTCTGTAGGTCTGGTACCTGCTTGACTCCCTGTCCTCTGTTCTCTGTAGGTCTGGTACCTGTTTGACTCCATGTCCTCTGTTTTCTGTAGGTCTGGAACCTGTTTGACTCCCTGTCCTCTGTTCTCTGTAGGTCTGGTACCTGTTTGACTCCCTGTCCTCTGTTCTCTGTAGGTCTGGTACCTGTTTGACTCCCTGTCCTCTGTTCTCTGTAGGTCTGGTACCTGTTTGACTCCCTGTCCTCTGTTCTCTGTAGGTCTGGTACCTGTTTGACTCCCTGTCCTCTGTTCTCTGTAGGACTGGTGCCTGTTTGACTCCCTGTCCTCTGTTCTCTGTAGGTCTGGTACCTGTTTAACTCCCTGTCCTCTGTCCTCTGTAGGTCTGGTACCTGTTTGACTCCCTGTCCTCTGTCCTCTGTAGGTCTGGTACCTGTTTGACTCCCTGTCCTCTGTCCTCTGTAGGTCTGGTACCTGTTTGACTCCCTGTCCTCAGTTCTCTGCAGGTCTGGTACCTGTTTGACTCCCTGTCCTCTGTAGGTCTGGTACCTGTTGAACTCCCTGTCCTCTGCTCTCTGCAGGTCTGGCAGCCACTCTGCTGGCAGGGGATGGCCGGTCAGGCAGCTCTCCTGCTCTGCCTCGGAAACAGAGGGACAAATCCCCCAGCAGTCTCTTGGAGGACTCCAAGGAGACCACGTTCACACGGGACCGCAAGGCTGGCTTCTTCAGTTCCTTCATGAAGAAGAAGTCTTCCTCCAACTCTCCCTCCTCCCAGCTGCAGCAGAGCCTGCCTACGCCACCCAAGAGGAGCAGCTCGTTCAGGGAGATGGAGACCCAGCCTCACAAGAAGTATGAGCCCACGACTGGCTTTAGCGCCCCTCCTCCTCCCCTTCCCCAGGCAGATGGCCTGGGCTTTTCACCGTCCCACGGAGAGGGGAACCACGTCCAGTCACGCTGCTGTGGAGCCACTTTTGGACAAAAGGCCTCTGCCAACCACACCTCTGGGGCGCCGCCCTCACAGGTGGGCAGTAGTAGTAGCAGCAGCTGGGCAGGCCTGGCAGGCTTCTTCACCCCCCGCCTCATCAAAAAGACCTTAGGGCTACGGACTGGCAAGTCCACTGGGACCGAGGAGGGGGGTGGGGGAACCAAGCCCTTCCCCAGGTCCAATTCCACCTCCTCCATGTCTGCAGGGCTGCCTGACCTGGAGAGGATGGCTCTGACTTTACCCAGGAACCGCAGTAAGCCTCCTCTAGAGCGCACTGCCTCCACCACCTCGCAGCCTGAGAACGGGGCAGCACACACCTCTGAGACCCTTCTCCGTAACATGGATGAGGGAACAGCTCAGATCAGGGACCGGCCTAAAGCCAAGCTGCTTCCCCGGGTGGTGGGGGGAAGCTCTGGGGTGGTGAGAGCTCCTGGCGTTGGGAGTGAAGCAGATTCATATTGTCCCTCGGGGACTCTACGGGGTAGGGAGGTTCAGGAGGCAGGAGGACAGGACCGTCAGGGATGGTCGTCCCCCTCCAAAACAGTGGGATCAGGCCTGTCAGCGGCTCCACACAACCACAAGGTTCCAGTGCTGATCTCGCCCACACTCAAGCATGGCTCGGCCGATGTGCACCTGGTGGGGATGGACTCTCAGGGGAACCGCTTCAAACTACTATCAGAGCATCAAGCGGACCGGGACCGACCACGGCTGGTCAAGCCTAAATGTGCCCCACCTCCCCCTCCCACTCTGCGCCTCCTTGGACACTCCTACAGCGGGGATGGAGAGGAGCAGGCCGGGGTGGCTGTGGAGGTCAATGGTGATGGGGTGA
The DNA here is from genome assembly GCF_057628025.1 of Oncorhynchus mykiss. Taxonomy (NCBI): domain Eukaryota; kingdom Metazoa; phylum Chordata; class Actinopteri; order Salmoniformes; family Salmonidae; genus Oncorhynchus; species Oncorhynchus mykiss. The sequence goes on along the minus strand of NC_143026.1, from coordinate 70,696,448 downwards.
AACGGCCGGGACGAGTAAGGGAAGTTGGAACAGGGAGACCGTCAGTGCCGCCACCACAAGTGCCTCCACCTCCTTCAGCCTCTTCTTCCTCTGCCAACAACACTACCCCTACTAAGATGGCTAACGGTGCCACCAGCACTGGCTCATCCACAGTCCCCTCTGGTGGCTCTAAGCTTCTGCGTCGGACTCGGCAGCAGGCAGAGAGGGTTCAACCAGAGACGATCAGTAAGGAGGCTCTGCTGGAGTATGCTGAGTGCCTGAGAGGTGCCCTCCACAGCAGCCCTGAGCCCTCCTCCAGCAGCCAGGTCCTAGACGCTGCCCACCAGCTGCTAGACTACTGCTCAGGCTACGTGGACTGCATCCCACAGATGCGGAACAAGTTCGCCTTCCGAGAGGCCGTGGGCAAATTAGAGCTCAGTTTGCAGGAGCTGCGGGCATCGTCCTCCTCTGGAAGCGGAGGACCATTCAGTGGCCCGGCGGCTAGCCCTGCTCTGGACAACTTGCACAACTGCATCAAGGAAATTAGTGATGTGGTTCAGAGGTAGCCTCCGGACCCTTTCAAACATTTCCTTTTGTATTCCCTTTGTTGGTTCTATTAACATTTTGGGGACAGAGAACAATCTCAGAAGTACCTCAGAAAATCACTACAAATTGTTTCTCTTATTGTTTACAGTTGACTCTTTCTCAAAAATGCCAGTGGAAAACACTGTTCTATTCTTTGATCATAAACATTGTTGATACCAAACTAGAAAAATTATTGTTTTGCCCCAAATTGTACCTTTTCCACCAGGTTTTAAGGCCTTTCTTTTAACTGGACGTTGAGTATATCAGCAACGTTTTCAGTCCCAGAGTTGATAAAGAACAAAGTCAGTTTGAGTATCTGTCATTTACTAACTCAACCGAGAAACAAAGTGGAGAATAATGCATTCATTCTCCTGGCAACAATGAAAAGAGTCCCTGTGACAGGATGTCACTGTTCAAAACTATTGTCACCTGGGACATCGAGTGTTCCACATAATCAGGTCTACTTTCTCTGCCATTTGGTTTGATTATTTCAATGTCACAACGTTTGAATAGAAAATGTAAGCATTTCAATATTGATGTCCAAATTCCCTTGCACATGACCTAGGTATATGTTTGGAGCCTATGAGAAGAGCGAAGAGAGTGCAGGGTAGTACATGAGCAGGTGGTTTGGGACAGTTTCTAAGTGTCCTTGGACAGTGCTGAATTCCCTGTGGCCCTTTCCCTCAGTGCCTATAGTTTAAATGATTGAAAATCTGCAAATACAACTACTCCTTGACAAAATACTGATCTCATCACAAACTACAGTATGTCTCTAGCACATCAGTGATTTATTTGTACATTATTTGGTTTTAACTTTGGAATGGCTTTATGTATGAACTTGAATTTTAAATTATTGTTTTTTATTAAAAGCACAGACCTATTTTTAAAATGTTATGTAAATATTTGCTTAATATCATATCCAGGAAAAAGTGAGGTCACATTTGCTTGGATAAGTGTTTGACTCTACAAAGAAACTGTAGTAGGAAGTTTATCACAGGACTGAGGCCCACAACCCCATCTGAACATCTGCTAAATGAATGTATTATGTATTGTTATCTTCCTTTTTTGAGAAGATGCCATGTTTAATTGTTGTCTGGTCATCATTTCAGTACCAACATCAGTCAATGCTTATGGTCAATTTACAAAATTGATTCTTAAAGCACGTTTTCTGTTTTGATATCCCTTAGTAGGTGTCATCTCTACACAAACATTTCCATATCAGGTTGCTGGATGTAATTTCATCCTGTTTGTTCTATTGTGCACAAATAACAAGTTTCACCTGTGTCTGCAATCATTTCTCAATAATAATTTGGCTAATGAATCAAGCAATCAAAAACAAAAAAAGCTTGCTTATAACAGAGTGCTCCTCAACTGTTTAAAAAATCCCCTAATCCCCACTTGAGATGTTGGAACCCTAAGTGTATCAAAAGGGGATCATCACGCTCTCCCAGAAGCTTGACTAGTATGTAAAACCTACAAATTCAGGCAAACAAAAGATGTAATGGGTCTACACTCAAAAAGATGTCCCATAAAGCCTACTTAATTTATCCATCCCTTCACTCTTCCCTGCGTCAGGCACAGACGTCTCGGCCCTGTTTGTCGGAACCCTGAGTGTACACTGGATAAAGCCTATGATATAGTAGACATTGATTGGTATATTGCATTTCATCTTAGTATAAACTCTAGTAATGCCCAATATATTTTCACATTTCATTCCATTGTGGTACACTACCTATCTAATCCAGCAGATGAGCTTCAGTGTGCCTCTGGTGATTCAAAGGTCCTCTTGACTAATAGCATGAAATAGTTTATTTTCACTGGGAGGTTCACTTATTATTATTATTATTATCTATTTTTATTTTGACACTGGATACAGCAATGTTTTTCCTATGGTTCTTGGTGCCTTTTGTGAAAGATATGTTATGTGTAGTGCACTACTCAGTTAAGAAACGGATATACAGCGATGTGTAATTGTAAATATCTTGTGCTTTTGTTTTCAGATGACAGATTTTGCAATGATGTTGTGGCCAAGTATAAATATCACTACAACGTGCATTTCTATTATTGGGAGTAAACATTTAGTTTTTTAATTTAAAACTCACATTTAATAGTATATTACTGTGAATTTCTCCCCATCAGTGTTAAACTTGATATAAATAAAATGTTGGAACAATTCTAAGGTCCTTTTTATATTTTTGATTTGTCAAAATGTTCAAGATTTATCCAGAGAGTGACTATTCTTTTGATTAATAGCATACATGTCATTGACCTGTTGGATCAGAGACTGATAATGACCAATGCATTTACTACTCTTCAGGTCAGTATTGAAATGACTTTACTGTAGATATAATACAATTGGTGGGAGGAATATAATGATAGCCGCAGTTAGGGGTTGGATCATTTTCTGGCATGTGATTCAAATCCTTCTGAATTTAGGGCACATCCTGAGCACAGTGCCGCATCTGTGCCTGGAACTACGATCTAAAATTTCCTTTTGAAGAATAAATTGTTCTGAAAAAAATCTGTGCAACCCTCCGCTGAATTTGACATTGGGATGTGGCCCTCGGCCTCGGGATAATAAAATGCCTACCCCTGCTCTATGATATAGGCCTATAAGAAGCTACCTGGGTGGTGGTCACCAGGGATGTGGTGCTGCTCTAGTGAGGGGGGAGCGGTGCTCCCTCCCTTATTTCAATTTGAGTATACACAGAGTTGGTTGTAATATTTCTGGATTCTAAATAAATTATTTAATTACTGAATTTTCATGAAAATGGCACCACTTTGCCACCACCAGGAAAAATTGCCCTAGGATGAGCTACTAATGTACTGTTACAAGGGTTGCCAAATATCAGAACTCAAAATCAAAAACGGATCATGCAATATGCTTTATGTATTTTGGACAATTTTTTTATGATGTTGACTACTTTAAAATCAAAAGACCAAATCGCCCTCAAATGGTCTCATGGATGGAATGTTTTTCATATTTTTCAGAATTTCATTGTTAATAAAGCCGCTATGACCTTGCATTAATGTTTTTCCTGTCCAACAGCGCCACCATGCGGCGCAACAAACATACTTTATAGGTTAGCTCGACTCATCACTGAGCATGTGACAAATTTCATCAGTCAGAGAGAGTTTTTGTATGGAGGTCAATGAGTGTTGAATTTAGTTAACAAAAAATGGAATTGCTTATTTGATAGAACATAAATGTTGTAATTAAGTTGTTACAACTGTACTGATTATAAGTAGGACACGTGATATCCTGGAAACTTTAAGAAAAAACACTTCATATCAGAGTTGTGCCTGGTCATCACTGGTTACCACATCCACAAAGTCCTAAACCCTGCCTATCTCTATTTTTAACCTAACCTTAAACACACTGCTAACCCTAACCTTAAATTGAGACGAAAAAGCACATTTTTGTTTTAATTTTTACGAATAGCCAACTTGGACTTTGTAGCTGCATTAATTAGTGGAAACCATTGTGCCGGTTGTTCATGCGTCAATCTGCCCTCTCAGTGGCTAGAATGGTCCCACCTGATATTGCCTCCCAACTGCCTTCCATTTAGATTTTAATTTATTTGTTGGAGTGGCCTCGGGAGTATCTGGTCAATATACTGGAAAATCTGTGGTTTGGAATGCATACCAAGTTTTTTTACAATATGAATACAAGTGACTGATTTATATGAATTTGTGACAGACCACGCCCATGTGAATGCTTATGCTCATGTTGGTTTAGGTACTGGAAAATATTGCTTTAGGAGAACTTAGTACAAAGATGCAACACATCATGTTTTGTGCAGATGGGTCATTCTGTGCCAGAGGAGTAGTGGTTTAAATGTTTTTCACAAAATTTGAAATGAAGGCCCTTGAGGCAAACGTGTTCCTTGTGAGGAGAGTGACCTATGTTCCGAATTGTATGACTAGGTCAAATGGGGTGAGGGGCGTGACCTTTCAATTTGCATTTTCAATCGTTTGATATAGCACCACCATCGTGGCAATTGGCATTGCATGATAGGGTGTGGCCCTTACCCCTTTACGCAAAGTTGCACCCTCCGAAGCCTTACCATCTCACGGGAATTTAAATGGTAATGTTCCATTGTGGAAGAAGAGGAATAGTAACCAAGGGCAACAAATCCAATAGGGTTTCACCAGCGAGGTAGGCAAGTGGTGGTTTCTTCCCTGTCCTCTCTGTGGCTATGGCGTGAATGATGAATAACTGTAGGCGTGTGCAGAGGCCCGTTGGTCGGAGGCTTGACCACTTTGAGCTGACCAAATCCGACATGACATAAGAACTGCCACTGACAGAACTCCAGGGGTTGCTAAAATAGCTATCCTCAAAATAGTCTGTTATGGACATGGGCTTACTGTGCAAGTGCTTATCTTACAGAAACGAAGGCCACCTCTACTGCGTATGCAGACAATCTGATCCACCACATGAAACTTATCACACCAATGAGGTCTAGGATCCAAATTTACCGCGTCTGCCTTGATGTTGATAAAACTTCACGGACCCCTCTTGTGCAGTGGAGCCCAGAAGGATATGTGACCACCTTGTTACGGTGCTGTCCTATCAGCAACACGATTCGAAAGGTGCTCAAACCGCTTAAAATAACCCTCAGTCAACATTAAGATATGTTGCCTACGCCTACTGTCCTACTTATCACTTATTATTATTACAAATATAAGACTATCACTTCTCACAATTGTTCTCGATTAGTAAATTTAGATCAAAGCTGAATCAATGTCTTGCAAGATAATGATGAACTTCAACTTAATGATGAATTTGTATCTTGTATAACAGAACTGAATATGATAGCATATACTGTAGCACACAGCCTGGTCTTATAGACTGGACATAAATAGTAAATGTAATTCTGGGACACTCAAATTGGTATGATATGTTAAGTTTGATATGGTTACATAAAACAGAAGGTTACTTAAAGCAAAAACTAACAGTGGTTGGTCATGGTGGATGGGTGGGCGTTTTATGCGAACGACTAGCAACCAAAGGTTGCGTGTTTGAATCTCATCACTATAGCATTGTAGATAATTAGCTACTTTGCAACTATTCACTACGTTTTAGCTACTTTGCAAAAAAAGAAATAACCTCTCACTGTCAATTGCATTTATTTTCAGCAAACATAACATATGTAAATATTTGTGTGAACATAAGATTAAACAACTGAGACATAAACTGAACAAGTTCCTAATGTGTGACTAACAGAAATGGAATAATGTGTCCCTGAACAAAGGGGGGTCAAAAGCAAAGGTAACAGTCAGTATCTGGTGTGGCCACCAGCTGCATTAAGTACTGCAGTGCATCTCCTCCTTGTGGACGGCACCAGATTTGCCCGTTTTTGCTGTGAGATGTCACCCCACTCTTCCACCAAGGCACCTGCAAGTTCCCAGACATTTCTGGGGGGAATATCCCGAGCCCTCCCATCCAACAGGTCCCAGACGTGCTCAATGGGATTGAGATATGGGCTCATTGCTGGCCATGGTAGAACACTGACATTCGTGTCTTGCAGGAAATCACGTACAGAACGAGCAGTATGGCTGGTGGCATTGTCATACTGGAGGGTCATGTCAGGATGAGCCTGCAGGAAGGGTACCACCTGAGGGAGGAGGATGTCTTCCCTGTAACGCACGCCTTGAGATTGCCTGCAATGACAACAAGCTCAGTCCGATGATGCTATGACACACCGCCCCAGTCCATGACAGACCCTCCACCTCCAAATCTATCCCACTTCAGTGTACAGGCCTCATTGTAACGCTCACTCCTTCGACGATGAACGCGAATCTGACCATCACCCCGGGTGAGACAAAACCGCGACTCGTCAGTGAAGAGCACTTTTTGCCAGTCCTGTCTGGTCCAGCGATGGTGGGTTTGTGCCCATAGGCGACATTGTTGCCGGTGATGTCTGGTGAGGACCTGCCTTACAACAGGCCTACAAGCCCTCAGTCAAGCCTCTCTCAGCCTATTGCGGACAGTCTGAGCACTGATGGAGGGATTGTGCGTTCCTGGTGTAACTCGGGCAGTTGTTGCCATCCTGTACCTGTCCCGCAGGTGTGATGTTTGGATGTACTGATCCTGTGCAGGTGGTGTTACACGTGGTCTGCCACTGTGAGGACGATCAGCTGTCCATCCTGTCTCCCTGTAGCGCTGTCTTAGGCGTCTCACAGTACGGACATGGCCATTTATTGCCCTGGCCACAACTGCAGTCCTCATGCCTCCATGCAGCATGCCTAAGGCACGTTTACGCAGATGAGCAGGGACCCTGGGTATCTTTCTTTTGGTGTTTTTCAGAGTCAGTAGAAAGACCCCTCTAGTGTCCTAAGTTTTCATAACTGTGACCTTAATTGTGTACCGTCTGTAAGCTGTTAGTGTCTTAACGACCGTTCCACAGGTGCATGTTAATTGTTTATTTATTGTTTATTGTTCTTTGAACAAACATGGGAAACAGTGTTTAAACCCTTACAACGAAGATCTGTGAAGTTATTTGAATTTTTACTAATCATCTTTGAAAGACAGGGTCCTGAAAAAGGGCTGTTTATTTTTTTGCTGAGTTTACTTAGCCTGTTAGCTAACCCTCCCCCTAACCTTAACCCTTCCCCTAACCTTAACCTAAATCCTTACCCCTAGCTAACGTTAGCCAGCTAGCTAATATTAGTTCTAGCTAACGTTAGCCACAACAAATTGAAATTTGTAACATATCATACATTTTAGTGAATTTGTAACATATTGTAATTCGTAACATATTATACGAAATGGATGATGGACATCCACATATTAGGAGGCAAGTAGCCTAGTGGTTAGAGCGTTGGACCAATAACCAAAAGGTTGCTGGATCAAATCCCCGAGTTGACGAGGTAAGAATCTGTCGTTCTGCCCCTGAACAAGTTAGTTCAGGTTGAATTTGGGAAATAAATGGGACACTTCCTGCATTTCCTTCTTCTGTAAGCTCTTTCGGAATCTATCCAACATATTATCCCAACACATGATACATTTATGAAATCCTCAAGATATTTCCTTATCACATAAAAAAAAAAAAGTGATATCATATTCACAAGAGGCATGACTCACCCTTTTATGTACACTGAGTCAAAACCATATGTTCAGTTCACATTTGGTAGACTGGGACAGTAGGTTAAATAAACTGGTACACCATTATTATAGTCCTAATTGTACCCTAATGGCAATTAAATTACATTGTGTGTGATTAGAAAACATCTGAGGAATTCAGAAATGTAGGCTATCATGTGTTGGGATAATATGTTGGATATATGTCTGAAGAGGTTACAGTAGGGCCGTAGGCCTGTGTGGACCCATTGAATATTTATTTGTATTTTCATGCTTTACTTGTCAGTGTTCCAAATGGGACATTATTTGTCTTTACTGGACTTGAACAGTACTTGACTTGGGCAGGCACCACACGGAACTGAGTACCATCACCGCATAATGTATTCTGCTGAAGTTCCTGCACCTACTATAGAATATTAGCAAAAAAGTATTTAGGAGTTTGTGCACCTAAATATAAACTGTACATGCTCCCAAAATGAGTACCGGCACCTATTTCAGTCCAAGTCGAGCACTGGCCTAAACATGCATACACCATCAAATAGAATTTATTGCAAGCAGTAGGGAAGGATTGGGAAAACTAAAGGGATATAAAGTGAGCTCCATAAGTATTGGGACAGTGACATTTTTTATTGCTGTTTTGGCTTTGTACTCCAACACTTTGGATTGGAAATGATACAATGACTGTGATGTTAAAGTGCAAATTGTCAGATTTAATTTGAGGGTATTTTCATCCATATAGAGTAAATAGTTTTGAAATTACAGAACTTTTTGTACATAGTCCCCACCATTTTAGGGGACCAAAAGTATTGGGACAAATTCACTTATATGTGTATTAAAAAAGTCAAAAGTTTAATATTTGGTCCCATATTCCTAGCACGCAATGATTACATCAAGTTTGTGGCTCTACAAACTTGTTCATGTATTTGTTGTTTGTTTTGGTTGTGTTTCAGATTATTTTGTGCCCAATAGAAATTAATGGTAAATAATGTATAACACTTCTACATTAATGTGGATGCTACCATGATTGTGGATAGTCCTGAATGAATGGTGAATAATGATTGGTCAGAAATTTACAGAGGCACAAATATCAAACCCTCAAGACATGCTAACCTCTCACCATTACAATAACAGTGGAGGTTAGCTTTTTGGGGGGGGGATATTATATTATTTTCTCATTATTCACGACTCATTCAAGATTATCCTTAATAGTGACTTTATCCTAATAAAAGTGACTTTATGAAAGTCTTAAGTTACATTAAAATATGAAAGAAAATGTATTCCAAAGAACACAATAGCATTTTCATTAGTTCATGTCACTGTAATGCACCAAAGAAAAACAGTAAAACACCACAATGTGGTAATCCATTCAAGTGTTAAAGCCATCCAAAAGATCATTCATTATTCATTTGTTAAGGGCAGGTCTTAAGGAATGAATAAATACATTTAAGAAAATGCATTTCAAAAGAAAATAATGCACATTCGAGTTTAAATATATTGCTGTGCTTTGAGTGTTGTGAGTGCATGTAATAGCAGTTATTCTGCCCAAAATAAGGTTATGTTCTGAAATAGAGCTCAAGGGGGTTTTTTAAACAGGTGTTTAGCAATGACAGGTGATTTTGGCACTCGGCTTCGTTTCCCTGCTTCTGTGTCAATTCCAAATTGCGCTGTTCATCAGATTCTTCATATACAATTTAACAATTGATAATATTCTCACCCATCTGACTATTCTTGATTTAATCTTGTCTTTTGGCAAACTTTATTATTATTATATGTGTGAAATTAGTTTTGATATAGTTTAGGTGTAGTTTTGAAGGGCCATCATCAGCTGCAAAGGCCTGACAGGTAAGCGGGAAATATTTTCAAATTCTGTTTGTGATATTAAGATTCTAACAACTATAGTGTGTTGGATAGACTTATGGGGGGAAATGGGGGGCATAATGAATATGACTATTTAATGAAAGCTATTCCAAATTATATCCTTACTTTAATGAAGGATCAATTACACCAGGAGTGTCAAATTCATTCCATGGAGGACCTAGTGTCTCCGGGTTTTAGTTTTTCCCTTTCAATGAAGACCTAGACAACCAGGTGAGGTGAGTTCTTTACTAATTAGGGACCTTAATTCATTAATCAAGAATAATGGAGGAGCGAAAACCCACAGAAACTCGTCCCTCTATGGAATGATTTTGACAAGAATATTACATGCACTATATTACAGGGGTAGGCAACCCTGGTCCTGGAGTTGCGCAGGCACTTCTTGTTTTTGATTTAACCAACCTGGAAGACCAGGTGTTGAATTTAGGCAAATACCGAACTGATCAATTAGCTCAGTTGGTCAGGCGTGGTGCCGAGTTGGAACCAAATCCTGCAGCATCTGCGGCACTCCAGGAAGAGGGCTGCGTACCCCTGGTGTAGAAATGAATGGCATCAGTATATTAGATAAAAAATGTAACAACAATTTAGTCAGATAAATTATTAACAGGAAGTTTACCTCTGCCGCAATTTTTCAATGAGCATCTTCATTTGATGTGAAATGGCAGCATGACTAATCCACATAAATATTTGATAACTAATAAAGTGAGAGAAGTCTCTTACAAGATCCTAGTAAAATATTTTGGACAGATATGAAAATATATATTGCATTGTGAATTTTTTTCATTTTACTCATTTTACGTTGCAATATTTTTTTTATTGATTTAGAATATTATAGAACAGGCCTGAAAGGAATAAATAGCACATTCTCAAATAACAAAGTGTATCTTGTCTATAGTGTAATATATTTGTTGGTGTCTCTGGTTTTATGTATTATCATTTATGTATTTTGGGGTCTTTTGTTATGTGTGATATTTCTATATTGTTTTGTACAATGTGTGTGATGTAACAACAACAACAACAAAAATGGCAGAGTATGTAAAAAAAAAATTAAAAAAAATGTTTTGAGTCAATTTGTTGCTCTCGGCTCTCCTAGTGTTGAATGGTTACATTTGTGGCCACCTAGCCTACCCTACTATCTCCTGGTAGCTGAGCCAGTGAGAGGCTGCCAAGCCTATTGTGATTATTACCTTTATATCAGGACATTGTGTTCTCGTTTCATGGTCTTATAGGCCTATGGTTTATTATGTGTAGGTCTATGTTAAATGCAAGAGTCATGGATTACGTAGGCCTACAAGACAATTACAGTAGGTATAGGGTAGGTTATGCTTTTATGTTAATATAATGAGGATTTGAGAGCCCAAATTTTGTCCCACCTACATTTTTGCTGGCCCTGTCATCAATGGATTTCTGCCTATGCCATTATGTTTCAGAAGACAGAAATGCAAAAGTGTCCCACTTTTTATGAATTATGATTATATTAATTTAGATAGACATAAAGAGCATTGGGATTGACTTTTTCTATGGAAAATTATAACTTCTGAAATGTTTGACAATCTTTCAGCTGTCAAAAGTCTTGCCATCCTGTGACGTTTGTGGTACGAGCCGTTTTTTTCCATACAGACTCCTCCCCCAGAATCTTGGCCAAGTGTAAAGATGGCGTCGGTCATGGAGGGACCGCTAAGCAAATGGACTAACGTCATGAAAGGTTGGCAGTATCGCTGGTTTGTTTTGGATTACAATGCGGGTTTACTGTCATACTACACGGTGCGTATTTTCTTGTTCTTGATAAATAATAAGCCGAAAACCTCGTGGTGTCCGGTAGTATAAGTTACCAATGCATTGCTTGTCAAAACCGAGTACTGGAGTGGGGACAGAGGCCTGTGTGCCAGGAGTTGGGTTTGGGAATCTCAGCTGGCAGAAAAGGGCGGCGACTTTCAATGACAGATCCATTGTTGACCAATCATATCCATGCTGGAGGACCAACTAACAAATTAAATGCCAGTATTTTCTCTACTTCCTGGAATTCGCTAATAATAACTACGATGTGCTGTGTTCTTTTCCTTGTTGCTAACCTGCAGCATTTGTCATCGTTGTATTTATCTCATTTTCATGTCCATGTTTTGCTGTCAGTTAGACTTAAATACGGTTGATTATTCGAGGCATTAAAAGCTACGTAGTAGGAGTAATTTATAAGCATGTCAATAAAAGGTGGAGGCAAGGTTAGCTACTAATCATGTGAAAATGAAAAGTGTTTTTTTTCTTTTTCTCCTGGTTGCTTGCTTAACTTGATTGCCTGCGTAATAATAGATTTGTAGAATTCACCGTTAAGGTCTACTGTCACAAGAGTCAGAGTTAGCAGACATTGCCTTACCATGCCACATCCCTCTTGTTGATTTTTAGCTAATACGCTTTGTCGAAGGCAGGTGTATCATTAATTGCACCCGTCATAAAGCTACATAAGCTGCTATCGACATTTCGACAGCCCCCCCCACACTCAGTTGACAACCTAAGCCACTTGATTATATCATTTAAACAGCCTGCCACTTTGGTGTGTAAACTGATGGATGAGGCTGGAGGTATGTAACGATTGACAGGGCTATGTATGAGTTAAATATCTATGATATTTTAAAGCCAAAGAAAGGCAAACAAGCTACAGTTTGTTTACAAACATTCAAATGGCAACAAAATGTACAGTTGCAAAAGCTACTAGTTACTGGCCTGATAAGGCATTATAGCTAAGTCAAGAATCATTGGGCATATACTCGGTGTCCAGTTTATTAGGTATACCACCCCATTCACAAAACTGGTTAGCTCCTACAGACAGTGAGTCACGTGGCTTGTTATATAGGCATTGAGGTATTCAGCTACTGTTAGATTGAACTTTAGAATGGGCAAAACAAGTGACCTACGCGACTTTGAGCGTGGTATTATCGTCTGTGAAAGGCACTCTGGATCCAGTATCTCTGAAAATATCTTGCCTCCTGGCCCTTTTCCACGCGCACGTCTCTTACAGTTTACAGAGAATGGTGTGACAAACAACTCATCAGTCCTTGTCACGGATGGGCTATTGCAGCAGATGACCACACCAGTTCCACTCCTATCAGCTAAAAACAAGAAGAAGCGGCTTAGGGGGGCACGCGATCCCCAACACTAGACAATTGAGGAATGGAAAAACGTCACCTGGTCCGACGACTCCCAGTTGCTCTTGTGTCATGCTCATGGTAGAGTCAGGATTTGGCGTAAGCTGCATGAGTCCATGGCCTGGTGTCAAAAGTGCAGGCTGGTGGCAGTGGTGTAATGGTATGGGAAATGTTGACCTGGCACAAGTTAGGGTCCCTAGATACCAATTTGAGCAACGTTTCCATGCCCTGAAGAATTCAGGCTGTTCTGGAGGCAAAGGGTGGTCCAACCCAGTACAAGATGAGTGTGCCTAATAAACGGTCCACTGAGTGTATATGTCCATGAACAGAAGGAACTTCATGAAAATATGGTCCACTGTGTCACATCAAAATGGTTCTATCTCACAGGTAACAATAAATATGCCCATTTTACTGTCATTTGCGAAGATGGGAAGGTTTCACAAAGCAGGTAGGCTAAACTCAATATCTCAATCCCTAATCAAACTATCTGCTGAACAATGTGACCCTTCAGTGAATGACCGTAATAGGGGCACTTTCGGTTACAGTGTATGTCATCTATAGCCTGAGTGCTGTCATGTTAACTTGTCACACCGAACATTTGGCTTGACAATGACCAATGAAGTTGGCAAGAGCACAAACAGAATATATATATATATATACACACACACACACACACACACACACACTTTAGCTATGCATGTGACACTTGCAGATGAGATGCAAGCCCAGGGCACTTACAATTCAGGTTAGCAGCTATTTTTATCAGAGAATCTTGGCTTGCTATATGTATGAAGTTCCATGAACTTTCCACTGGTGAACTTGATAATGAATAAACTTAAACTTGGGGTGAAAATGTTTGTGTGAACGAAGTATGCGGAAATGATAAAAATAAAATTTGTTTTGTTTTCTTCTCTTCAATTTCAGTCCAAGGACAAGATGATGCGTGGCTCTAGGAGAGGTTGTGTGCGGCTCAGGGTAAGGAACTGGCCTGTTCATCGTCTGCTTGGAGAGAGAGTTTGCACCAGCTAATTGAGTAGCTATTTTTCCTAACTAGCCTAATTATGTTCTCTTCTTTGTCTATATAATACACGTCCAGCACTGCAGGGTATCCATATATATTTATAAATGCATTTTGTTTTACATACCTACAGTAGAAAAGAGGAGTATCTTATTTCTAATGATGTCAACTTTATTTCTCAACTCCAATTACACTCACTGGAGTATCTGACATCGGCACCTGCATCGCAGGTGCTCACTGAGCAAGAAAAGGTTAAAGATCCCTGCAATACAAGGCTATTAAATATAATAACTTGCTATATGTTTGTGTAAAAATATTGCCACAAGATGGCAGTATTCAATGTATTCTAATTGGACTCGACAGTTACAAAATAGGATTATAATGTGGTGTTTCCTAAAGGATCCTAGCTGGCCCATTGTGTCTTGCCCTTTTTTTCCCCCTTCTGTCCTCAAGGAATTAAGCATACCTAATTTAGTAGCAAATGGTTCTCAGATCTGTTTGACTTTGAGCCAAATCAGAGGTTTTACTTTTAACGCTTGACAAATAGTTTGATTGAAATGTCTTGGGGTCAAACTTGTTTAGCACATATTGTTTATCAAGTGTAGGCGTATCACACTGTGTAGTTATCTTTGTTTAGTTTTTTTGACCTGTAGTTATGGCAGGGATTTGTGAGGGATCTGATGCAAAATCCAATGTCAGAACCTGTTTCTTTTTGCCTAGAGACAATGTTAGCAAGACCTTCAAAGACATCACACACCACACATAGAAATATCTACATTCAGAGTAGCTTTGAGAAAATAACATTGGCTAGATTATATTCGATTGTTGGAGGTTTCATGCCAGCAACTAAATTTATAAGCTTATTTTTCAGTCAGATGATAGATAATTCAATTACAGAGACCTTTCTCATGTGTTTCTTCAGTTTTGTGTGCTGGTTTTAAAGGGATACGAGCAAGTTATCTTCAGTACTATCATACTACTGTGCTATACATTTGACTACTTCCAGTAGTTAGTATTTACGATTCCCCTCCTTAGCTTTAGACTAAGACAGTACTGTGGATTTTACTTATGGCTCGTGGAATTTTCTCCTCAGACACATACGTAGGCTAAATGCACACCACATGTATAAACACACACATCTTAGTCTACATTATTTATAGTCTTAATTCCACTCATGGTTAGTTGAACTCGCGTTCCTCATTTTGTCTGTGTGAAGCCGACAGCCAGGGCATCGTCTTTTAATGAGTCATCACATGGTTCTAATGTGATAATGGATGCCTACACCTCATCAGCAGTACATGGGAAGTCTTAAAGTAACTTTCCAGAGAAAATCTCAATTTAAAAGTTAATATTCTGTTAACACACACCCAAATAATGTTGTTGACTCATCCTATACTCGTATTTGTTGCCAAAGCATAATTTGGAGAAAGAACACTTCAAAAGCCCCACCTCAAACTGACCGTTTCAAAAAAGCTTGCTATTGCCTCAGAGGATGATGTCATCCTTCTGAGGAGGATGAGCTGGCTAATCAGCGGTCTACTCGCATGAATATTTTGAACGACCAGTATACGCCCATACCATTCCAACACAGAAAGCTGATTTTTAACATGAGTAATACTTACACATTTACATAAGGAAAACTATTTTTCACTCATATTGTAATTAATTATAGGTCCTATTTAATAGAAATCTGGAAACACTAGACAGTTACTTTAATGCAGATTTGTGACCTATCAGACATGTTTTATTTAAATGGCATATGCTTATCTTAATTTTTTTCAGGTTGGTTTTGACTGGCAGGCAGGTTTGAGATATACTGTTGCAAGGTGCCATGCTACAGCCATAGCTCTGAAATGTTGCTCTTTCCTTCCTTCCTTCCTTCCTTCCTTGCTGCTGGTCCCTAATGTCTCTTCTCTACCCTTTCTTGCCTCTCACTCCACCCAGACACCCCCCTCCTCTTTTCCTCCTTCTCCTTGGTAGGTGTGTGATAGAGTGAACAAGAGAGAGGGATGGTGACGTCTCCTCTCTCACTGCCTCCTCTTCCTTTTTGCTTTTCCAGGGAGCTGTAATAGGAATCGATGATGAAGACGACAGCACATTCACTATCACTGTGGACCAGAAGACTTTCCATTTCCAAGGTTAGTCTCTTGTTCTTTTCTTTCTCCTCCTCTCCCTCACCTCCCACTTTGCTCGCTTCCCTGTCATTTGTAGTGAATCCATCAATGCTGCATACTGCCGGCTGCTCACATGTAGGCTCTATTTGTAGCTTGTTCTCTCTCGCGCGCTCTCGCTCTTTCCAGCCTTTTTCTTCTTAGTTTTTAAAGGGGGATTATTTTGTCGGTGCGCTAACACAAGCAGACACACACCACACACGTCGAGCTCTAGGCATTTGAATGGCTAGTCGTCTAGAGGCTAAAGCAAGATTTATTCCACAGCAAGATTCCTCTGTAATGGAAAGAAGCGAAGGAGGCTATATTTAAAACAAAATTGAAGATTATTAGCATTTTCTACCGCCTATGGGAATAAAGAAATACTGCTGAGCTGCACTGCCGATCCACACCCTGAACACTTCAGAGACAGGTCTGGTCCCCTTCCCAGAACGCTCTCACCCCACCCCCTTCCTCCGGCCAGCAGCTGCACTGACCATCCACCCAGCGGACCAGTCTCCTCCAGGTCTCTAACCTCCTTCACCCTGTCACCTCCATCGCTCCCCCCCACACAGCCACCACTACCTCCACCGCCACCAGCATTCTGTCCACGGTGGGCCCATTTCGTCCACCTCCATGCCCTCTCCTATTGCTATGTTCCGAAACTGTATGCTGTGGCTCTACAATAGGAAGGGTAAGGAGATGCATGATGTCTGCATGTTGGCCTCTTGTCAGGTTGAAGGGCATGGCTCGGTGAGGCATTGGTTGTAACCTTTACCGAGGCATTTGTGTTTGTTTTAGTAGTTTACTGCTTGGTTTGATTTTAATGTTTAATAAAAATATATATATGTATAGTGGTTGTTTACCATGGAAGAAGTATTGTATGAAAGAAGTATCGTATCTTTAAAAAATATATTTTTAGGCTAAGATTAAAGAAACAATCTTTCATAATATTGTTTCTAAGAGGTGCTTTGTGAGGTCACCAGTGTTTATTATGATTGTTGAGGTTCGCGAATTCTATGATATTATTATCGGTCTGATTCAATTTGAGATTAATTCCATATCAAGTTGGTCGAGTTAGAATTCTATGGTCATAACCATGTTTTCATTTTGTCTTTTGGTCTACTTGCTCCATTATGTGTATCCAGTCAATTTTATTGGAGTTCACCCTTTAAAAGATGCATTCGTGAAATAGGATGCTCCTCCAGATGATTCCTCCAAGTTGGAAAGTAATTATAAGATTACGTGGAAAAGATGGGAATGTCACAGCCATTATACAACCTATCTAACACCCAAGCCTGTAGGTGATTTAAAAACAATTCCTATATCACAACAAGGGACATACCAATTTGCACGTGAAAAGGTTAACAAAGATGTATGTGCTACTCTCCCAGATGTTGCCTGCTGGAGATGCATTACTGTTGTATTCATCCTTGTAAAGGATCCAGCTGATGTTACACACATTTATTCTGGTGTGGCGCTGCGGCAGGCAAGCAGGGGGGCTGTGTCATCGTCGGAGGACTATAGCAGAGCATTGGTGAGGTATGGGGTGGCCACAGATGAAGGCTGCGGAGAGAGTGAGAATATGTATTTCTATTTAGAGGAGCATCCATAATTCATCTGGCTCTTTTCCTGGCGGAGCATCAGAGCTGCATGAGAGGCCGTCAACTCCCCCTCCCCGCTTCCCCCCCCACTTCCAAAGCAGACCTTGTGTGCTAAAGAGCTCTACATGGCCCCATACAGACAAAGCTGCTTAGCCTGGGAAACTGCTGAATGCATTGACCAAGCCCACGATGAGCAGGTCGCGTGTTGTAGAGCGGGTGTCTAGTGGTTCTGGTAATGTATGACATACCCAGTCTTTGGAGTATACAGTGGGTCCTCATTTAGTAGTTGCGTAATACCGTGGCGCGGGATGCTGCGGTATGCTACGGTGTGTTACAGTGCATAGTATTTACTGTTAGCCGTTGTTGCCGTTAATGCTCGTTCGAACCACCAGAAGGAATCTTTGAGGGCATCTTTATGAAGCTTGTTGGTGCTTGCTTCCTTTTCCAAATGATCCTACAGAGGTCCATGCAGGCCAGACGTTTTGATTGCATTAACCTATCTGAAAGAGCCTATTCTAAGGTTTTTAAATATTCTAGTTTTTCCAAACAACACAAAAATATTGCCCAGATGGTCTGTTTCAAAATATAACGTTTTCCTAGAAAACCTCTGCTCCATGCGTAGCCTACTAGCAACAATCAGCAAATACCTATTTGGGAAAAAATATCCTTTCTATTTAATTCTGTTGTATTCCATCATATTATTATTGTAAAATATACACCGTGTACAAAACATTAGGAACCCCTGCTCTTTCCATGGCAGACTGACCAGGTGAAATCTATGATCCTTTATTGATGTCACCTGTTAAATCTTCTTCAGTCAGTGTAGATGAAGGGGAGGAGACAGGATAAAGAAGGATTTTTAAGCCGTAAGAAAATTGAGACATGGATTGTGTATGTGTGCCATTCAGAGGGCTAGACAAAATATTTAAGTGCCTTTGAACAGGGTATGGTAGTAAGTGCCAGGTGCACCGGTTTGAGGGTGTCAAACTGCAGCGCTGCTGGGCTTTTCACGCTCAACAGATTCCCTTGTGTATCAACTACCACCCAAAGCATATCCAGCCAATGGCAGGCCATTGGTCGAAAACGAGTCTTTGATAGGGCTATGACAGTAATTGGATAACATTGACAGTTATGACAGTGATTGTGACATTGACGGTTTTGGGTCAAAACCATCATGAAAATAAAATAAGTCAAAACCATTTAATAAAAAATGTGGGTGGATGGGTATGCCTTTTTTCATTGTAACAGTAAATTGGAGGAGTGAGGTGATAAAGATGGCTCTCGTAGCAAAACAAATGTAACAGCTTACGACGATGGAGAACCAGATGACTTGGACCAGTCTGTCTGCAGAATATGTGCAAAAAGTGTACCTAATGGAGAATTCCAGAACCACAAACGGGACACCGATAAATGGCGAGAACTGGCAGACAGTCTAACTTCTTATGTAGGAATAGAAACCCACCTTTGTAGAAATGCTCTGTAAATTTGACGGTTAATAGGGAGAAAGTACAGTATTTCTCTCATAGCAGTCCCTACATTGTTCAACAAGGTGGAAGTTCAGACAGCTAAAGGATGTCTTATATTTTTTAATAAATAATAAAAATTGTATTTGCACTAGTCAAGTGTAAATATGACTGGACACTTAAATCCCACTGTTTAGAAACAATCTACATGGCGGAATCCCACACAGCCGGCGGAATCCCACACAGCTGGCAACCTGGCTGACGTCCTGCGTTCGGGCTTGACTAAAATAAACTGCCCTGTATCACCACAGACACCGGGGCCAACATTGTGGCAACTGAACTGGCCTTGGCTAAATTGCTTTGGCCACAATCTCCATCTTGCCGTCACCAACGGTGTGAACAGCGAGAGCACACGCACAGAGGTCGGGTTCTAAGCCTATGTAGAACCCTAGTGAAGGCCCAGATGGAGCTGAACCTCAAATCACAGCCTCATTCTGGTGAGAAATTAAGTTTAATCAGCTATAATAACCATTTAAAAGAACAAGCTACGTGAAATTATTGTTCATGTATAATTATGTAATTCAGATGCCCTAGGAAATCAACAAACAAAATAGGCATATTTCCTTGAATCATTCAAGGGCGGTTTCGCGGACAGATTAGACCTAATCCTAGACTAAATTGCACTTTTAAACTGGACTAAATGACATTGCATTTCTCAGACATGTTTTAAAGTAGCCTGACTTTCACTAGATTTAAAAAGTCTGTGTTCCAGAGGGATGATTTAGAGCTAGATCTAAATAAAGGCTTAAATTTAACCTGGACAGAGGCAGGTTTAACTTCAGATTAATGGATGTGTGCCCCCAGGTTGTTCTGGGCAACGGAGAAAGATGGATTAACTAGACTATTTCAATGATGATCAAAGAGTATCACCAAGGCCAGACAGAAGGGTGCTTATAGACAGGAGCAACCCACTGAAAGATTTTTATTAAATCAATTTCTGTGTCCTTCTCCGTATGTACTAAGAAAATGCAGCTGACATTTGTTTGCTTGAAACAAGCCTTTCATCTGACTCTTTGGGGAAGGCCCATCCTTCCTTCCCTACAAGTTCTGATCACCTTGAGGTTTATGGCTTCTGTAACCTTCCGTCGTGAAACAGGATATTTGTGTGGTGCAAGTGATCTGACTGTATGCAGAATAGTCCACAAAGACTGCAATGCTATATGTGAACTGAAAGACAATTACATCAAGTTCCCTGATGCTGCTGCCCAAGCCAACAACAAGGTAGAGTTCTATGAATATGGGAACTTCCCACAAGTAATCGTTCTATAGATGGATGTCATATTCCCATCGTGTCCCTCTACAGCAGATGCTGAGGAGTGTAGGAACCTTAAACTGGTTCTCAATAAATGTACACAGTGTGGGTGCTTCCAATTTGCAGTTCTCCAACATTGTTGCACGTTGGAAAGGGACAACTCATGACTCAAGGATTTTCCAAAACTCCTCTTTGTATGCTCAGCTTGAAGGAGGACAACAGAATGGAACCATATTTGGTGACAGTGGGCATGCACAGGTTAACTTGTTGTTCACCTCCTAGAGCATTGGGCCAGTAACCAAAAGGTTGCTGGATCGAATCCCCAAACTGACAAAGTAATCTTTCGTTCTGCCCAAGGCTTAACCCACTGTTCCCCGTGCACTGAAGACATGGATGTCGATTGAGGCAGACAACGCACCTCTGATTCAGAGGTGTTGGGTAAATGTGGAAAACTCATTCAGTTGTATAACTGACTAGGTATCCCCCTTTCCCCTTCTTCATGCAATAGCACCTGAGCAACAACGAAACAACCAAGTTCATATCCTCACCAGAGGTGTAGTGGAGCGCAGGTTTGGTGTATGATGAGTCATTTCCAGTGTCTCAAACACATTGCACTTTCAACCTAGAAGATGCTGAATTGTCATAATTGCAACCGCAGTGCTTCACAATTGCCTTAAACAGCATGGCTGCCCAGATCCTGGCATTGAGGATGACCCAGATGTTACCATGATTGAGGCAGACAATGACAGAAATGGACAAGCCTGCAGAGAGAATTTTCTCACAACAAAGATGGCTTAAGTGATTGAAGCAAACAATAGCCATGGATTGGTAACAAAAGGTTTTTGATTCAGGAATGGAAATATCAGGACCTCGTACTGCTGATGCTTAATGTTTCTCTCTTGCTTCATAACCAACTCAACATAAAGGATTTGCATCTTCATATCATGCTTTTACATTAGCTTGTGCTCATGAAATTCCATGGCCAGTTTCTCATGCATTCTCAGCCTCTTTTGTCTTTGTCCTCCAATCTTCCCTCCTGGCTGCTGCAGATGTAGGGGGCTGACCTTCATCCTCTTAAGAGAAGTCTCCTCCAAACTATGGCGATCATCCGCCTCTAGAAAATGATTACATTGCTGCCTTAGAGAACATTAGTTCTTCAAGAGTTAACTTCATTACATTTTTATTATGGGAGTGCAAGAGATGACTGACAACATTACATATTCTCTGCAGTCTGGGGATGGCACATGTTGAATGAATGTGTCCTACCATATGAGGATTGAAACGTTCCCCCATCTAAACTGTCCAAATGGTCATCATCTGGGATACCTTCCATTGGTTGCTGGCTATCAATTATCCCGGTAAAGTCCCCCAGCTCATCTGTCTCTGGTCTTAAGTCTTAACACTCCCTACGAGCAAAAGCATTTGTCTTTAAGTAGATTTTTGTTGTTCCACAGGACCTTAGAAACATGAGACAATATAGCAATTATATTAGAAATTATGTATAACATTGTTTGTTACATTTCTGTCACACATACATTTAGGCCCCACTGTTATGCAATAACTAACATTTCAAAGTGACTCTGATTTGTAAAAGTGGGCCAACAATAAATAGTGTCTTAGATGAAGTTTTTGGAGCGTCCTTTTGTTTACTCTTTCATTTGAATTCATTACAAATGGTAGTCCAGGCATTCTTCTCGTTTTCTGTTGAATCATGTTGTTTGTTGTCAATAATTGGGTGGTTTGACACAATTCGCTGAAGAGTGTTTTGTATATAAAATGAATCTTTTACCTCCGTCCATT
Source organism: Oncorhynchus mykiss (assembly GCF_057628025.1). Classification (NCBI taxonomy): domain Eukaryota; kingdom Metazoa; phylum Chordata; class Actinopteri; order Salmoniformes; family Salmonidae; genus Oncorhynchus; species Oncorhynchus mykiss. The sequence continues at coordinate 70,674,441 of NC_143026.1, read as the reverse complement.
GTTTGTTTTAGGTGACTTGCTCCAATTCCACACAATGCTTATGTATTCCTGTCCCATCCCGGGTTATTGTAGCATCCTCAGATTAGCACCGAGTGCACATCGTTAATCTAAGCAGGCTTCACAAAGATTAATTTGTTATGCCTTATTTACCTTAACTGGGACTCCTTAATCTAGAACTAATACATCTGAAGTTAATAAGATCTCAGAAAGTTTTGTAAATCTGGATTCATTTAAGTAGAACTAGCTTAGTCCTGACTTAAATCTAAATCAAATCACATTTTATTTGTCACATACACATGGTTAGCAGACATTATTGCGAGTGTAGCCTAATGCTTGTGCTTCTAGTTCCCGCAGTGCAGCAATATCTAACAGGTAATCTAACAATTCCTCAACTACCTAATACGCACAAATCTAATGGAATAAGAATATATACATTATAAATATATGGATGAGCAATGACCGAGCGGCATAGGAAAGATGCAATAGATGGTATTATATATATATATATATATATATATATGAGATAATGCAAGATATATGTAAACATCATTATTAAAGTGACTATTGATCCATTTATTAATGTGGCCAATGATTTCAAGTCTACACCGCCCATAACAGGCAGCAGCCACTAACACAGAGAGGCAGCAGCCTCTCTGTGTTAGTGATGGCTGTTTAATAGTCTGATGGCCCTGAGATCGAAGCTGTTTTTCAGTCTCTCGGTCCCAGCATTGATGTACCTGTACTGACCTCGCCTTCGGGATGGTTGCAGGGTGAACAGGCAGTTGCTTGGGTGGTTGTTGTCCTTGATGATCTTTTTGGCCTTCCTGTGACATCGGGTGCTGTAGGTATCCTGGAGGGCAGGTAGTTTGCTCCCGGTGATGCGTTGTGCAGACCAAACCACCCTCTGGTGAGCCCTGTGGTTATAGGCGGTGTAGTTGCTGTACCAGGCGGTGATGCAGCCCGACAGGATGCTCTCAATTGTGCATCTGCAAAAGTTTGAGGGTTTTAGGTGACAAGCCAAATTTCTTCAGCCTCCTGAGGTTGAAGAGGCACTGTTGCACCGCCTTCACCACATTGTCTGTGTGGGTGAACCTTTTCAGTTTGTCCGTGATGTGTACGCCGAGGAACTTAAAACTTTTCCACCTTCTCCCCTGCTGTCCCGTTGATGTGGATAGGGGGGTGCTCCCTCTGCTGTTTCTTGAAGTCCACGATCATCTCCTTTGTTTTGTTGACATTGAGTGAGTTTATTTTCCTGACACCACAGGAAAGTGCCCTCACCACCTCCCTATAGGCTGTCACGTCATTGTTGGTTATCAAGCCTACTGCTGTTATCATCTGCAAACTTGAGTGGAAGTGTGCATGGCCACGGAGTCATGGGTGAACAATTCAATTCTGTCCACAAAACTGCGCTTCAATGTTGCATTGCCGTAGGCACATTGTATTTTCACAACGAAATAAGCCTCTTTTTTTTGCCAATCAAACTCTAGTTAAACCACTGATTATACTTAAATAATAATGATAATCTATAAAATATTATGGGAATCCTGTGTGTACTACACTAGAAAGCATGATTTGGAGGATCATTTGCTTGTTTAAAAAAAAAAAGTGGGGGAAAAAAGTGGGGGAAAATAAAGCTGTCGATTTGTTTTTAAGTCGTAGAGCCTGTCGGAAGGCAGCGGATTTGGAATATAGGCTACCTAATAGAATGAGTCAGTAAAAGAGAGGCCGAGCCAGGCATGTCACAATATAAAAAATAAAAAAAACAGTACAAAGCAATTGGCTATTGCTGTTAAGAGAAGACGATAAAAAGACAGATTAGTCTTAGTTATAAAAATGTACAGTGACTGAGCAAACAGTTAATGGAACTAGCAGAGCATATCCCTGGTGAGTGTGCATATTCACTGTCTATCATTGGTTCATTGTCACTTGAAAGTTGTATTAAAAAAATATTCAGTAGAAAATAAATATTAGCCTAAATGATGAAGATCCATTTTACTCATCACATTAGGAATAGAAGGCTTCATATTTTGGGGGGTGAAAATTAGCTCCCCCAACTCACGCCACCTATGAGCAGGACATTGAGGCCTAAATGCGTTAATGTTGTTCCTTTGCTAATGCTGTGCCCCCCCCTCCATCGAGTACTGAAAGTATTAAAATAACATGTATCCACCAATCCAAAGAGTGGAATAGCTGGGAGTTTGAAAGCCCGCTCTTCCACTCTGTGGACAAAGAATCCCATTGTTGCTCTGTCAGAAGGGCTACAATTTTGGTATTTTATTAGGATCCCCATTAGCTTTTGCAAAAGAAGCAGCTTCTCTTCCTGGGATCCATACAAAACACAATACCTAATGACATAATACAGGACATCAATGGACAAGAACGGCTCAAAAACAGAACTACATAAAAATAAAAAAAGTTTAAAGGCACACGTAGCCTTCATATCAATGCATACACAACTATCTAGGTCAAATAGGGGAGATGTGTTGTGCTGCTTTGTGTTTTGAAAATCAGGTTTGCTGTTTTATTTGAGCAATATGAGATGGAAGTTCCTTCAATTAGGGCTCTCTATAATTCTATTCGCTTTCTTGAATTTGTTCTGCATTTGGCAACTGTGAAAAGACCCCTGGTGGCATAAGTGTGTGTCAGAGCTGTGTGTAAATTGACTATGCAAACAATTAGCGATTTTCAACACAATGTTTCTTATAAAAAGAAGTGATGCAGTCAGTCTCAACTCTTAGCCAAGAGAGACTGGCATGTAATAGTATTATTATCAGCCTTCTGATTACAATGAAAGCAAAATGTGCCGCTCGGTTTTGGGCCAGCTGCAGCTTCACTAGGTATTTCCTTGCAGCACTGGACCACACAACTGGACAATAATCAAGATTAGTCAAAACTAGAGCCTGCATAACTTGCTTTTGGAGTGTGGTGTCAAAAAAGCGGAGCATCTCTTTGTTACGGACAGACCTCTCCCCATCTTTACAACCATTGAATCTATATGTTTTGACCATGACAGTTTACAATCTAAAGTAATGCCAAGTAATTTAGTCTCCTCAACTTGTTCAACAGCCACACCATTCATTACCAGATTCAGCTGAGGTCTAGAATTTAAGGAATGATTTGTACCAAATACAATGATCTTAGATTTAGAGATGTCCAGGACCACTTTATTACTGGCCACCCATTCCAAAACAGACTGCAACTCTTTGTTAAGGTTTTCAGTGACTTCATTAGCTGTGGTTGCTGATGCGTATATGGTTGAATCATCAGCGTACATGTACACACATGCTTTCTTTAATGCCAGTGGCAAGTCATTGGTGAAAATGGAAAGAGTAGAGAGCCTAGAGAGCTGCCCTGCGGTACACCACACTTTACATGTTTGACATTCGAGACCCTCACATTAAAGAAAAGTTATATTAGATGGCTCTGAATCCACGATATGGCAGAGGTTGAACAGCCATAACATGTTTTTTTCAACAACAGGTTATGGTCAATAATATCAGACTGCACTGAAATCTAACAGTACAACTCCCACAATCTAATTATTATCAATTTCTTTCAACCAATCATCAGTCATTTGTGTCAGTGCAGTGCATGTTCATTGTCCTTCTCTATAACGTGCTGAAAGTCTGTTGTTAATTTGTTTACAGAGAAATAGCATTGTATTTGGTTGAACACCATTTTTTTCAACAGTGTGTTATGAGCTGGCAGCAAGCTTATATGTCTGCTGTTAGAACCAGTAAAGGCCACTTTACCACTCTTGGGTAGCGAAATTACTTTGGCTTCCCTCCAGGTCTGAGGACAAAGATTTTTAATCTGAGCCTAGAGGAAAGTATGAAAGATAGGAGTGGCTATGGAATCAGCTACCATTCTCAGTAGCTTTCCATCTAAGTTGTCAATGCCAGGAGGTTTGTCATTTATTGATAACAATTTTTCCACCTCTCCCACACTAACTTTACAAAATTCAAACTTGCAATGCTTTTCTTTCATTATTTGTTTTATGCATGACAGTCCAGTACAACATTGGTTCCCAAAGACCCATAAATGGATACACAACTCCTTGTACCTTGACACAAATGGGGTATGGTGTCCGACAACCTTACAGAGTTACAATTCTTTCAGCAAAAAAACAAATCACTGCGTTTGCAGTGGACTAACGAGCTAAAACACTAGAGAATTGGAACCACATTGCCTGGTCTGATGTATCCCGGTTCCTGCTGTTTCAAGCTGATGGGAGGACTAGGGTATGGAGAAAACAATACATCCATCAGGTGCATCCCTTCATGTCTGCAATGTATCCATATGCAAATAGATTTGTTTCAGTAGGATGACGCCACAAGGCTAAGATTGTCCAGGAATGGTCCCACAAACATGACAGTGAATTTGGCTTACTGCGGTGGCCTGCCCAGTCACCAGATCTCAATCCAATTGATTATCTGTGGGATGAGATTGAATGAGATATTCACAGTAGAGATCCACTACAAGCCAACTTGACACAACTGTGGGAAGCATTGGCGTTATTATGGGACAGCACCACTGTGGAACACTTTCGAGTCCATGCCCCGATGAATTGAGGCTGTTCTAAGGGCAAAAGGGGTGCAATGCATATGTAGGTGTTCCTAATGTTTAGTACACTTAGTGTATGTGTGACGAAGTAGGACGGAGAAATATAAACGTGTGATGTCCGCTAAATGAACATGTTCATTTCACTGACATGGCGCAGGCACAGCCTCCGCTACTATAGCATAAATTAATCTTTCTTAGTATTCTGTCTTGTCTATGTTTTTTTATGACCTTCCTATACAAAATATTAATGGATTACTTTGTGTATATTTAAATGGATTTATTAGACTGGTGGCCATTGGTACTCCTCAAGTCCCGACTGTTCTACTGTTAAACGGTGCAACAGATCTTCATGGCGCATTGAAGGATGAAATGCTCAGTTTGTCTTTCACAATATTTATCTAAAAGTAGGCCTACTGTTACTGTAATTTTACATCTAGGAAAAGTCAGGGACAGGTGGGTTGAAGGTTATTTTAATAAAGTCATTGAAATTACGTCCAACTATAGGCCTAAGAGTGTGTCCTGTTTAACGTACCTTATTGGCGTGAAGGCCTACGTCAACAAACAGTGCATTTGGAAATTATTCAGACCCCTTGACCCCAGACCCCTTTTCCCACATTTTGTTCTATCCTCCTACACTTCTTGATTTCTTACAATTATTAAAATAAGAATAATAATAAGTAATGTCATTATCATTAGTAGACTAATAGCCTTCTATAACCACCATTGAGCAGTAGGCCTAAGAGCATGCCTTTTACAGTAGCATATGTATAGCCTACCTACAACATCTGTTAATACATTTCAAGTCCCTTAAAAATAGAAATCAACTTGACAAGAGTCTATTGTCCTGCTTCCTTTGTATTCCAATTAATTGATTGAATAGGTATGGCTGCCAAATAATTTACACCTGGCTCATAGCTTTGTAGCGTATTTACAGTGCACTTTCAGTCAGAAGTGCATCCCAAGCTTTCTGTAGTACATTTTATTTATCAACAATTACATTGAGCAAAGGGCACTCACATCGGCCATTCACAGTGAGTGCATAAGCCTATACTCCGCCCAACCCTGACCATCTCCTCCCTCACCCCCTTCAACGAGTCATTCTCCGCCTGACTCTACCATTGCCACCGAATGCATCTTCCGGTCTCAAATAAATCATTACATATAATCATATACGTATTAACCATAAGAAGCCCCTTCTGTCTCTCTGCTTGGTAACAGGGTTAATTACACGTGATTACAGTGTTCACCTTTGAGTTTTTTTCTGTTTTAACAGTTCAGGCATTCATTCCAAGTGGTTAAGGTTTGGGGAAGGCTTAAAACAAAGTAATAAAAAACAATATATTGCTATAAATATCTTGTTATATCAGCTATCGACTTTCATTAGGTTATTAGAAGGCTATTTCAAAGCGATTTTGAGTTGTCAATGTGCAACATTGTGAAAATGTAAATGTATTTACATTTTTTATCGTATTTTGTTTGGTAATGGACCACGAAGCCCCTTATTTCTTCAATGTAATCATTTATTCATTCATAAGGGTAGCCCTTTCCTGCAGTCAAATGACCTAGTGGCCTCATGGGTGGAATGTTATTCATATTTTTCAGATTTTCATAATCAACATTGTTTATTCAACATTGAAAATCCAGTGTTTTGATGTCCAACAGTTTTGTTATTTCAGTCTTCTGTGATGTATATAATGTGTAATATTGGGATGCAAACTCAATGTAATACATTTCAGCTCTATCTGACATGGTCTTTTTAAACGTTTTTTTTAAAGCCCATAACAATGTGTGTGAGGTGCATATTTTTTTTGTTTGAAAGTAGATTTGTTTTAAGACTACCACAAAACACTCTGTGACCTTGATTTAGCCCACTGCAGTAAAAGGTTATTAAACCGATAGGTCTTAGGGCTGCATTAAAAAAAAATAAGATTACCAGGTTCATTTTTCAAAAGATTTTACTGCCTGCAGTATGTAGGCCTACAGTAGAGAGGGGGTAGCCGATTTATAGCTTTAACATGCTTGTTCTCAACATTGATGAAAAATTAACTCTATAGGCTAATAGGTGTGTTGGAAAAATTACAAGCTCACAACACGCATCGGATTCTTCATTAGGATTTATTTGATTTCATTTGTTGACGTTCATTTACCATAGAGTCACAAATAATTGGAACACAAACAACATGAGCATATTAACTTGGTCAAAAATGTTGTTTAGTGAAGATGTTCAGAAACAATGTGTCGGTACTTATTTGTGGCTTTGGTTCAAAATGAGTCAAAATAGCCTAAATGAATCAATTAAATTGTCTAAATAAATTGGTACATGTAAAATATTGTCTGACATTCTGCTAATTTTCTGATCTATTAAACATTCGATCTCCATACAGTTTTCTGTTTCCAAAACTAGGATCTGTAACAGAGTGGACTGCGTTTTGGAGCCTTTCTAAAAGTTTCTAAAATGTGCATTGTTTAAAAGGAGTGCAAGGGCGAATGGAGTTATTGCACCCGCGTACTTCACAGAGTAGGCGTTCCCTAATAGAAATATGCAAACAAATGCTAGAACATGCCATTAGGATCTCACTAGCTCATGCTTGGCTCTGCACACTTCCTTGCTTGTTCTGCCCACTAGGATTTTAATTTGCTCCCATTGGAAATGTCAGGCTCTGGTCTGTCTTGGGTTGGTTATACAAATCTTTACTAATAGGCTACAGTCCAGTTACAGCTACTTCTGACAAAGTAGAAACCAAAAAAAAATGTATTTTCACGGGTGTGAGGAGTTGTGCACGCGGAACAGAAGAGCAAGTCTTACACTGTTCTAAATTCATTCATCCTCATTCAGTTCATTCATTATTCAGTCGTGCACAATTTATCAGTTTCTATCACCTATTCATTGACGTTATTCATTCAGCAAGGAGAGAGACAAATACAGTGCCTTGCGAAAGTATTCGGCCCCCTTGAACTTTGCGACCTTTTGCCACATTTCAGGCTTCAAACATAAAGATGTAAAACTGTATTTTTTTGTGAAGAATCAACAACAAGTGGGACACAATCATGAAGTGGAACGACATTTATTGGATATTTCAAACTTTTTTAACAAATCAAAAACTGAAAAATTGGGCGTGCAAAATTATTCAGCCCCCTTAAGTTAATACTTTGTAGCGCCACCTTTTGCTGCGATTACAGCTGTAAGTCGCTTGGGGTATGTCTCTATCAGTTTTGCACATCGAGAGACTGACATTTTTTCCCATTCCTCCTTGCAAAACAGCTCGAGCTCAGTGAGGTTGGATGGAGAGCATTTGTGAACAGCAGTTTTCAGTTCTTTCCACAGATTCTCGATTGGATTCAGGTCTGGACTTTGACTTGGCCATTCTAACACCTGGATATGTTTATTTTTGAACCATTCCATTGTAGATTTTGCTTTATGTTTTGGATCATTGTCTTGTTGGAAGACAAATCTCCGTCCCAGTCTCAGGTCTTTTGCAGACTCCATCAGGTTTTCTTCCAGAATGGTCCTGTATTTGGCTCCATCCATCTTCCCATCAATTTTAACCATCTTCCCTGTCCCTGCTGAAGAAAAGCAGGCCCAAAACATGATGCTGCCACCACCATGTTTGACAGTGGGTATGGTGTGTTCAGGGTGATGAGCTGTGTTGCTTTTACGCCAAACATAACGTTTTGCATTGTTGCCAAAAAGTTCAATTTTGGTTTCATCTGACCAGAGCACCTTCTTCCACATGTTTGGTGTGTCTCCCAGGTGGCTTGTGGCAAACTTTAAACGACACTTTTTATGGATATCTTTAAGAAATGGCTTTCTTCTTGCCACTCTTCCATAAAGGCCAGATTTGTGCAATATACGACTGATTGTTGTCCTATGGACAGAGTCTCCCACCTCAGCTGTAGATATCTGCAGTTCATCCAGAGTGATCATGGGCCTCTTGGCTGCATCTCTGATCAGTCTTCTCCTTGTATGAGCTGAAAGTTTAGAGGGACGGCCAGGTCTTGGTAGATTTGCAGTGGTCTGATACTCCTTCCATTTCAATATTATCGCTTGCACAGTTCTCCTTGGGATGTTTAAAGCTTGGGAAATCTTTTTGTATCCAAATCCGGCTTTAAACTTCTTCACAACAGTATCTCGGACCTGCCTGGTGTGTTCCTTGTTCTTCATGATGCTCTCTGCGCTTTTAACGGACCTCTGAGACTATCACAGTGCAGGTGCATTTATACGGAGACTTGATTACACACAGGTGGATTGTATTTATCATCATTAGTCATTTAGGTCAACATTGGATCATTCAGAGATCCTCACTGAACTTCTGGAGAGAGTTTGCTGCACTGAAAGTAAAGGGGCTGAATAATTTTACACGCCCAATTTTTCAGTTTTTGATTTGTTAAAAAAGTTTGAAATATCCAATAAATGTTGTTCCACTTCATGATTGTGTCCCACTTGTTGTTGATTCTTCACAAAAAAATACAGTTTTATATCTTTATGTTTGAAGCCTGAAATGTGGCAAAAGGTCGCAAAGTTCAAGGGGGCCGAATACTTTCGCAAGGCACTGTAAGTGCCTAGGTACTAGAGGTTGACCGATTTAATGATACCGATTATTGGAGGACCAAAAAAAGCCGATAGGGATTAATCGGCCGATTTTAAAAATAAATAAATTAAAATAAAAATGTATTTGTAATAATGACAATTACAACAATACTGAATGAACACTTATTTTAACTTAATATAATACATCAATAAAATCAATTTGGCCTTAAGTAGATAATGAAACATGTTCAATATGGTTTAAATAATGCAAAAACAAAGTGTTAGAGAAGAAAGTAAAAGTGCAATATGTGCTATGTAAGAAAGCTAACGTTTCAGTTCCTTGCTCAGAACATGAGAACATATGAAAGCTGGTGGTTCCTTTTAACATGAGTCTTCAATATTCCCAGATAATAAGTTTTAGGTTGTAGTTATTGTAGGACTATTTCATTAACCTTTGACTATTGGATGTTCTTATAGGCACTTTAGTATTGCCAGTGTAACAGAATAGCTTCCGTCCCTCTCCTAGCTCCTCCCTGGGCTCGAACCAGCAACACAACGACAACAGCCACCACATCGAAGCAGCGTTACCCATGCAGAGCAAGGGAAACAACCACCCCAAGGCTCAGAGCGAGTAGCGCGCGCTAACTAGCCAGCCATTTCACTTCGGTCACACCAGCCTCATCTCGGGAGTTGATACGCTTGAAGTCAAACAGCGCAATGCTTGACGCACAACGGAGAGCTGCTGGCAAAACGCATGAAAGTGCTGTTTGAATGAATGTTTACTCGCCTGCTTCTGCCTACCACCACTCAGTCAGATACTTAGATACTTGTATGCTTGTATGCTCAGTCAGATTATATGCAACACAGGACATGCTAGATAATATCTAGTAATATCATCAACCATGTGTAGTTAACTAGTGATTATGATTGTTTTTTTATAAGATACGTTTAATGCTAGCTAGCAACTTACCTTGGCTTACTGCATTCGCGTAACAGGCAGTCTCCTTGTGGAGTGCAACGAGAGAGAGGCAGGTCGTTATTGCGTTGGACTAGTTAACTGTAAGGTTGCAAGATTGGTTCCCCCGAGTTGACAAGGTGAAAATCTGTCGTTCTGCCCCTGAACGAGGCAGTTAACCCACCGTTTCTAGGCCGTCATTGAAAATAAGAATGTGTTCTTAACTGACTTGCCTAGTTAAATGAAGATTAAATAAAGGTGTAAAAATAAAAAAATTGGCAAAGCGGTGCCCAAAAATACCGATGTCCGATTGTTATGAAAACTTGAAATCGGCCCTAATTAATCGGCCATTCCGATTAATCGGTCGACCTCTACTAGGTACAAACTCTTTTTCATTGTGTGTTGCGCAATGACACAGTAATGCAATGTAATGTACTATGCCACAACTTACCTCAATGTCCCACGGCATAGTCTCAACTTACTTCAACCCCCTCTCTCTCCTCCAATCAAGATACTACTTTATTGTGTTTACCAAAAACTGTTGTGCGTCACGCCATCTAGCTTCTCTCTTTGTATTACAGAACATTCCATTCATTTAGCCAAATGATGGGAAGCAGAAGAAGAGGTGAACAGTAAATAATTCACATCCTTTGGAGGAATCCTGAAGAGCAGTTTGGAGTAGTGTGTTTTTAGGAATGTGATAATGAATAAGCAGAGAGGAAATGGAGTCATGTCATCTGCTGCTTGTTAGACACAGTGCTAGCGCCTGTCTGAACACTGTCACCTTGCTGAAGGCTCTCTGGTTTTTCCACTGCCCATCTCTGTATCTCTCTGTGCCTGGCTATCCGTAATAAGACGTGCTCTAGAGAATGGCCTCTTTGTGCACTAATGGCCCAGGAGTTGCACTTTGCTTTCAGCCAGAGGAGCCACTCTACCTTCCTGGGGAGAAGGGAAGCATTAGGCCCTAATTGGGTTGTGAGAACGTGCCATGTCATGGCCTGTTTGGGCTCAGTGTTGAACACTCAGGCACTGCACAGGTTTCTGACCTGCCTGGGCCTCAAACCACCACATTCATACCAAGAGTTCAGATTTTCCCAGTTCATATTATGCGAATGAGGGAAATCATAACCATGAGGACTATCAGAACTGAAGTGTTTTTGCTGTACAGAACAATAGTTTTATTGGTCTCCAAGTTATGTAAGTGTTCAATGTATTATATTAGTGTTAATGATTTGCTGTTGCTATCACTTCATCAGCAATGTCTGTAGCTTATATCACACTCAAGACTGACCCCAGTAATGATGGTTGGTGTTATGACAGATGGTGTATCCTCTCATGAGACTGCATCCCTCTGTTAGTAAGGAGTGGCCATGTTTGGGATGCACTGTAAATGGCACACAGAGATGGCACATTGCTTGCAGGTCACAGATAGGTGTGGAACTGACCAAACAGGGCATCCTCACTGTCACACAAAGAGCTTAAGGTAGAAGGGAGATACATCATTAGTTCTTTACATGCCATGCAACCAAGTGGTAACTACTACTGTTTTCACGTAGGATTTCCTATATTTTGCCTGTAACAAAAATTGGGCAATGATTTATATGACCCCCTTAGAAAAAGGCCCATTATTACCACATTCTTGCCTGCATACGCCTTTTATACCAATTGTGTGCATGTCGGAATGCTGGGGACCAGTGGTAGTAGTGGTGTGCAGATTTGTGTGGGCGTCGATTTGAATAATTCCATTTAAATATACACCAAAAATAAATCAATTTTTCGTTTGTTTAGGCAGGTCTTAAGAAACATACAAATAATAAAAGGCATTTTCAAAAGGCAAGAATATAGCATATTTTAAGTTTTAATGTCAAATGAAATCGATAGCTCCTTATTTTGTTCATTTAATAGACAAGTAACACCTACCCGATCACAGTCAACACGCATATATTTTATAATGGAATATAACAGAATAAAATACATATTTTCCCACAACTTGTGTCACGGGAACGTGTTGAACCACTGTCAAAAAATATGTAATATTTTGAAACGGAGCCCAAGCCCATACTTTTTTTTTTATGCACGTTTCGCTCCACTTTGTTAGGGAGCAGGCGTAGGGTCTTACCTTCAGCATGATACCGATTTGAAAATAATAGCCATCATATTTTAATTGAATCGTTTACTTAAAATATTTTCTCCCCAATTTTGTGGTATCCAATTGGTAGTTAGTCTTGTCTCAGCGCTGCCACTCTACGGACTCGGGAGAGGCGAAGGTCGCGAGCCGTGCGTCCTCTGAAACACAATCCAACCAAGCCGCACTGCTTCTTGACACAATGCCCTCTTAACCCGGAAACCAGCCACAGCAATGTCGGAGGAAACACTGTGCACCTGGTGACCGTGTCAGCGCGCACGGCTCGCCACAGGAGCCGCTAGTGCGCGATGGGACAAGGATATCCCTGCCAGCCAAACCCTCCCCTAATCCCTAACCCGGACGATGCTGAGCCAATTGTGGGCCGCCCCATGGATCTCCCGGTCGCGGCCGGCTGCGACAAAGCCTGGACCTGAACGCAGAAACTGCAGAAACTCTTGTTCATATTTCACAACCTCTGTGGGCTTTTGAGCAAAATAATAGACCTTCACTTTAAGCAACATCATTGCATACTAAATGTATCTGATCAGAGAGAGATCATATTTGTTTGCTACAAATAGATGAGCGACAGTGCATTTGGAAAGTATTCAGACCCCTTGACTTTTTCCACATTTTGTTACGTTACAGGCTTATTCTAAAATCAATCTACACAGAATACTCCATAATGACAAAGCGAGGACAGTTTTTTTTAAAACATGTTTGCTAATTTAGGGATGGTCACTCTGACAGAGCTCCAGAGTTCCGCTGTGGAGATGGGAGGACCTTCCAAAAGGGACATGCCATCTCTGCAGCACTCCACCAATCAGGCCTTTATGGTAGTGGCCAGACAGAAGCCACTCCTCAGTAAAATGCACATGACAGACTGCTTGGAGTTTGCCAAAAGGCACCTAAAGACTCTCAGACCAGAATAATAATGAAGACAAACTATGAAATATTACATATGGAATCATGTAGTCATCAAAAAAAGTGTTCAACAAATCAAAATATATTTGAGATTATTCAAAGTAGTCTCCTTTTGCCTTGGCAGCTTTCCACACAGTGACTGCTACTGTCATTTAGACAGGTTACCTTTGAGTTCTTGGGCACAGGGACTATGGTGGTCTGCTTGAAACCTGTATACTGAATAAAAATATAAAAGCAACATGCAACACTTTCAACTATTTTACTGAGTTACATATGAGAAAATAAATTAATTGCAATAAATTAATTAGGCCTTAATCTATGGATTCCACAGGCGAGCAGCCATGGATGGGCATGGAGCCAGGCCCAGCCAATACGTTTTTACCCACAAAAGGGCTTTATTACAGTGGGTACAGTGGGGCAAAAAAAGTATTTAGTCAGCCACCAATTGTGTAAGTTCTCTCACTTAAAAAGATGAGAGGCCTGTAATTTTCATCATAGGTACACTTCAACTATGACAGACAAAATGAGAAAAAAAAAATCCAGAAAATCACAGGATTTTTAATTAATTTATTTGCAAATTATGGTGGAAAATAAGTATTTGATCACCTACAAACAAGCAATATTTCTGGCTCTCACAGACCTGTAACTTCTTCTTTGAGGCTCCTCTGTCCTCCACTCGTTACCTGTATTAATGGCACCTGTTTGAATGTGTTATCAGTATAAAAGACACCTGTCCACAACCTCAAACAGTCACACTCCAAACTCCACTATGGCCAAGACCAAAGAGCTGTCAAAGGACATCAGAAACAAAATTGCAGACCTGCACCAGGCTGGGAAGACTGAATCTGCAAAAGGTAAGCAGCTTGGTTTGAAGAAATCAACTGTGGGAGCAATTATTAGGAAATGGAAGACATACAAGACCACTGATAATCTCCCTCGATCTGGGGCTCCGCGCAAGATCTCACCCCGTGGGGTCAAAATGATCACAAGAAGTCCTAGTGAATGACCTGCAGAGAGCTGTGACAAGTAACAAAGCCTACCATCAGTAACACACTACGCCGCCAGGGACTCAAATCCTTCAGTGCCAGACGTGTCCCCCTGCTTAAACCAGTACATGTCCAGGCCCGTCTGAAGTTAGTTTTTGGTAAAAACTCAACTCGTCGTGTTTGGAGGACAAAGAATGCTGAGTTGCATCCAAAGAACAACATACCTACTGTGAAGCATGGGGGTGGAAACATCATGCTTTGGGGCTGTTTTTCTGCAAAGGGACCAGGACGACTGATCCGTGTAAAGGAAAGAATGAATGAATGGGGCCATGTATCGTGAGATTTTGAGTGAAAACCTCCTTCCATCAGCAAGGGCATTGAAGATGAAACTTGGCTGGGTCTTTCAGCATGACAATGATCCCAAACACACCGCCCGGGAAACGAAGGAGTGGCTTCGTAAGAAGCATTTCAAGGTCCTGGAGTGGCCTAGCCAGTCTCCAGATCTCAACCCCATAGAAAATCTTTGGAGGGAGTTGAAAGTCAGTGTTTCCCAGCAACAGCCCCTAAACATCACTGCTCTAGAGGAGATCTGCATGGAGGAGTGGGCCAAAATACCAGCAACAGTGTGTGAAAACCTTGTGAAGACTTACAGAAAAAGTTTGACCTCTGTCATTGCCAACAAAGGGTATTGAGTATTGAGATAAACTTTTGTTATTGACCAAATACTTATTTTCCACCATAATTTGCAAATAAATTCATTAAAAATCCTACAATGTGATTATCTGGATTTTTCTCATTTTGTCTGTCATAGTTGAAGTGTACCTATGATGAAAATTACAGGCCTCATCTTTTTAAGTGGGAGAACTTGCACAATTGGTGGCTGACTAAATACTTTTTTTGCCCCACTGTACTCCTCAGTTTCATCAGCTGTCCGGGGTGCTGGTCTCAGACGATCCCACAGGTGAAGAAGCCAAATGTGGAGGTCCTGGGCTGGTGTGGTTACACAGGGTCTGCAATTGTGAGGCCAGTTGGACTTACTGCCATATTATCTAAAACAACATTGGAGGTGGCTTATGGTAGAGAAATTAACATTAAATTCTTTGGCAACATCTCTTGTGGATATTCCTGCAGTCAGCATGCCAATTGCACGCTCCCTCAACTTGATACATCTGTGGCATTGTGCTGTGTGACAACTGCATTTCTCCTTTGCCAAAACTCTTGGCAAAGGAGAAATGCACCCTAACAGGGATGTAAGCACATTTGTGCACAAAATCTTAGAAAATTACGCATTTTGTGTGTATGGAAAATTTCTGGGACCTTTTTTTAATTTCAGCTCATGAAACGTGGGACCAACTCTTTACATGTTGCGTTTTATATTTTTGTACAGTATAGGTATTAGATTCAGTCAGGAGGAGTTTGAAAATGTCAGGGAAGCTGGTCAGCACATGCTCGGGAGTACTCATCCTGGTAATCCACCTGGCCTTGTGAATGTTAACCTGCTTAAAGGTCTTACTCACATCGGCTATGGAGAGCGTGATCACACAGTCGTCTGGAACAGCTGGTGCTCTCGTATGATTCAGTGTTGCTTGCTTCAACGCAACCCTGGTAGGTAATTTAGTGCATCTGGTAGGCTCGTGTCACTGGGCAGCTTACGGCTGGGTTTCTCTTAATTCGTAGTAGTTTACAAGCCCTGCCACATCCGACAAGTGTCAGAGCCGGTGTAGTAGAATTCGATCTTGGTCCTGTATTGATGCTTTGCCAGTTTGATGGTTCGTCGGTGAGGGCGTAACGGGATTTCTTATAAGCGTCCGGATTAGTGTCCCATTCCTTGAAAGCAACAGCTCTAGCCTTTAGCTCAGTGCTGATGTTGCCAATAATCCATGGCTTCTGTTTGGGATATGTACAGTCGTGGCCAAAAGTTTTGAGAATGACACAAATATACATTTTCACAGTCTGCTGCCTCAGTTTGTATGATGGCAATTTGCATGTACTCCAGAATGTTATGAAGAGTGAGCAGATGAATTGCAATTAATTGAAAAGTTCCTCTTTGCCATGCAAATGAACTGAATCCCCCAAAAATATTTCCTCTGCATTTCAGCCCTGCCACAAAAGGACCAGCTGACATGTCAGTGATTCTCTCGTTAACACAGGTTTGAGTGTTGACGAGGACAAGGCTGGAGATCACTCTGTCATGCTGATGGAGTTTGAATAACAGACTGGGAGCTTCAAAAGGAGGGTGGTGCTTGGAATCATTGTTCTTCCTCTGTCAACCATGGTTTCCTGCAAGGAAACATGTGCCATCATCATTGCTTTGCACAAAAAGGGCTTCACAGGCAAGGATATATTTCCGATTGTTTGGAGCATCCGGAAAAAAGCTTGTCCGGAGAAGACAAGTTGAGCGCTACCATCAGTCATGTGTCATGCCAACAGTAAAGCATCCTGAGATGCTGTGTGGGGTTGCTTCTTAGCCAAGGGAGTGGGCTCACTCACAATTTTGCCTCAGAACACAGCCATGAATAAATAATGGGACCATCACATCCTCCGAGAGCAACTTCTCCCAACCATCCAGGAACAGTTTGGTGACGAACAACGCCTTTTCCAGCATGATGGAGCACCTTGCCATACGGAAAAAGTGATCACTAAGTGTCCTGAGGAAAAAAACATCAATATTTTGGGTCCATGGCCAGGAAACTCCCCAGACCTTAATCCCATTGAGAACTTGTGGTCAATCTTCAAGAGGTGGGTGGACAAACAAAAACCCACAAAGTCTGACAAACTCCAAGCATTGATTATGCAAGAATGGGCTGCCATCAGTCAGGATGTGGCCCAGAAGTTAATTAACAGCATGCCAGGGCGGATTACAGAGGTCTTGAAAAAGAAGCGTCAACACTGCAAATATTGACTCTTTGCATCAACTTCATGTAATTGTCAATAAAAAGCCTTTGACACTTATGAAATGTTTGTAATTATACTTCAGTATTCCATAGTAACATCTGACAAATATCTAAAGACACTTTCAACTTTTGGCCACAACTGTACGTTCAGTGACTGTGGGGACAACGTTGTCAACACAATTATTAATAAAGCCGGTGACTGTGGTAAACTGCTCAATCCCATCGGATGAGTCCTGGAACATATTCCAGTATTTGCTAGCGAAACAGTCCTATTAGCTTAGCATCCGCTTCATTGGACCACTGCTGTATTGAGCACGTCACTGGTACTTCATGTTTTTGCTTGTAAGCATGAATCGGGAGGTTAGAGTCAGATTTGCCAGATGGAGGGAGAGCTTTGTATGTGTCTCTGTGTGTGAGAAGATCTGGAGTTTTTTTCACACCTAGTTGCAAAGGTGACATGCTGGTAAAAATGAGGTCAAACGGATTTCAGTTTTCCTGCAGTAAAGTCACCAGCCAGTAGGAGCGCCGCCTCTGGGTGAGCATGTTTTGTTTACTTATGGCCCTATACAGCCCGTTGAGTGCTGTCTTAGTTCCACCATTGGTTTGTTGTGGTAAATAGACAGCTACAAAATGTATAGATGGAAACACTCTTGGTAAATAGTATGGTCTACAGCTTATCATCTGTCCGTCAGAGTGGAGGGCCTCTCTGGTCTTTTCAGTGTAAATGTCAGACGTTTTGTTTGCTCTGTGTCTTTGCTCTGAGGGTGCAGCCTGGCAACAGGCTGTGTCTCTCGTCAGGAGACCTGCCTTGATAGTCTCTTGCCCAGCGACGCACCAGACGGGTTGCAAGAACCCCCTTAGCAGCTGCAAAGGCACAGCACAATGAGCACGTAGTTAACTTGTTGGGCCAGATGAGCACAGATGAGGTGCTCTAGTCTTTCTTGTAGCTACAAGGTTACTACTAGGTGAAGCACTCTGTTGCTGTTGTAATAATTCCTATCTCGACTATGGCTCATCTGCTGTGTTTTGTGTGTTTTTCTTCTCAGCTCGAGATGCAGACGAACGGGAGAAGTGGATCCATGCCTTAGAGGGGACTATTCTCCGTCACACCCTCCAACTGCAGGTAAGTCACTCACTCATCTGTTCAGACCAGCTTCACTCTAGTAATACTGGGGGTACTAGTCCCAAGCCATTGAGTTCAGCTAAAGAGGAGAAAGATTTTGCTCAACTTTTTATTTGAAATAAGCTTTCTCAAATGATGGGGATAACTCTTGCTGCTGTTGCATTGTAAAACACATTTTTTTTTAAGTGTGTCTGTGTATTAACCTTCAGAGGGAACATAATTTGAACTGTATTTCTTCAATTTGTTATTTTACCTAAGACCACAGGAAATAATAGAGGAACTGTTGAGAACATTAAGCAATAGCAGTTTGTTTCACCTTTTGGCAGCATGTGTTGTCAAAATAACCTTTCATGCTATTTGTTGAGGTCTTTTGGATGCAGGAAATCGGGATATAGAATTAATATCATGCCTCTGTCAGCTTCTTCTCAACTAGTAGCACTGGGACACTGATGGCAGGCAAAAGCACTCTTGTCCTAATCAGTGAAAGGGTTAATTAGTCATCTGAGAATATAAGGAAATGAGTCTGGACACAGTAAGAGTGTCTCTGTGTGGTTAGGAGCACGGTTTGGTTAGACTGTTGGATGATGGGCATCATGTTTATCTATGAAAGCCTGTTTTTAAAGAGTGCTGTGTATTAGTTGCTCTCTAAACTGCTAATTTCCATCTCTTATTTTGGTCTGTGCCCTTTGTGGCTCACAAATAGGTCTCCTTTCTCTCACCAGCCTTAATTCTACCCTCCAGTTGTTTATGTGCCTTTTGTTCTGCTTTCCTTCTCTAACCCACTCCTCCCCTCTGCTACCCCTCCCTCTGCCTCACTCTCTCCGATCCCCGCCCAACACTGCTGACTGGCTGCCTGCTTGCAAACACTGTGTAAGCGTGGAGTCATAGCGGGGTCATGTGACCTGGACCAAATCAGAGCCCTGCTTACTCTTTCAGCCAGACATCTGCACCTCCGCTTTATCCAATCAGAGCAGCTGTTGTTGCTTGTCACATGGGCTTGTGCTGCCTTTTTTCTATTTTTTTTAAAGAAAGTCTGTACTTCCTGTCAGAGAGAAGAGGATCCTGGATTAACTTTGCCTGCGTGTGCTGCTGCTCAGCTGATGTAGAACATACCACAGATGTACCAGACGATGCTTTTGGTGTCCCTGCTGGCAGTCTATCGGAGTAGAGAGTACTAGAACAGTCGTTTGTTTGCGTAAGGGAGGAGAGAGGAGCTTTAGGGTCAGCTTTGGCCTGTGCATTTTGACTAGGCATGTCCCTCAGAGCTCTGCGTCCTGTGAGTACCACACTGGGGGGAAATGGTTGGTTGGAGTGCGACAATGCAGTTAACTGGGTCATGCTGTGTGGAAAGCCTAACGGGGAGGGGGTGAGGTGTCTGAGTGAAGGGTGGGCTAGATTGGTGAGCTTTGAGGTTTTTTATTTCCAATGTCTGGTGGTTAGTGGGGGTGGGTGTGGTACACTAGCATAGGGAGGGATTGTCTGGTTAGACAAAGCTCTTTTTGGAACAGAATGTGTGAACATGCCAAAGCTGCAGATACAAGCCTACATGACCGTCCTCTGGTTTTATAAGCTGCTCTAGTCCAGCAGAAGGATCCCTTCCATCATGGTGATATGGGCTTGTGTTGACATAACAGAAATAGAGAGCAATAGGGACTCTCTTTCCCTCTTTGTTTGTAATGTTAACTGCTTTGTCCCTCTGCAATTATGAGGTCCGTGTCATATTGATAGCATTTTTCTTAACCTTTTGAACCTGAAATACAGCAGGGGCCCGCTCAACAGTTTTTGGTATGTAAGTGTATGGTAGGACTTTTCTATGTGAAAATTGGGATGGAAATTACTCTAAAGAAATTACTCTAAAAGTCTGACATGAATAGAGGGAAACTCCTGTTCTATGTCATGTGTCTTTGGATGCAGGTGTTCAAACAATACAGCTTCTCACAGGTGTCAAAATCAGTCCATGTTGTGATACCTTACCCTCACTCCAAGCCAGCACTATTACTGTCGTAAACATAACCATGAGCATGCATTTCCCCGCAAGTAGGTTGACGTCGCTTTCAAATTCAGAATCTACAGTCGTGGCCAGGATAAAAAAAAAATATTCAGTTGATTTCCTTGCTACCCATTCACATCGCTCCAGCCAAACACCTCACCCTCTAACGTTTCTTCTCCACCTTGAGTCTGGATTTGAACTCCTCATCTCCTCGAATGTGAACGCATTCAAATCGTTCGGATTGGTCCCAGAAATCAATGGCTTGGGCCAGAGCCTGAACACACGTGGGTAAAGCGGTGTTTCCAGAATAGTCATTGGCTTTGATACTCTGATTGGTGTGTGTTGTTTTGTACCAAGCCCTTCACTTTGACGTAAGCAGAAATGACTACGTTGGAAGTCTGAGACTTAATGTTTATAGTGATTAGGGCAGTAGAATTAAATTCAGTATGAGTCGTCAGGCAAGGATTTGATATCCGGCATTTGTATTTATTAGGAATTCTCTTTTCTGCCTCTTCAAATGTTGTTGATAGAGGAAGAACAAGAGCGACAACCGGAGCTGTCTGTTTCTTAGACACAAACGTGAAGCTGTGTAGATGTCTGCTTGGCCACAAACACAAAAGAAACACCCACGAGAATCCCGATGCCCTCAGTCCTGGGACTGTGACCACTTAAGGTTTATATATAAAAAAGCACAAAAAATATATATATATATTTTTTTTGTGCTTTTTTTTCTCTCCCAAATTTCATGGTATCCAATTGGTAGTTAGGCGAAGGTTGAGAGCCGTACGTCCTCCAAAACACAACCCAACCAAGCCGCACTGCTTATTGACACAATGCCCGCTTAACCCGGAAGCCAGCCACACCAAATTGTCGGAGGAAACACCGTACACCTGGTCAGCGTGCATGCGCCCGGCCCGTAAAAGGAGTCACGAGAGCGTGATGTGACAAGGACATCCCTGCCGGCCAAACCCTCCCCTCTAACCCGGACGACGCTGGACCATGGGTCTTCCGGTCGCGGCCGGCTGCAACAGAGCCTGGATTTGAAGCAGGATCTCTAGTGGCACAGCCTTAGACCACTGCACCACTTGGGAGGCCCTTCACTTAAGGTTTTTAAAGAGGAGACGGATGTATTTTTCTTGTTACCCCAAGCTCTAAAGAGCACTAATGCCAGACTCCTCTTCCCCACAGATTGAAAGGGGACTATTCTTTAGCTTAGCAAAGTACCTGTTTTTATTTTATTTGCTCAGGCACCTCTTTAGCCACCAACACTAAGCAACTTGCTTCTATATTGATAGCGAACCACCTTTGATCCTAAAGGAATTTTAGAAAAAAAGGCCCAGACTTTGGTCTCTTTAAAGCTTGTTATGTTTTTACAGTTTACACTTTAGACAACGCTGGGGTTAATGTGTGTTAATGGCTTTTCTTCACATCCCTGTACGATACATTTCAGTTGAGAAACAGGCGTCGTCCAAAGGCGCCTGCCAAACCATAGGACATGCTAAGACCAGAGCAATACTGAGAGAGGGGAGTATATGGTTTACTTACTGTCCAGCAGTGGTTATGGATGTGTTTTATGAGTTGTAATATTGTAAGGTTCGACTGCTTTGGTTAAGCATTAGTTTTCAGGTATTTTTGAGGAAGTTGTTGGGTATTTCATTTCTGTATTTTAGCCAAGCTAACTTCCAGGTAGTGAAGGGACTGTTCTTGATTTGTTATCAGCAGGTATGGTCAGGCAGGCTAGCAGGCAAAGCCTTTAAACAATGCTAGTTGAACAATTCATATCACTCTACTTACTGGAAGCTTCTCCCAAACAGTTGCTGTTTTGTGCTGCTACCTGCTTTTTTTTAAAGCCCCACCAGGAGAATATTTAACTTTTTTTAATCTGCTAACAAACTTTCAGAGTAGAGGTGCACTGGCAGTAAAATCTTTGTCCGAAATAGGTTACTGGTGGAAGCAGAAAACTGTCATACTGTGCTGTGAAGTTCTGCTCTTTTGTCATTTTCTATTTTAGGAGGCAGAGACAGGATTTGTTCCAAGTGTCCAAGACTTCGAAAAGAAACTTGCAGAGGCTGACGCGTACCTACAAATTCTAATTGATCAGTTAAAGGTGAGGCTTTTTCACATTTGAGTGACTAAGTATGACAGTGACTTTCATAATAACGGTGACTGACTCGTCACTGCATCATCGATGAATGTGTTTTTATTCGGCTCCTGATTTGAGTGTATCCTCTTCAGCTTCTCATACATATCCTCTCTTCCAGCTCTTTGATGAGAAAATCAAGGATTGCAAAGAAGATGAGTCGCGCAGAGTGAGTGATATGTTTCTTCTCTTGTCACCAGAACTGTGGCTGATAATTATTGACTCAGATTTTCTGTCAGTTTCTTTAGTAGCTGTGATTCACTTCCTTATTGAGATCATGAGTTTAGTTTTAGGTCAGTTTGGAACATTTAAACTCTAGGTTATTTAATATGGTGAAGACAATGACCTGTTCTGTTGTGATGAACATGAAATCACTGTTTGGCTGGTCTAATGCCATGATTGTGAAAGCGTTTGAACAAAGCATGTTTCTGCGTTGGTTTCACTGTGCCGATCTTTCTCAGTCAATGACTCACCTAACTTTGAGTCCTGAAGTCTAGTTAGGTGTTAAAATAAAGTCTGAAGTGAAACAGCCATTTTTCATCATGTTTTTCTCCTTTTAAGAAAATTGAAAATTTGAAGGAAACCACATGTGTAAGTAAAACCCCATTTTTAAAAAATCCTTATTTTCAGAATCACCTGTCTGAATTTGAGTGCTGTGTTTCATTCTCTGTTCTGTTTCTCTTTTCAGAGTATGGTAGAGTCCATCAAGCACTGTATTGTATTGCTGCAGATTGCCAAGGTAAAAAGGACTCATTCATTTGACTGTGGTGGGGCTCTCATTGCATCACTGTCATGTCATTGTTGTGAGACCACATCACGGTACACTGCATGTTTTCCCCACGCCAGTAGTTTTCCACTTAACTACAGCCTGGGTTGTTGTTTATTGTGGGCAGTTTGCTTCATTCCATTAGGTTCCATTTTGACATTTTGGAGAGGTGATTCTCACATATGCTCGATAATCTTAGAGCTCATAATGATGTTACCATTACAAATGTTCTGACTTTCTAAATAACTTGATGGCTGCTTGAAAGAGAAGCTCTTAACAAGCTCATATCATCATTACATACAAACAGTTGAACATTCCTCAAGTAACGTTTTCTTCTCAAAATTTTAAGGATCAAAGTAACGAACAGCAACACGCATACGGACTGATAGTAAGTTCTGACGTTCTCTGTCCATTAGAAATATCAAAATCAACCAAACCTCTATCCTTTTCCGATTTTAATTCATGCTAAACGATAGAAAAAAAGACGAATCAGATCTGTAAAAGTGCATGCCATTTGTTTAGAAAAATAGCTTCATCTCGTATATTGCTCTTTCTTTGCCACGCCACTATCCCCTTTCTCAGCTGAAATCATTGTATTTTTTGTTGCTGATAATAGTGAGAAACTTTACTACTCCTTTTAGACACAACATCATTCTGCTTCTTTTATGACACGTTTGTAGGAGTGTGTGTGAGTGTGCTTATACCCTCCCCCAAATCACCATCGATTTTTACTTACTGTGCATGCCTATTGAACCGTCAAGGGCTAATAGATGTCAACCAGTCAAAGGCTGTTTACTGGCTTCCCATAGATGTTTTTAAGTCGGAATCCCATAGAATCAGCCTGCCAGGCCAGTCTTCTGACAGTAATCTCTCTGGCCATTAGCCTTACATATATAGACCCTCTTCTAACCATGCCTTAAGCACACTCTAGCTCTAACCCCTTCCCTCAGCCTACACTAGAGGCATCTTTTACTGTTGGTTTCATCTCTAACTAGCGAGGCCACACTGGTTCCACCACGGTGGAGCAGCAATGTTTCTGTAATTGGCTATAATTAGGAGTGGCTGCCTTACTTTCCAGAAAGCACGTGGACAGGGGGAGGGTGGAGTGAATGGAAAATGAGAGAAATCTCCCAAATTTCACTCCGACTCCTGTTCTAAAGGGCAGAGAGAGGACTGAACTTCACTGCATGCCTTCATTTCCTTGATTTTTTTCTTATTTTTTTATATTTCCACTTTCCTGACTGCAAAGATCCTTAGTTGACGTAGTGACTTCTGTCTGCTCAGTAGAGTAGTGTGAAATCTTCCATTCTGCATGGTGCCCAACTTATTTTCAGACCACACTCTCCTTCATTCTCTGTCATACCTCAGTATGCTGCTCACTGTTGTGTTCTGAGATTGTGTAGGACTTGATGATTTCTGACCACCTCTTGTTCTGCCTTTTGCTGTTGACAGGGTCAAAGGTATCACTGACCCATAAAGCTATGGCAGCAGTGCACTTTGTATAATGTGTGCACCACAGTTAAATATACCTAGGATTAAAGTCTGTGGGTTTCAAATCTCAAGAACTTTAATAAGAGAGAAGTTATGCCATCACATTATGTAACTCGCTGGAATGTCTTTTTGTCCTAAATTTATCAGGGTGGAAAATATGTTTGATCATATTAGATTTTACTGTAAGTGTTGTGATATACAGTGCCCTCTAGTTGTTGTTTTGGCTCTGTACTCCAGCACTCTGGATTTGAAATTAGGTTAAAGTGCAGAATGTCAGCTTTAATTTGAGGGTATTTTCATCCATGTGGTGTGAACTGTTTATTACAGCACTTTTGTACATAGTCCCCCCATTTTAGGGGACTAAAGGTATTGGAACAAATTCACTTACAGTGCATTTGGAAAGTATTCAGACACCTTCCCAGGGAGGTGACCAAGAATCCGATGGTCACTCTGACAGAGCTCCATAGTTCCTCTGTGGAGATGGGAGAACCTTCCAGAAGGACAACCATCTCTGCAGCACTCCACCAATCAGGCCTTTATAGTAGAGTGACCAGCCTGAAGCCATTCCTCAGTAAAAGGCACATGACAGCCCGCTTGGAGTTTGGAAGCATGGTGGCAGCATCATGCTGTAGGGATGTTTTTCAGCGCCAGGGACTGGGAGACTAGTCAGGATCGAGGAAAAGATGAATGGAGCAAATTACAGAGCGATCCTTGAAAACCTGCTTCAGGACCTCAGACTCGGGCGAAGGGTCACCTTCCAACAGGACAACGACCCTAAGCAGACAGCCACGACAACGCAGGAGTGGCTTCGGGACCAGTCTCTGAATGTCCTTGAGAGGCCCATGTACAAAAAGTGCCGTAATTTCCAAACGATTTACGATTTATGGATGAAAATACGCTCAAATTAAATCTGACAATTTGCACTTTAACCTCATAGTAATTGTATAATTACAAATCCAAAGAGCTTGAGTACAGAGCCAAAACAACAACACGTTTAACTATCCCAATAATTCCGAATGGCACTGTACGTAGTTAGATATTTATTAGGTAGAACAACATTTTCCAATATTTACCGGAAGCAGAGTGAAAGGTAATTGATCTTTCTAGTCATTGGCAGTGTGTATTTATTTTGTCCTTATAGTCTGCTCCGTATTGGTGCGTTAAGTGCTACTGCTGGTTTAGAGCAATGTGCGTTGCAGATGTACCTAACTACCTATTATGTCTTAAGACTGGCATCATTTTGTCTTGCCCTGTACAGAGCACCATCAACCCAGTGGATGGGATATTTCAGCCTCAGGACACTTCTTTAGTCAACTTAGCCATGCCAACACAGACCACCCTTCCCAAAGGTACAGTATACAGAGAGCCATACACACAATCTAATCTACAATCCTATCAGGAAGAGTAGCTCCTCAGAATAAAAATATCAATTTGAGTTCACATACGGATGGATATTGTATACAAAATTGACTATTTGATTTCAGTGGATTTAATACTTTCAGATTTTTGTACCTTATACATTTTTATTTCCTGAAACACAAATCTATAGTGCCCCCTGGTGTGCTTGAATCCCTATTTTTCAGCACGTCCACTTCCCAATGTAGGGCAATCTAAATTAAGCTTTCTCTGAAATTGGACACAAATCCAATCCCAAGGTCGAGACCCCGTGTCAGCAAAGTTTAACATTTTAAGTCACAGTTTAATAGATACCTATGACTGCTTTGCAGGTTTAAAAAAATAATGTAAAGCTTGCTCTCTCAGGTCTGTAATGACATTGTCTGTTGCATTATAAAGCAGTGTTCTCATGCCAGAGCCTTCTCCTTTTTCTTGTCTCCTTTCTGTAGATGGCTCCAAGATTTGTAAAGGAGAACAGCGGCCATCCACTCTATCAGTGGGGCCTGTTGTCACGGTGATGGGCAGCCTGCAGACGCCGACCCCCAACAGCACAGGTCAGAGGTCATCACACTCTAGTGGTCAGGTTACCCACACTTACAGTTCCTTCAGAAAGTATTCATGCCCCTTGACTTATTCCACATTTAGGTATTTTTTTTAAAATTATTATTTAAAAAAATGTTACCCCTTTTTTTTCTCCCCAATTTCGTGGTATCCAATCTCATCGCTGCAACACCTGTACGGACTCGGGAGAGGCGAAGGTCGAGAGCCATGCGTCCTCTGAAACACAACCCAACCAAGGCGCACTGCTTCTTGACACAATGCACATCCAACCCGGAAGCCAGCCGCACCAATGTGTCGGAGGAAATACCGTACACCTGGCGACCTGGTCAGCGTGCAATGCACGCTGCACCCGGCCCGACACAGGAGTCGCTAGTGGGCGATGAGACAAGGATATCCCTGCCGGGCAAACCCTCCCTAACCCGGCGCCGCCCCATGGGCCTCCCAGGCGCGGCCAGCTGCGACAGAGCCTGGGCTCGAACCCAGAATCTCTGGTGGCAACAGCTAGCACTGCGATGCAGGGCCTTAGACCACTGCGCCACCCGGGAGGGCGAATTTAAAATCTATTACTTTTTCCCCCCGCATCCATCCACACACACGACCCCATAATGACAAAGGGAAAACATGCTTTTTATTTTTTTCATTTACTGAAAATAAAATACAGAAATATCTCATGTATGTAAGTATTCACATCCCTGAGTCAATACATGTTAAAATCACCTTTGGCAGCGATTACAGCTGTGAGTCTTTCTGGTTAAGTCTTGAAGAGCTTTGCACACCTGGATTGTACAATATTTGCCCATTTTATTATTTTCAGAATTATTAATGCTCTGTCAAGTTGGTTGTTGGTCATTGCTAGACAGCCATTTTCAAGTCTTGCCATAGATTTTCAAGCAGATAAGTCAAAACTGAACATTCAGTCTTCTTGGTAAGTGTAGATTTGGCTGTGTGTTTTAGGTTATTGTCTTGCTGAAAGGTGAATTCATATCCCAGTGTCTGATGGAAAGCAGACTGAACCAGGGTTTCCTTTAGGATTTTGCCTCTGCTCAGCTCCGTTCCACTTATTTATTTATTTTATTCTGAAAATCTCCCCAGTCCTTAATGATTAGATTACAAGCATACCCATAACACGATGCAGCCACTACTATGCTTGAAAATATGGAGAGTGGTACTCAGTAATATGTATTGGTTTTGGCCCAAAAAACACTTTGTATTCAGGACAAAAAGGGAATTGCTTGGTCACATTTTTTACAGTATTACTTTTGTGCCTTGCTGCAAACAGGATGCATGTTTTGGAATATTTTTTATTCTGTACAAGCTTCCTCCTTTTTACTATGTCAATTTGGTTAGTATTATGGAGTAATTACAGTGCTGTTGATCCATCCTCAGTTTTCTCCTATCACAGCCATTAAACTGTTTTCAAGTCACAATTGGCCTCGTGGTGAAATCCCTGAGCGGTTTCCTTCCTCTCAAAGGGATATTCAATGTCTGCCTTTTTTTTTCTTTTTTTTTTCACACATCTCCCTGATTGAATCTGTTTGAAATTCTGTTTGACTGAGGGATCTTACAGATAATTATATGTGTAGGGTACAGAGGTGAGGTAGTCATTTAGAAAATTACTATTATTGCACACAGAGTGAGTCCTTGGAGCTTAATTATGTGACTTGTTAAGCAAATGTTTACTCCTGCACTTATTTAGACTTGCCATAACAAAGGGGTTGAATACTTATTGACACAAGACATTTCAGCTTTTCATATTTAATTAATAAATAAATCAAAATGAAAACATATTTTCGCTGACATTATGGGGTATTGTGTATAGACAAGTGACCAATAAAATCTTAATTTAATCCATTTTAAATTCAGGCTGTAACAGAACAAATTGTTTCAAAAGTCAAGAGGTGTGAGTAAGGCACTGTAGCTAGCAGCTGTACTCTGACAAACATTTCACTCTGTCACCTAGAACTTGCATTTAGGGCTTGAGTATCCACTCAGTGGGGATGTCACGTCATAATCACCACACATATAAAACAGTATTGACTTTTTAAAATTTACTCAATTGTATTTTTCAAAATGGGTTTTCATTAGGTTTGTGTCTCTTGCTAGAAACCGCTGTTAGCAACAGGAAGTTTTGTTTTACTGCTAGAATGTCTGGGGTGTATGTGAAGCAAGGAGAGCACCTTAGGTACTTTCTCCAAATGTCATTATTCCTCTGGCTTGGTGGGTCCTGCCTGTTTTCAATCCTGCTGATGCTGCGGAATAAAAGCTGAGCTGTGCACTAAGGAAGAAACCTGGGAGCACACATTGCACTGCAGGGGAGATTATGCAAGGAATAAACTTCTCATGGTACTCTAACAATATGGGAACAGTAAGAACAGAAAAATGGTGTCCATATGATCACAGAGGAAAAAAAGCTGCATATAGCCTCTGTATATGATTTTAGTTCAAAGCAGTAAACAAATATAGCAATTTTTGCTATACATGGTTTAGGACCATCTCAGCTGGGACCTCCTGCTCACCCCCACCCTGTTTTCTCTATCTCTCTGTCTGTGTTTCAGGGAGTGGCCCCTCGGCGCCCAGCAGCAGCGTTGCCTCCCCCAGTCACATGACCATCACCTCCCACTCGGTCCCTGACTTCTCTTACTCCAGCAGTGAAGACGAGTTCTATGACGCTGACGAGTTCTCCCAGAACAGCACGTCTCCCAAACACTTCCTAGAGTGAGTATTTACTCTCTTTATCCATCCACACAGCAGTTTATTGGGGATTACAGGGACGAAGGACGGTGATGGAAATGGTCCACCTGACCACATCCTGGCACTCTATTTCATGATTTTATTGATCCTTTGTTGTCATTGTACATTTGTGAGTTGTGCTTGTGTACAAATGGCAATTTCCTGAAACTGGTCTGATTCAACCCCATGTTAAATACTTGATGGGTAGGGCTGTGGCGGTCATTCAATTTTGTCAGCCGGTATTGTCATGCAAAAGACTGCCGTTCTCACGTTAAATGGCTTTAACATATACACGTTTAGCTGCTCCAGGCCTCCATGCACACGCCTTTGGAACATCCACATATATACACACACATAATAAATCAATTGAATATATACCATCACAATAAATTGATTATTTATTTCAGGCAGGTCAAAAAACCTGATGTATTTCAGAACAGAATGTGAGTTGGCCGACTATGTTATCTGGCTGTGGCCATGCTATAGGCTGTAGGCTTGTTCATTTAGCTGACAAGATATGCCTAAGTCCCGTGCCATTATTTTATATTATATGATTTTATAGTAAAAATAATATAATTGCACCTAGCTGAATAAAATAGCTATGTAGAGCGTAGACGTTTGAGCTCTGTTCCTTCCCTCGGGCTGCACACACTGTTCTCTCATCAAGTGGTCATATTTTCACACCTCAGACTATTCTCTTGTCTTTACTAATATGTAACATTTGTTTAGATTTAGAATGGCCCATTATCCAATAGGCAGGAACGGGCACAGGCAAAAAGGCATCCATATGCACTCGAATAGGCGGTTAGTTTTTCAATCATGCAGGGTAGGCTACTCCAGTTATTTCACTGTACACATCAACCACTGTTTGAGGAGCATGCAGCCTCTTGCTGCACGACAGGTGATATTCCACCCAAACTCTGTATGCCATGGGCTCTCCAACCATGTTCCTGCAGCTAGCCAGTGCTTCATTTGGGAAACCAAGTGAAATCTGTTAGGGAACATCGGTAATAGAAAGTTTGGAGCAGAGCATAAGGTAACCAGTCCATCCAGTATGCATAATAATGCAGTCCACACTCAAAGGCAATGACTAAAATGTGTTTAATTTTGGAGTGTAGGATAGACCAATTATGTACCAGACACATTAAAAAAAAAAAAATTAATGTTGCAGTGCGTAATATGTGGTAGGCTATTTATTGCATCACGGAAAATATTATTTTCATTTTAATTTTTTCGTCCTTGATCACATATATAATGTTTGAATGAATTATCACCTAAGAAAGCACTGTCTTATGTTGTTAGGCTTTGAAACAACATCCACAACGACCATGTTTTCCATTCAGTTTCAACCTGTTGTTGAACTTCTTCAAATTTTAAAAGCACATACTGTTTTGATAAGTGTTTGATGTGATTTTCATTTGCATTGACGTCAGTGGTTAGAGGGACAATAGAGCCCTGAGTACCAGGCCATTAGGACCTGATGGTAGTTAGCATTTTGGGTACTTCCAATGCATGTCCAGTGTGCATGGAATTTTACTGCGGTCATGACTCATGACTGCCGGTGTGGCGGTAATACGGTCTCCGCAACAACCCTAGGTATAGGAAAATGCAACTTGTCATAAGCTGATTGTGTTTTGCTGGAGGTGTGTTTTAATCCTGTGCCTTTATGGCATATATTTCCTATTAGGTAATCAGTTTTTTCTTTCTGTGCATCCCTCCACCTTCATCTCTCCCTCCACCCTTCTCTCTGTCAGTCCCTCTAGGCCTTCTGCTGCTTTGCCTCACAGCGATGATGGAACAGTGCTGAAACGACCAAACACTAACGAGTCCCTCGACTCCTCCATGTCTAACGGCACCACTGACGCAGGTGACACACACACACAAACACATGCACATTGCCCTACTTATCCTCACACCTGTCTACCTCCAACAATAACCTACAGTGAGACCCAAAAGTATTGGGACAGTGACATGTTATTGTAATGGTGAGAGGTTAGCATATCTTGGGGGTATGATGTTTGTGCGTCTAACTTTCGTACTCATCATTATTCACAATTCATTCAGGACTATTTGTAATCATGGTAGCATCCATATTAATATACAAGTGTTTAGAAACATTCTATTCTTATTTACAATAAAATTAACTACAAAATGACACCATACATTATTTACCATTAATTTCTATTGGGCACGAAATAATCCGAAACACAACCAAAACTAACAGCAAATGCATCCAACAGATTTGTAGAGTCACAAGCTTGATGTAGTCATTGCATGCTAAGAATATGGGACCAAATACTAACTTGTGACTACTTCAATACACATTTGTTCAAATACTTTTGGTCCCCTAAAATGGAGGGGCTATGTACAAAAGGTGCTGTAATTTCAAAACGGTTCACCCAATATGGATGAAAATATCTGCACTTTAACATCATAGTCATTGTATAATTTCTAATCCAAAGTGCTGGAGTACAGAGCCAAAACAACAACACAATTGTGACTGTCCCAATACTTTTGGAGCTGAATGTATTTTTATGTAACATCACACATTCTGTTATCTTTGTGGCTGATGTTTTTCTTTAGTAACCGAAAAGAGGATGTCAGGCTGTCCTGTATCAGTGGTGTAGGTGTTTTTAACTGTCTGCTGTCTGCTCTGGTCAGATCAATTTGACAGCCATGATGATGAGGCGGAGGATCAGGGGGAGTCTGTGGAGGAGCACAAGAGTGTCATCATGCACCTGCTGTCCCAGGTGCGACTAGGCATGGACCTCACCAAGGTAAGAGCTCTGTGTGTCTGTCTGTCCTTCTTGTCACTGTCTCTTTCTCTCTTGCTAACTGTTTCTTTACCTTTCCCTCTCTTCTCTCTCCTCAGGTGGTCCTGCCCACATTTATCTTGGAGAGGAGGTCTTTGCTGGAGATGTATGCTGACTTCTTTGCACATCCGGATTTGTTTGTCAGGTACGTCACTTCAAATTCTCTCCAACAGTTTCCAAAAATAAGGAAACAGTTTTGTTTCAGAATCCCATCCATGGCATTATGAACAGATCTTTGCTTAGTTGGGGTCCTATTCTTTGATCCAGTGGTGTGATGGCTGATGTTCTCATCCCCAGTATCGCGGATCAACTGGAACCCAAAGAGCGCATGGTGCAGATGGTAAAATGGTACATGTCAGCCTTCCACGCAGGGAGGAAAAGCTCAGTGGCCAAGAAGCCTTACAACCCCATCCTGGGAGAGGTTTTCTTCTGCCACTGGGACCTGCCTTCAGAGAGTGAGGAGCCCACTGCAGTGGTGAGCATTGACAGAGCCCATTGTACCACAGTAAAGACTGACAATTTATATTCATATGATTTGATTTTTAAGTAAAACTGTAATCAATGTTTGTTTTTTTTTAATCAATTATTTACTAATAAATCAATGCTAACCACCAACCCCTCAGGAGCCATCGTCAGAGGGTCCAGTGCCATGGTCTTCAGCCAACAGTGTGTCTTTTGTAGCAGAGCAGGTCTCTCATCACCCCCCCAGTGAGTCTCTCCACCCAGTCAACATTACAGACAGCTGACAGAGAACCAGAGTCATGGAGTTAACTGTACTGTTGCCTTTCCTCTTCCTTGTAGTTTCTGCATTCTACGCAGAGTGTCTGAGCAAAAAGATTCAGTTCAACGCCCACATTTGGACCAAGTCAAAGTTCTTAGGAATGTCAATTGGAGTCCACAATATTGGCCAGGGTAAGACATCTCTTCAAGCACTTACGTTGTCCATAAATGTGTGTCCTCACACACTTAAAAAAACTTATGGTGTTCTGTGTGTTCTGATATGTGTGCTTCGCTCTCTCTCCTGTAGGCTGTGTGTCCTGTCTGGAACATGACGAGCACTACATACTCACCTTCCCCAATGGCTATGGCAGGTAGACTCATGCTTTAAACGTGAATAACACAAACGCACTCACTCACACTGTCTCACGTTTGTTGTTCTGGAAATAAAAGCCCCAGTTCAATTCAAAATAAGTGAACTCCAGTACAGCGCACATGATTTACTGTATGTAAAGTGAGTGTGTATAAATTGGTATAATATGTTATCAGTATTCCCTGACATGTAATGGGTGCTCCTTCTCTCTTCAGGTCGATCCTGACTGTCCCATGGGTGGAGTTGGGTGGAGAGTGTAACATCAACTGCTCCAAAACGGGCTACAGTGCCAGCATTGTGTTTCACACTAAGCCCTTCTACGGTGGCAAGAAGCACAGGATCACCGCTGAGATCTTGTAAGGGGATTTTCCTATTTTTAATCATGCATGTAGTGTTGCATGCTGACCCCACCGCTCGCGTTATAAAATAAATGTACACATACATGTTATTCAATCATTGCATTCAAACTGCTCCTGCGCGTCAACAAGCATCTGTGTAGCCAGGCACTAAAATAGAACCAGGTTCTATTTGTGATGCTTGACTCACTGCAAGTCCCGTCTCTCCCATCTCCTCATTGGTTTTTAGGAGCATATACCCACGTGGGTGTGGGTATGAACATGAACTGAGGTCCACACTCCAGCTAAATTGGTGGTGGTAATGCACCTTAAAGTTGGTTGCCAACTGCCATATAAAGTACAAATAAGAAGACTGAAGGAGGAGAGATTACTAGAAACTAACTCGGGTTACCATTTTATCTGTAGATTAATTGTCGGATTAGAGGACCTTGTGCATTTCAGGTAAAATAACAACCTAATGTTTATATCCTAGAACTAGCTAAATTGCCATAAATGTTTAATGTTTTTCAACCTGTCCCCAAATTAATATAGTTGGTTCTGAGTTAGTTAAGATATTTCAACCTGTGTGTCTTGATCGCGTCTGGTGTGGATGGACAAAATCAACATGCGAATGCACGCGCACACCCGGTCTAGTCAGCATGTTAGCCTGTTCTTGCTTTATTTACTGTGCTCACAGCAGTATATAGAAATCAGTTTTTGTTGTGATGTTAGATGTGTTCTAAAGGTTTTGTATCATTTCAGCCAATAGTAGCACCCACAAGCCAAAACTGGTTCTCAAAATGTTGTATTATATATTACAAATGTGTTTGTTTGCAGTCCTCCCAATGACAAGAAGTCGTTCTGCTCCATTGAAGGAGAGTGGAATGGAGTTATGCACGCTAAGTGGGCATCTGGGGTGAGTTGAGTTTAGAAATGTGATCTCTGCTCGTTGTCAATGTGGGATTTTCAGGAAAGAATTGTTATTTTACATTTTATGCCTGACCTCGAAACACTGAAGGTTGACCTCGTATATTAAAATCAAAATAGAAAGTGTTCATATTTTATTCGTAAAATAGAGTTGAAAGTGTCTATCTCTTGAATCCAGGAAAACTCCTTGTTCATTGACACGAAGAAAATGGGCTGTATCAAGAAGAAGGTGAGGAAGTTGGAGGACCAGTTGGAGTATGAGTCCCGCAGGTGAGAAGCCTCTCTTCATATTATCATGGCCACAGAACTACAGTAATAAGTAGCTGTTTTTTATTTGTTCTGTCCAGTCCCCTTTCTGTGGATGTGGGGGTAGTAGCTCCTGTCATGGCATCCAGTTTAATGGCGCTAAATCAAATCAAATCCAATCAAATTTTATTTGTCACATACACATGGTTAGCAGATGTTAATGCGAGTGTAGCGAAATGCTTGTGCTTCTAGTTCCGACAATGCAGTAATAACAAGTAATCTAACTAACAATTCCAAAACTACTGTCTTGTACACAGTGTAAGGGGATAAAGAATATGTACATAAGGATATATGAATGAGTGATGGTACAGAGCAGCATAGGCAAGATACAGTAGATGGTATCGGGTACAGTATGTACAAATGAGATATCAATCCAACCAGGCACAAAATAAAATAATCAGATTTTAACAACATATTTATTTTGTTTGGTCTGAAACCTCAAGTCACTGTTTTGTGTCTGACCCTCAGCCTGTGGAAGGATGTGACGGTCAGCCTGAAGTCGAGAGACATCGATGCAGCAACGGAAGCAAAGCACAGGCTGGAGGAGAAGCAGAGGGGGGAGGCCAGGGAGAGGAAGGAAAATGAAATGCAGTGGGAAACTAGGGTGAGTGTGCCTATTCTTATCACACATCTCCAGAGCCCTGACAGCAATATTAACAGCCACCAGTCCATATCAAGGTTAATAGTTCACGGTCATGATTGTTTAATATGTCGATGGAAAGTATATGACTCATAGGGTGCCTCGCTTGCTTGTCAAAATATTTGTGAATTGCAGATGTAAATGTTAACCTGTACCTTTTGGATTTTTGAAAGAGGTGTTTTAGTCCCCAATGATTAAGTCTCCATGTTTACTCCCTGCAGTTGTTCCATGAGGATGGAGAGTGCTGGGTCTACGATGAGCCTCTACTGAAAAGAACTGGATCACAGAGGCACTGAGGCCACAGATACAGATCTCGGAGTCTTAATAAGAACTCTTTTTCAAACCACTTCTTATCCAGGCCTTGGAATGACTGATGATTGAACATGTACACAGCTTTGCATTTTCAAAGTTAAAATGGAATGAAATTAAGAAGAAACATCTACGATGTAAAAAAGAAAACCCCTTGTTTTCGCCAACACCACCTCCACCTCTCCATCCCCTAAACGACTAAAAGAAGCATAATAACAAAACCAGTACCAATGCCCTTCGGCTACACAAACAAGCTCTCACAATCTGTCAGGAGGATCCCACGAGGGTCCCTGAGGGGGAGGGTGTTTTGATTGAACAATCCTTGAAAAACAGCATTCTATATCTCAGGGAAACTGGTGACTGAGGAATGAAAGCTGTACCTCTGGGAGTTTGACGGCCTTATGGTGGAATCACAAGGGGGAGAACTTGGCTTGCCTACAACTAGCTACAGCTGTTTATATATAGATACATATGATGAATATATATTATTTTTTATTTCCTTTCTCTTTCCTTATGGCAATAGTAAATATTTGAGGAAATTAACTCTGTGGCAACACATCAGGAATCATTCCATTTCCCCTGCTACATTTGTCCCCTCAAGTTCGTCGACATTGCCTTTCCCAATGTACTAACTTACCCTCTAGTGTGTGTTTATCTGCTCAAGAGGACCAGAAGAACCCAAGAAGTATGCATTTGCAAGATAGACAGAAGGTGGAGTCGAGGAAGAGGACTTGTCTCCATGTTGATTATTTTCCCTTTTGGCATTTATGAACAAATGTATGTTTTGTTTTTTGTTTTTCAGATGATTGGGTAACATGTTAAGGAGCTTTAATGAGAGTAGGTTTTATTGAGTGCTGCTAGTGTCCAAATTTGGTTGAGGGTGCAAAATGTGCTTTCCAATTGTTGTTCAATAGGAAAGCATATAATAGTCTCATGTCTGCTTTCAAAATAATGGTTAATTCCCAATTCAGTGCAACATCATTTTAACCTCAATAAGCAGATGTTTGGATAAGTACCTAAAATAAAATACAGATTTTTTTCACTTGAGCATATGAATCATTATGTATATTTGTGGATATTCTTTAGCGAACCCATTATGTGCAATATTGTAAGCTAAAGTCAGATATGTTCATTTACCCCTCGGAAGACATTTTTATCAGTAAGCAAGGCCAGGTTATACAGTACATGAATGGAATTTTTGGTCAGCGGAAAGGAGTTGTGACCGAAACAATGTGTAGGGATATAGAGCACATTCCTGCTGAATACACGCATGCGATGATTGCCTGCGGTGAAAAACTCAAATTCAGGTGGATTTTCATCCTATTCTCTATAAAGTAGGTAAAAACTGTGTCTTCTAAAATAGTAGAATTTACAGAGTTTACACACAAAAAAAGCCATTATTTTTTCATGTTATGTCTTTGTAAATTAATATTGAATTGAGGCCTTGCCATACATTTCCACAGCACTGTTTCGCTTCAAAGGAGCAATCAAAACAATGTATTTTTTATTTCCTTGAAATCATAACACTCGATTGTATCGCATTTTCATGTTCATTGATGCAAAATATTAAATCTCCCTGAGTTTACCTCTGTTTAGTGTTTGACACCCTTCATTAAAAAATATTGACCATGGAGCGCCTTTATGCCACAATCTGACGTATTAATTGGCCATGCATCATTTACAATGAGTGGTACGGCCTCTGCAGTTGTCAGGGCATTCATACTTCTTGCACTTCACGGATCAGCGCAGAACTGTTGAAGAAAGTGAGTTTGTGTTTATATTGGACCTCCCTCCCCCACGTATCTTCAACCAATCATGTCAATGCGGAACTAAACAGAGCCATCGATGCGGTATGGAGCTCAATTTGGCCTCTGCATGT
The DNA here is from genome assembly GCF_057628025.1 of Oncorhynchus mykiss. Classification (NCBI taxonomy): domain Eukaryota; kingdom Metazoa; phylum Chordata; class Actinopteri; order Salmoniformes; family Salmonidae; genus Oncorhynchus; species Oncorhynchus mykiss. Next base: position 70,636,974 of record NC_143026.1, on the reverse strand, counting down.
CACCAGAGGCCCCACAATTGCGTCACACAATATATGGCGCCTCCGACCACATTTTTGGATCAAGCATAAATTGTCTCCAAATGCTGCACGGCCAATGCAGAGAAGAGATTGACCATGTAGCGCCTTTAGTTTTTCACATTCTCATTGTTTCTCAGGGTACGACCCATTAACCAAACTCGTGTTTGGCCAAACATAGAAGACGATGCTGACTTCCCATAACTCAATGCGAATGCGTGCCATACAAATTCAACCTCCACTGTTCCATTGGTCTCCTTCGCCTCTTGAGTCTTAAAGAAAGGTTATCATCGTGGCTTCTATTGTATATGCCAACTTTTTGTATTCTGTGAATTACATGCATGTTGTTCCTCAAACTTGAATAGCTATGGATGTTAAACGTGTCGTTCTTGGGCAAGGACCTAGTTAGGTCGTTTTGCACTCGCTAACTAGTAGGCCTAACTTCACCATGTATTGTGAACAAGTATGTCTTCTGTATCAACCACACACAACTGTATTCTAATGGGCACTGTTAAATTTAGAAAGTCGGGGTAACTAACGCAGGAAAGTACACCGGAAAGCTAAGCCTCACATGATGAATAAGTGTTGATGAATAAGTGTTGATAGGGACATCTGAGTTAAATTGAAGAAACGCCAACCGTTTTTACCTTGTGAGCAAATGCTATTGCTTTGTATCATGTTATTGCACGTCGATAGTTAAGTGTCATTGTCTCTCATAGGCTCCGTTTTCAGGAATATCCTCGTGGCTCACCTTCGGTAAGAGTGCTAAATTAAATCACAGAAAACCATTTCGCTAGAGGCGTTTTACTTTAAACTAGTCTACATTTGTCAATACCAGTTTGCAGGATCTTTTATTTTTTTGTGTGCAGGTATTGGGGAGAAGTACGTCAAGTGGAATATGCAAAATTCGGTATGAACGATTATCTGGGTTTTAACATCCATGGTATTAGCATGGTTTGGTGTAACCCAAGATTTGAGACCTGTCCCATTGATGACCCCCATTTGCTACTCTCGACCTGTCAGGATGACGAATCTTCAACCACCAATTGCATGTTCTGAGGCGTAACATGAGTATGACACATCTGTTAAGCACTTTTATTAAACGATATTTTCTCCTTTTACAGCTGCAAACCTTAATCTGTATTTTTCCACTTAATCTCATAGCAATTTTCGCATGTACTGTAAATGATTCGATTCATAAACATTGGTGATCTCTCAAAAGTAAATGTTTTTATTGACAGTGCAGTTTAATTTAGTTCAGCTCTTCTGGTCTCTGAGCTGAAATGTAACATTTCTTATCTGTAAATGGCTTACATTGTGGGAATGAAATGATCTTGACCTGTTATGGTAAATTACCTTGTGCACTCAACCAACATGAGACTGCTATCATCTGATTCAATGATGACTGCATAGTTAAGCAGCTAAACCATGATGAATATTTAGCGTTGTCTTTCACTCCTATCTGATGTGTAGGGTTGATTAGGTCTTTGACCCCTCACTGCATAGGGAAGCATCTAACTTTGTATTTCATTCAGAAGATAGTGGAAATGCCAAACACTGGACAATGTTGAAATGGTTTGCCTAGGCTAACATTTTTGACACTGACTGCATTGTTCATCTGATTCTGTGACAAAGTATCTTTTGCACCTGTGCTGTATCCTTCAAACTGACAAGTCATTTTGTTGCTTAACAGGTTCTTTACAGGACTCTGCAGGTGTCCTGATGACCACATGGTATGACAGGATACTAGTGGCTGAATGAGGTAACCAACAAAGATCCCATATGAACCGGCAGTAAAAGGCAGTGCTATCTGAAAGAATGACATAGAACCAGGTCTCTGATCTTTTTGAGGACATATTGTTACACACTCTTATGATTGGTGACTGCTTTTTGTGTTCTTGGAAACATTGAGCATTTTGAGTATAATTTATTTTCAGTCCCAGTAGATGCAGAACAAGGATCTTGTGTGATTAGGATGAATACGGTGAGCTACAAATATATATATTTTTTAATAAAGTGGATGCTATTGAATCAGTTTTCTGATCTTGTTGAGATGTTATTGTTACACTGATCTTAGATTGCGGGCCTTGTCCATTGCGTTCTTGGTCATTTTGACAATGCTTCATTTATTTGCAGGAGCAGTGGAAACAGGCATGATGGATGTATATTTGAGGAGTTCTCCCTGTCAGGTTGGTATACATGCCTTTTGTGTCATCCACAACAGGTTTCACTAACTCTTACAAATGTCTGAACTTAGTTATGTTGACTTGATTGTGACTGAGGAACCTGGACATATTGTCAAATACTGCCCCTTTTAATTTCACTCCTCTCTAGATGACTGGATGGTGAATTCACAAATTACTTCTTGTGTGGTTTTTATTTTTTTTAATTTAACCTTTATTTAACCAGTGAAGGAAGGAGAAATAGTGGGGGCTTGGGCGGGTTGCTGTGGAGGGTGCCGGGCAGTTGACCGTGTTAGGGGTAGCCAGGTGGAAAGCATGGCCAGCCGTAGAGAATGCTTATTGAAATTCTCAGTTATAGTGGATTTATCGGTGGTAAGTGTTTCCTAGCCTCAGAGCAGTGGGCAGCTGGGAGGAGGTGCTGTTATTCTCCATGGACTTTACAGCGTCCCAGAACTTTTTTTGAGTTTGTACTACAGGATGCACATTTCTGTTTGAAAAAGCTAGCCTTAGCTTTCCAAACTGCCTGTGTATATTTGTTCCTAACTTCCCTGAAAAGTTGGTTTTTAATTTTTTTAATTTAACCTTTATTTAACCAGGTAGGCTAGTTGAGAACAAGTTCTCATTTACAACTGCGACCTGGCAAGATCAAGCAAAGCAGTTCGACACAAACAACAACACAGAGTTACACATGGAATAAACAAAATACAGTCAATAACACAGTAGAAAAAATAAAACAAGTCTATATACAGTGAGTGCAAATAAGGGAGTTAAGGCAATAAGTAGGCCATGGTGGCGAAGTAATTACAATATGTCAAATAAACACTGGAATGGTAGATGTGCAGAAGATGAATGTGCAATTAGAGATACTTAGGTACAAAGGAGCAATAATAAATAAATAACAATATGGGGATGAGGTAGATAGATGGGCTGTTTACAGATGGGCTATGTACAGGTGCAGTGATCTGTGAGCTACTCTGACAGCTGGTGCTTAAAGCTAGTGAGGGAGATATGAGTCTCCGGCTTCAGTGATTTTTGCAGTTCGTTCCAGTCATTGGCAGCATAGAACTGGACGGAAAGGCGACCAAAGGAAGAATTGGCTTTGGGGGTGAGATAGACCTGCTGGAGCACGTGCTACAAGTGGGTGCTGCTATGGTGACCAGTGAGCTGACATAAGGCGGGGCTTTACCTAGCAGAGACTTGTAGATGACCTGTAGCCAGTGGGTTTGGCGAAGAGTATGAAGTGAGGGCCAACCAACGAGAGCGTACAGGTTGCAGTGGTGGGTAGTATATGGGGCTTTGGTGACAAAACGGATGGCACTGTGATAGACTGCATCCAATTTGTTGAGTAGAGTGTTGGAGTCTATTTTATAGATGATATCGCCGAAGTCGAGGATCGGTAGGATGGTCAGTTTTACGAGGGTATGTTTGGCAGCATGAGTGAAGGATGCTTTGTTGCGATATAGGAAGCCGATTCTAGATTTCATTTTGGAATGGAGATGCTTAATGTGAGTCTGGAAGGAGAGTTGACAGTCTATTCAGACACCTAGGTATTTGTAGTTGTCCACGTATTCTAAGTCAGAGCCGTCCAGAGTAGTGATACTGGATGTGTCGGCAGTGATCGATTGAATAGCATGCATTTAGTTTTACTTGCATTTAAGAGCAGTTGAAAGCCACGGAAGGAGAGTTGTATGGCATTGAAGCTCGTCTGGAGGTTAGTTAACAGTGTCCAAAGAGGGGCCAGAAGTATACAGAATGGTGTCTGCGTAGAGGTGGATCAGTGAATCACCAGCAGCAAGAGCGACATCATTGATGTATACAGAGAAGAGAGTCCTCCCGAGAATTGAACCCTGTGGCACCCCCATAGACTGCCAGAGGTCCGGACAACAGGCCCTCCGATTTGACACACTGAACTCTATCAGAGAAGTAGTTGGTAAACCAGGCGAGGCAATCATTTGAGAAATCAAGGCTGTCGAGTCTGCCAATAAGAATGTGGTGATTGACAGAGTCGAAAGCCTTTGCCAGGTCGATGAATACGGCTGCACAGTAATGTCTCTTATTGATGGCGGTTATGATATTGTTTAGGACCTTGAGCGTGGCTGAGGTGCACCCATGGCCAGCTCTGAATCCAGATTGCATAGCGGAGAAGGTACTTGGGATTTGAAATGGTTGGTGGTAATCTGTTAACTTGGCTTTCGAAGACCTTAGACAAGGTAGAATAGATATAGGTCTGTAGCAGTTTGGATCTAGAGTGTCACCCCCTTTGAAGAGGGGGATGACTGCGGCAGCTTTCCAATCTTTGGGAATCTCAGACAATACGAAAGAGGTTGAATAGGCTAGTAATAGGGGTTGCAACAATTTCGGCAGATCATTTTGGAAAGAGGGTCCAGATTGTATAGCCCGGCTGATTTGTAGGGGTCCAGATTTTGCGGCTATTTCAGAACATCAGCTATCTGGATTTGGGTGAAGGAGAAATGGTGGGGGCTTGGGCGGGTTGCTGTGGAGGGTGCCGGGCAGTTAACCGTGTTAGGGGTAGCCAGGTGGAGAGCATGGCCAGCCGTAGAGAATGCTTATTGAAATTCTCAGTTATAGTGGATTTATCGGTGGTAAGTGTTTCCTAGCCTCAGAGCAGTGGGCAGCTGGGAGGAGGTGCTGTTATTCTCCATGGACTTTACAGCGTCCCAGAACTTTTTTTGAGTTTGTACTACAGGATGCAAATTTCTGTTTGAAAAAGCTAGCCTTAGCTTTCCAAACTGCCTGTGTATATTTGTTCCTAACTTCCCTGAAAAGTTGCATATCACAGGGGCTATTCGATGCTAATGCAGAACGCCACAGGATGTTTTTGTGCTGGTCAAGGGCAGACAGGTCCGGAGTGAACCAAGGACTATATCTATTCCTAGTTCTACATTTTTTGAATGGGGCATGCTTTTTTAAGATGGTGAGGAAGGCACTTTTAAAGAATAACCAGGCATCCTCTTCTGACGGGATGAGGTCAATGTCATTCCAGGATACCCCGGCCAGGTCGATTAGAAAGGCCTGCTCGCAAAAGTGTTTTAGAGAGCGTTTGACAGTGATGAGGGGTGGTTGTTTGATCGCAGACCCATTACGGATGCAGGCATTGAAACAGTAATCGTTGAGATCTTGATTGAAAACAGCAGAGGTGTATTCAGAGGGCGAGTTAGTTAGTTAGGATATCTATGAGGGTTCCTGTGTTTACGGATGTGGGTTGTACCTGGTAGGTTCATTGATAATTTGTGTGATATTTGTGTGAGATTCAGGGCATCAAGCCCCAGTTTAGGTCACCTAATAGCACGAGCTCAGAAGATAGATGGGGGCAATCAATTCACATATGGTGTCGAGGGCACAGCTGGGGGCAGAGGGTGGTCTATAGCAAGCGGCAACAGTGAGAGACTTGTTTCTGGAAAGGTTAATTTTTAGAAGTAGAAGCTCGAATTGTTTGGGTACAGACCTGGATAGTAAGACAGATCTCTGCAGTAGATTGCAACACCGCCCCCTTTGGCAGTTCTATCTTGGCGGAAAAGGTTTTAGTTAGGGATGGAGATTTCAGGGTTTTTGGTGGTTTTCCTAAGCCGGGATTCAGACACAGCTAAGACATCCGGGTTGGCAGAGTGCTAAAGCAGTGAATAATACAAATTTAGGGAGTAGGCTTCTAATGTTAACATGCATGAAACCAAGGCTTTTACAGAAGTCAACCAATGACAGCACCTGGGGAGTAGGAGTGGAGCTAGGCACTGCAGGACCTGGATTAACCTCCACATCACCAGAGGAACAGAGGAGAAGTAGGATAAGGGTACGGCTAAAGGCTATACGAACTTGCCGTCTAGCACGTTCGGAACAGAGAGTAAAAGGAGCAGGTTTCTGGGAACGATAGCATAGATTCAAGGCATAGTGTACAGACAAAGGTAAGGTAGGATGTGAGTACATTGGAGGTAAACCTAGGCATTGAGTAATGATGAGAACGATATAGTCTGTAGAGACGTTTAAACCAGGTGATGTCATCGCATATGTAGGAGGTGGAACAACACAGTTGGTTAAGGCATATTTGAGCAGGGCTAGAGGCTCTACAGTGAAATGAGACCGTAATCACTGACCAGGACAGTAATGGACGAGGCATAGTAATATTAGAGAGAAGCATGCGTAGCCAAGTGATCACATGGGTCCAGTGAGTGGTTGGGCTGTCTGGGGGACACGGCGATTCAGACAGTTAGTAGGCCGGGGATAACAAGTTAGCAGTTAGCAGGCCGGGGTTAGCAAGCAAGCAGTTAGCAGACCGGGGTTGGCAAGCAAGCAAGCAAGCAGTTAGCAGACCGGGGTTGGCAAGCAAGCAAGCAGTTAGCAGGCCGGGGTTGGCAAGCAAGCAGTTAGCAGGCCGGGGTTGGCAAGCAAGCAAGCAGTTAGCAGGCCGGGGTTGGCAAGCAAGCTAGCAGTTAGCAGGCCGGGGTTGGCAAGCAAGCTAGCAGTTAGCAGGCCGGGGTTGGCAAGCAAGCTAGCAGTTAGCAGGCCGGGGTTGGCAAGCAAGCAAGCTGTTAGCAGGCCGGGGTTGGCAAGCAAGCTAGCTGTTAGCAGGCCGGGGTTGGCAAGCAAGCTAGCAGTTAGCAGACCGGGGTTGGCAAGCAAGCTAGCAGTTAGCAGACTGGGGTTGGCAAGCAAGCTAGCAGTTAGCAGACTGGGGCTCGCAGTTAGCAGACCGGGGCTAGCAAGTTTGCAGAAGGGCCTTTGGGGGACGTCGCGATGGAGGTATTTCTGTTTTTGCCTCTTCGTGCGGTGATGTTGATAGACCAGTCATGGATTAGTTGGGTTACAAGTAGCTCTAGGTAGCTATCAGGCCACGGTTAGCAGAATGGGCCTTCAGCGGACCTGAGGGGCCTGTTGGAATCCTCGGGCAAATTATGTCGGTATTCCAGTCGTTGAGGATCGGCGGGGTTCCGTGCCCCATACCGGCAGTAGAAGGGGTCCGGATATTGTAGCCCAGGAGTGCTCGTTGCGAAGATCCAGATATAAATGTTAAGAGTTTGCGGTAGGAATCCAGTGATATGGAGAGAAAAGAAATAGGTCCGTTATGCTCTGGTTTGAGTGACGTTGTACGAACTGGCGAGAGCTTTCCGAGCTAAAGGTTAGCTGATGCCCGTTAGCAGTGGTTTGCTGGTAGCTAGTTAGCTGACTAGCTTCAGTTGAGGGATTCCAGATCCGAAGTAAATAGAAATAAAAAAATAAACAGGTTGTAGGCGGGTTGTAGGAAAGTATTTTGAAGTTGAGGTTTAAGAAAATATTTTTAAAAGATATGGGAAGAAAAATATATATACAAGGGACACGACAGGACAAAGACGTCTGACTGCTACGCCATTTTGGAAGAGACATGTAAAATATATAGTGGTCCTAAAACGGAGCCTTGAGGAACACCAAAATGTTAATTTGTCAGTTGATTTGTCAGAGGACAAACCATTTACAGAGACAAACTGATATCTTTCCGACAGGTAAAATCTAAACCAGACTAGAACTTGTCGTATAGACCAATTTGGGTTTACAATCTCTTCAAAATAATGATTGATGGTATCAAAAGCAGCACTAAGGTCTAGGAGCACGAGGACAGATGCAGAGCATTGGTCTGACGCCATTAAAATGTAATTTACCACCTTCACAAGTGTATTCTCAGTGCTATGATGGGGTCTAAAACCAGACTGAAGCGTTTCGTATACATTGTTCGTCTTCAGGAATGCGTAACTATTTTCTCAAAATATTTTGAGAGGAAAGGGAGATTCGATATAGGTCGGTAGTTTTTCATATTTTATGGGTCAAAGTTTGGCTTTTTCAAGAGAGGCTTTATTACTGCCACTTTTAGTGAGTTTGGTACACATCCGGTGGCTAGAGAGACGTTTATTATGTTCTACATAGGAGGGCCAAGCACAGGAAGCAGCTCTTTCAGTAGTTTAGTTGGAATAGGGTCCAGTATGCAGCTTGATGGTTTAGAGGCCATGATTATTTTCATCATTGTGTCAAGAAATATAGTACTAAAACACTTGAGTGTCTCCCTTGATCCTAGGTCCTGGCAGAGTTGTGCAGACTCAGGACAACTGAGCTTTGAAGGAATACGCAGATTTAAAGAGGAGTCCTTAATTTGCCTTCTAATGATCATGATCTTTTCGTCAAAGAAGTTCATGAATTTATCACTGCTGAAGTGAAAGCCATCCTCTTTTGGGAATGCTGCTTTTTAGTTAACTTTGCAACAGTATCAAAATACAATTTGGATTGTTCTTATTTTCCTCAATGAAGTTAGAAAAATAGGATGATCGAGCAGCAGTGAGTGAGGGCTCTTCGATACTGCACAGTACTGTCTTTCCAAGCTAGTCGGAAGACTTCCAGTTTGGTGTTGCGCCATTTCCGTTCCAATTTTCTGGAAGCTTGCTTCAGAGCTCGGGTATTTTCTGTATACCAGGGAGCTAGTTTCTTATGACAAATGTTTTTAGGTGTGCGACTGAATCTAGGGTATTACGCAAGGTTCAATTGAGTGCCCCAGTTAGGTGGTTAACTGATTTGGTTGACTGTTTTTTTACTCTGACGTCCTTGGGTAGGTGGTGGGAGTCTGGAAGGTCATCTAGGAATCTTTGGGTTGTCTGAGAATTAATAGCACGGCTTTTGATGATCCTCGGTTGGGGTCTGAGCAGATTATTTGTTGCGATTGCAAACATAGTAAAATGATGGTCCGATAGTCCAGGATTATGAGGAAAAACATTAAGATCCACAACATTTATTCCATGGGACAAAACTAGGTCCAGAGTATGACTGTGACAGTGAGTAGGTCCAGAGACATGTTTGACAAAACCCACTGAGTCGATGATGGCTCCGAAAGCCTTTTGGAGTGGGTCTGTGGACTTTTCCAAGTGAATATTAAAGTCACCAAGAATTATAATATTATCTGCCATGACTACAAGGTCCGATAGGAATTCAGGGAACTCTGTGAGGAACGCTGTATATGGTCCAGGAGGCCTGTAAACAGTAACTATAAAAAGTGATTGAGTAGGCTGTATAGATTTCATGACTAGACGCTCAAAAGATGAAAACGCAGTCGTTTTCTTTTTGGTAAATTGAAATTTGCTATTGTGAATGGAGGAGGTCTTTATTCTAGTGAGATTGCTAAGGTGAACACCGCCATGTTTAGTTTTGCCCAACCTAGATCGAGGCACAGACATGGTCTCAATGGGGATAGCTGAGCTGACTATACTGACTGTGCTCGTGGCAGACTCCACTCATAACAAACCACTCATTGTTAAATTCGTGACTTGTGTAATGTTTATGTCCAATGGCCGATGAGCACCGATACGTTTTATCTATAATTTCTCATTATTTCTCTTCAAATGACAAGGATTAAAAGGATTAAAAAGGATTTGCAAATAGATTGTCAACTTGATTCATGAAAAATGTTGAAAGTATGATGTTGACAGTTCAATCAAAGCTACTGTAGATATAACGTGATTTGACGTAATTTTATCTGTGGCCGCTGACCTTGAGCCTTCTTGGATGGGCACTTCTATTCTAACTCTATGGCAGCACCCAAGGGGCTTGAATATCTGACAAATATAACAGCAGAGGGTGCACCCCCCTATCCACATCGACGGGACAGTAGTGGAGAAGGTGGAAAAGTTTAAGTTCCTCTGTGTACACATCACAGACAAACTGAAATGGTCCACCCACACAGACAGTGTGGTGAAGAAGGCGCAGCAGCACCTCTTCAATCTCAGGAGGCTGAAGAAATTCAGCTTGTCACCAAACACACTCACGAGCATCCTGTCGGGCTGTATCACCACCTGGTATGACAACTGCTCCGCTCACAACCGTAAGTCTCTCCAGAGGGTGGTGCGGTCTGCCCAACGCATCAGCTGGGGTAAACTACCTGCTCTCCAGGACACCTACACCTCCCGATGTCACAGGAAGGCCAAAAAGATCATCAAGGACAATAACCACCCATCACTAAACAGCTATTATTTTTTTATTCCTGGTAGATGCCAATGCTGTAGAGATATGCTTAGCGGACTGAAACTTCACTCTTGTAGGCATAATCAAATCAAATTGTATTGGTCACATACACATATTTAGCATATTTGCGGGTGTAGCTAAAAGCTTATGTTCCTAGCTCCAACAGTGCAGTAATATCTCACAATTCACAACAATACCTAATTGTGAAGTAAACTTAACTAAGGAGTAATATAGAAGGGAAACTTTTAACTTGAAAACGTACAGGATACCTCTTTCCGGTTTCCCTGACTTCCGTTTTTTTCTATACTGTGTTATGTTTGTTCGCGTAGCACTCCTTACAGGCCGTTTGGTGTACGTTTTTTTGGGGGGTGAGATGAAATCTCCAATTGTGAAAGGTATTATAGTACATCATTATTGCAACACAAGATTTGTTCAAACCTAAAATGTTAGTCCGTAATCGTAACATGGTGTTTTGCATGTTCACAGATTAAATGTAACGTTTACGTTCCATGTTTCACGCATTGCTTTTCTTACTATCCTAACAATTTATTAATGGATTTTCTAACGATACGTACATTCCATCTTTTGGCAGATATTTCGCTCCATAGTATGACAGGTTTGAATGGACAGAGGTTTGAAGAATGCCATCATTAACGACCACTCTCTTATAATCGCACATTTACGGCGTCACTGATGTTCTTCTACCCACTATTGTCCATATTTTGGGCTGTTTCTGCAAAGGCAGATTTCTTTCAATTTGACAGTATTTCTAATGTATCTACGTATTATTTCAATTATATTTATTGTAATATATGGGAAGGGGAGTGTCAACAGAATCAAGATGATGCGACTCAGCAAGGTATGGTGTTAATTTAATTTCTGCAAGTTTAAAAAAACAATGTTTTCTGTAGAAATATCAAAATTGAGACCGTAATTCCAACAGTCTGGGAAACAGACGCACTGGAGGAATTATTTGTAAGGCATAAATTCGTTTTTTACACAGGACAAAACTATTTGTATTACAATGCAGAGATCGTAAGCAACGATGATTAGCTAGTTTATTCAAACATGGAGGGAATGTCTTATTTAATTTATTATCCGGTGAGGATATGTAAAAGCGTTAACATTTTCCTTGCAAACTTGCCTTGAGCAGAAATGATAGTGTTGTTTAAATGATTGCAACAGCTATGTCTAACTCTGCATTACACTGTACATTTGTGTGGACATTTTAGTACCTACTAGGGACCTATGGGCAGCATTCCCTCAAGACTATATCAGTTTGCTGTCACAGTGGTATTGCAGCCTGGGACAGTGCTGTGAATCAGGGGATTGTCGGATAACAAATAATATTACAGGTAAGATTAAGTCATATTGAGGCAATATTTATATTAATGCATGTTCCACCAGCTATGTCATTTTTGTGCAGTGCTCATTTTGATGTTTTGTTTCAGGTCTGGCTAGTGATCTACAGCTAAAGCTTCATGGGCAGCACCTTGCCCAATCAGTGGTTCTGAAGGCTGTGCAGGGCTTCATCAGTAACCCTGAATCCAATAAGCCATTGACCCTCTCCTTCCATGGCTGCTCCGGCACCGGCAAGAACTTTGTGACCCGGATTGTAGCTGACAACTTGTACCGGGACGGGGTGAAGAGCGAGTGTGTGCGTCTGTTCATCGCCCCATTCCATTTCCCCCATGCCAGACTAGTGGACACGTACAAGGTGAGCCTAGCTGTTGGTACAGACATGACTCTTCTCTGCCAGGAACATGTGCAGAACAGAACTATGTTGTGAATATGGGTTAATAGATTATATAATAAATATTTTGAGTCCCTGTTTTATTGCCATGTATTGTCAACATTCATGGAGTAGGACTACCTAAATATTTAGTTTAAAAATAAAATGTTATCTTTGACATTTTCCAGGTCACCACCTAAATAAAAGTTATTGGAACTCCCACCAGCTAGGCACCCTTCCAACCAATTATAAACTCAATGTTAAATTGCATAATATTTCAAAATGATAGTGACAACTCGATCTTGACCAAAGTAGGAATTAAACAAATATACAATAGTATGTCCAAACTCAGCAAATTGAGTGCCATTTTTTTGTGGATAAAACATGTAGAATAATACATGGAATGCCTGTGCATATTTTAATCTCGTGAATATATTGCACACCTGTCTTAAATGGGAACGAGTGAGAGGTGATATTTTTGTGCTCACCATAGCGCTCTCTTTCCAGGGCCAGCTCAGAGAAGCTATCCGGGACATGGTGCTGCGTTGCCCACAGACACTTTTCATCTTTGATGAGGCTGAGAAACTGCACCCCGGCCTTATAGATGCTATCAAGCCCTATATGGACCATTATGACAATGTGGATGGGGTCAGCTATAGGAGGGCTGTCTTCTTATTCCTCAGGTTAGCCATATATACCCTTTAAATTATTGGGAGGCCTCTTCCACTAACTCATGTAAGGAAACCCAACTGACCCTAATCAAGATATGTTGTAATCATTATTTGTAGTAATATAGGTGGGACCACCGTCAACGATGTGGCCTTGGACTTCTGGCACTCAGGGCAAAACAGAGAGGACATTGGGATGGAGGACTTGGAACACCGGCTACGTGCTGAAGCTATGGATTCTCAAGGTACCAACAGTGGCTTTACAATCACACACTCATTCTCAGGTTTTAGGTATAGTGCATTTGGAAAGTATTTAGACCCCCCTTTTTCCACATTTGTTACATTACAGCTTTATTCTAAAATTGATAAAAAATACTACATAAAGACAAAGCAAAAACAGTTTTTTATACATTTTTGCAAATGTATAAAATAAATAAAATAAACATCACATTTACATAAGTATTCAGACCCTTTACTCAGTACTTTGTTGAATCACCTTTGGCAGCGATTAAAGCCTCTTGGGTATTAAGCCACAATCTTGGCTGGCACAACTGTATTTGGGGAGTTTCTCCCATTCTTCTCTGTCAGGTTGGATGGGACACGGCTATATTCAGGTCTCCAGAAATGTTTGATCGGGGGGGGATGGTAGGGGACGCCATGTGCGACTGACGTGTTTTCCGTTTGCTCCCGTGGTATTCTTAAAGTTTATGTGAATTCTGCAGCAAAACCGTATTTATTTTCAAATATTAATTTGGTGATCCCTTTCTGTAAAAACCAAGACTACTTTGCTTCCGAATGTCAGCATGTCGACCAAACATAAGGCCAAGAACATGACTTTGAGAAAACCCGGCCTACAAGACCCGCTCTCATCACCGCCCTCTCCTGAGTCTGAGGGCCCGGGGACGCACACTTTACCCGTGGGCGCGGCTTGGCCTGGCGGTGCTGAAATGAACATTCTCGAGGCCATCAAACTACTACGCTCTGAGATAGTTGAAATGAAAACACAGGTGGTTGCTACGATTGAGGCCAGAATACAGGAGGTTTCTGATACTTTAAAAGCAGATTTAACCATCCTGCGGAACGAGACTGTGCCGGCAATTACATCACTCAAAACAACAACTGCGTCACACACTACAACGATTGCAGCACTGGAGGCCTCCGCTACTAATGTCTCCGATTTAACTACATCCCTGGAGGCTGAAGTTAAACGCCTAGCTGCGGATTTGAAAAAGGTGAGGGAGAGCTGTGTGAGTTTAGAGGGATTCTCTCGCCGCAATAATCTGAGGCTTGTATCAGTCCCAGAGTCCGCGGAAATGCATCGCGCCACGGATTTTGTTTCAGGGCTGCTGAAGGATGTTCTTGCCTTAGATGAAAAGCCCCTGATTGATCGAGCCCACCTGTCGCTGCGCCCAAAGCCCCGGGATGGGGAGAGGCCCCGTGACATCATTCTTCGAGTGCACTTTTTTCATGAGAAGATGGAGATCCTCCGACGAACCCGCAATACCACTCTGAGCTTTCAAGGACAGAGCTTTTCCATATACCAGGACTACTCCCCCACTGTTTCCAGGCAGCGCGCAGCTTTCGGACAGGCCAAACGAGTACTTCGGGACCATCCAAGTGTGAAGTATGGACTGCGATTCCCGGCCCGTTTATGGATATCTCATGAGGGTAAAGACCACACATTTGAATCTCCAGAGGAGGCTATGGCTCACATTCAACGTCACATCAAGAAGTCTTGAATATGCTCACAGTTTAGCAACTGTTGCTTGCGAACTGTGGATAGTAAGTACCCCACTTGTGGTACAATTATGTTTAGATATAACAGGCTAGTCTTGTATAGTTGGTGATCTATTCAGGCTTATTTGATGTGATCTAATGTTTTGATCATCTAGTGTGCGTGCCTTATCTCGCTCACCTATTTAGTTTGTTTACACATTGTCTCAGTGACTCAAAATATTTTTGGTTATTTGTTTACTGCATCCGTTTGCATTGACCCAGTAAACAGTAAATGTCTCGCGAGGCTACACGGTTTCTGGGGCCTCACTTTAATTTTAAAAGTTTTGAGCGTCATTTAAGCCCAGCAAACGTTCAACGTTGCGCAGACGTAGTTTTTTGGGATTGGTTGTAAACTGTCTCAGCTTCAATTAGACTACTATTATAATTACTATTATTTTTGATTGTCTTACTACGATTTCCTTACTTCAAATTAGATTTTTGGCTGAGAGCCTTTATACATTTTATTTATTTTCTCTCAATGCCTGTTATAAGACGGGGAATACAATTATATACATCTACAAGTGGTGCTTTTGTCATTCCGTTTGCACAGGGGATTCGCCTTTTTTTTATTTGAAAAAAATACATACAAATCTTTCTTTTTGCTGCTTGATCCACTAACAAAACGCGACTTTAAAGAGCGGGACTGTGGGTTTAGGTTTAAGACCGCACTCTCACAGACATACTGTGCGAAGAGAACATGTTCTATTTAGGCTTGTACCTCGTTTGGGGAGGTATTGTCTGGGATGGGGGGAGGGGGTGGGGGGGCAGGTTGAATTGTTCAGTTCTAATGTTGTCATTCTGTCTTTTTAATTTTTTTTTCTGATTTTTTTTTTTCTGTACTTTTTCCAAACATTTACCACCGTACATTATTACTCTGAGACAAGTTATTCTGGGGGTTTTGGGCTCTCATTGCTTTTCCATTCTATGCTCTAATGACAGGGTTGAATAACGGGAATGCCCAGAGGGGCCGAAATAATACGATCAAGTACATTTCTGGGAATACCAAAGGGGTTAACAACCCGGTGAAGCGTAAGAGGGTGTTGACACACTTAAAGGGTTTGAATGCAAATATTGCATTTCTACAAGAAACTCACTTGAGGACTGGTGAGCATTTTAGGATGCGTAAGGACTGGGTTGGTCAAGTGTTCCACTCAAACTTTCATAGTAAATCAAGAGGTGCTGCTATCCTGGTTGATAAGGCTACTCCCTTTGTAGCTTCTGAGGTTATTGCTGATCCTAAGGGACGATACGTCATAGTAACCGGTGAACTGTTTTCTACCCCTCTTGTTTTGGCTAGTGTTTATGCTCCCAATTGGGATGACACAAGTTTCATTTCTTCCTTTCTGTCTGCTATTCCCAATTTAGATTCTCATTTGTTGATTTTAGGGGGGGATTTCAACTGTAAAATGTCCCCAGTTCTTGACAAGTCCTCACAAACAAATACAGGCCCATCTAAATGTGCCCTACTTATTCAATCCTTTCTTCAGAAATATGCTATGTTTTGAGGCCTGGCGTTTCCTACATCCTACAGATAGACAGTATTCCTTTTATTCTCATGTTCATCAAACATACTCCCGGATTGATTACTTCTTTTTGGACAAAAAAACTTCTGCCTAACCTTCGGCAGTGTACTTACGAGATTATTGTTATCTCTGACCATTCACCATTAGTGCTTGAACTAGAGTTTCCCCAGCGACCTCCTAGGTGTTATCAATGGCGTCTCAACCCCATTTTACTCTCAGATAAGGAGTTTGTCAATTTCATTTCTTCTGATATTACCTTATTCCTAGAAATTAATTAAACACCAGGTATGTCCTGCTCTACCATATGGGAGTCTCTCAAAGCATACCTACGTGGCCAAATGATTTCTTATACAGCCAACCAAAACAGAGTTCGCTCCCAGCGACTTCGGGACCTGAGCAAGTCCATAGCCACATTGGATGAGAAGTATGCTACGGATCCTTCCTCTGATCTGCATAAAGAGCGCCAACTACTCCAATCTGAATTTGATGAGCTTCCTACCAGGCAAGCTGAACATTTACTCTTGCGAGCTCGATACAAAGTCTATGAACAAGGCGACAAGGCCAGTAAACTCCTTGCACATCAGATCCGTAAATCTGAGGCCTCACGTTTAATCCCACAAATAAGGACCCCGTCTGGTGCCACCACAGTTATACATAAAGAGATCAATGATCAATTTAAACAATTTTACTCTGCGCTATACACCCCTGAATCCCCTCAAGACCCTTCGCTGATTGACTCCTTCTTTAATGGCTTGAATATGCCTTCAATTGATACAGACTCCCATTACTGTCTAGAAGAAGAATTTACGCTTGAGGAGATTGCAACAGCAGTGTCCGCAATGAAAAGTGGTAAATCACCGGGTCCGGACGGTTTTCCAACTGAATTTTACAGGACGTTTTCTGGTCTGCTTTGCCCATTCTTGTCCCGACTATTTGCAGAGTGCCTCAATACTTCAAAGCTGCCGCCTAGTCTTTATCAGGCTTCAATTTCATTACTACTAAAGAAAAACAAAGACCCCCTGGAATGTGGATCCTATCGCCCAATCTCGCTTTTAAACTGTGATTACAAAATCCTAGCTAAGCTTTTAGCCATCCGTATGGAAGGCTTGCTGCACCAAGTAATACACTCTGACCAGACTGGCTTTGTGAGAAATAGGCATTTATTTTTCAATATTAGGCGCCTTATGAATATACTGTACTCCCCAGCGTCGGGGGACCCGGAGGTGGTGGTCTCACTTGATGCCGAAAAAGCGTTTGACCGCGTTGAGTGGGATTACCTAACAGCTGCCCTTTATAGATTTGGCTTTGGCCCCAAATTCATTGCGTGGATAAAGATTCTTTATTTTTCCCCCATGGCTTCGGTACGGACCAATAACTTGTCCTCTGACTATTTTCCCTTGCACCGCGGATCCAGACAGGGTTGCCCACTCTCCCCCTTGCTGTTTGCTTTGGCAATCGAGCCTCTCGCCATTGCACTACGCTCTAATGATGCCATTCAGGGCATAATCAGGGCGGGCTGGGAGCAGAAAGTCTCGCTATATGCTGACGACCTCCTTTTGTTTATCTCCAACCCCGATACCTCATTGCCACGTGCCCTATCTGTTCTTAAAAAGTTTGGATCAATCTCAGGGTACAAGCTGAATCTAGGCAAGAGTGAGCTCTTTCCGGTAAACAAGGCTGCTTTAAAGTGCTCTTTCACAAGTTCTCAGTTTAGGATTGTCCGGGATCAATTCACTTACTTGGGAGTAAAAGTGACAAGGAAATATTCAAATTTGTTTCAGGAAAACTTTGTTGCTCTAGCAGACAGATTGAAACAACCTTTTACTTTTTGGAATTCGCTACCCCTTTCTCTTATCGGAAGGATTAGTGTCATTAAAATGAATGTGTTGCCCAAATTTGTATATTTATTTCAATGTTTACCCATTTTTATTCCAAAATCTTTTTTTATTTCACTGGATCAAACATTCATGCATTTTATTTGGAATGGCAAGGTACCACGGATTGGTAGAAAACATTTACAGAAGCCTAGGTCATTGGGGGGTTTAGCTTTACCAAATTTGCAGACATACTACTGGGCTGCAAATTTCAGAGCCGTTCTGTACTGGCTGCAGACTGATCCTACTGGCCCTAGACCACTCTGGGCCCAGATGGAGTCTGAATCGTGTAAACCTGCAGCACTTTCCTCTGTGCTGTGCTCGTCTCTCCCAGTGTCCCTAGGCAAAAGGTGTGCCAACCCAATTGTAAAGCAGTCTCTTAAAATTTGGAATCAGTTCCGTTTAGCCTTTAGCCTCCGAGGCTTTTCTCTATCAGGCCCAATCAATCAGAACATTTTATTTCCTCCATCTTTGAATGATGGGGCTTTTGGCATTTGGCACTCACTAGGCCTTTCCTCGCTAGCCCAATTATTCTTTGATGATACATTTGCCTCTTTTTCTCAGCTGCAGGAAAAGTTCAATCTCCCCAATCCCACTTTTTCCGCTATCTCCAGACTAGAAACTTTGTCAGGGCTAACACACCTAGATTTCCCAATAGGCCTGCGAATACTGCTATAGAGAGCATCTTGGAGCTGAACAAGCTTCCTAGAGGCGCAATTTCAGATGTATATGCAATCATTCATGACCTACAGAACCCTTCTCTGGTGCCTTTAAAGACTCGATGGGAAAAGGATTTGGGGGAGGAACTTGGGGAAGACGCCTGGGAATCTGTGCTGCGCAGGGTACACTCGTCCTCTTTTAGCACTAGACACAGCCTCATTCAATTCAAGGTGGTTCACCGTATCCACTGGTCGGGGGCCAAACTTGGAAGAATATTCTCTGATTTTGATCCTACCTGTGTCAGATGTAAGGTGGAACCAGCCACACTGTTGCATATGTTTTGGGGCTGTCATAAACTGTCAGGTTTCTGGGAATTAATATTTAAATGTTTATCTGAAATATATGACACTGTTATAGATCCGTCTCCCCTTACAGCCCTTTTTGGAGTACTGCCCATGGGTACCCCCCTATCAAGAATCCAGTCGGACACTGTTGCTTATACAACTCTTTTAGCTAGACGGCTAATACTACAGAACTGGAAGATGGCAGCTCCCCCATCTTATAAATATTGGGTGAGGGATGTGTTGTGCTCTCTGAAACTAGAAAAAATTCAATTCAATTCACGTGGGAACCCCAAACTGTTTGAGGCTTGGGCTCCATTCCGGTCTTACTTTAAACAGTCCATCCTCTGATGGCATTCCAATTAATACTAAAATAAGTCTGTGACTTAAGGGTTGGAGGAGCTTCTCTCTGTGTTTTTGCTGGGGGGGGTATTAAGGTCCATGTGCTTATTGATTGTGGTCCGCAGATGCCTTGTTCATCTTGCCCAGGCAGAGACTGAAGTGTTAGCTTGTTTTTTTTATTTTTACATTTTGTTCACGCCTACATGAATAATCATTTTATTTTTTTTATTTTAAAGCATTGTAAACTTTTTTTTTGTCCAGTGTATGGTCGGTCTGTGGCCATGACTCTCTGTGAGTGGTTGCATTTCTCCACCCTTATCCCTTGACTGTTTACAGGAACAATGGTGAGGTGTTTGCTCTGTCCCTGTACTATAGATTGCCCTTTAACCTCTGTAGCCTTCTGCCTGGTGTGTTTAACTTGTCTAAAGTATGGTATCTTTAAAGCTATTTTTTTATTTGTATTTTTATTTGTATTTTTTTCTAGTTGAGTATATTATTTATATTGCTTTGTCTTGTCTGTGTGTGTGTATGTTCAAAACTTAATAAACAGAGTTAAAAAAAATAAAAAAAATAAAAAAATAAAAAGAAATGTTTGATCGGGTTCAAGTCCGGAACACTTTCCAAATGCACTGTAAATACGTTTTCACAGAGCAAGATTGAAGATGTTTTACTCATAAACGCTACTACACTGTTAACACAAACAAATAGTTTGCAAAATACAGAATAATAATTAGAAATAGATTAAAACATTTTGAATTACATAACATGTTTTGATGTAAAATACCTTTCTCGAATTGTGGATTTACCAATTTGTCTGCTTTCCAGGAGGCTTTGCACAGAGTGAACTGATGTCAGGTCACCTTATTGACTTCTTTGTGCCCTTCCTACCTCTGGAGTACCGTCATGTCAAGCTCTGTGCCCGTGATGCCTATGCAGCGCGGGGTCTGGAGCCAGACGAGGGAACACTGGACGAAGTGGCGAAGGCCATGCTATATACACCCAAGGAGGAGAGGCTGTTCTCTGCCCAAGGCTGCAAATCCATACCACAGAGGATCAATTTCTTCCTACCCTAAACAGACCAATGCAACACATGAACAGTGTTTTGGCAAAAAGGAAAAAGTATGTCCTGCTGACATATTGAACATTTCTGCAATGGCACATGTCAATCGAACATGTGGTATGCCCACTCTTCACCCTACACTGCCAAGAAAGGAAGCATAGAGCATCTGGCTATAGTAAGATTCAATCTGATAACGAAGAGATTTTAGAGTGCATTTTCAACTTCCTCAGACAATTTTTATGCAATTATTTTACGTGAAGTAGTATTATTATTTGCATGTACAGTACCAGTCAAATGTTTGGACACACCTACTCATTCAAGGGTTTTCCTTTATTTGTACTTTTTTCTACATCATAGAATACATATAATATATGTAGAATAATAGTGAAGACATCAAAATGATGAAATAACACATGGAATCATGTAGTAAGCCAAAGTGTTAAAAATCAAATTATATTTGATTCTTCAAAGTAGCCACCCTTTGCCTTGACAGCTTTGCACAGTCTTGCAATTCTCTCAACCAGCTTCATTAGGTAGTCACCTGGAATACATTTTAATTAACAGGTGTGCCTTGTTAATTTGTGGAATTTTTTCCCTTAATGCGTTTGAGCCAACCAGTTGTGTTGTGACATGGTAGGGGTGGTATACAGAAGATGGCCTTATTTGGTAAAAGACCAAGTCCATATTATGGCAAGAACAGATCAAATAAGAAAAGAGGAATGACAGTCCATTACTTTAAGACATAAAGGTCAGTCAATCTGGAAAATGTCAAGAACCATTAGGTGTTTTGATGAAACTGGCTCTCATGAGGACTGCCACAGGAAAGGAAGACCCAGAGCTACCTCTGTTGAAGAGGATAAGTTCATTAGCGCTATCAAGATGGCGCTGACAGAGGGTCATCTCACCTCTAGTCCTTAGGAAACAATACAGTATTTCGTTTTTTTTACGTTGTTAGGCTAGAAAATCTTTAGTGTTATTACATACAGCCGGGAAGAAATAGAGGATATCAGAGCGACGGCAACTTACCAACATTATGTCCAGGAATATGACTTTCTCGAAGCGGATTCTTTGTTTGCACTGCAACCCAGGGCGTTGGATCTCATTCCAGAGGCCGACCCAAAGCAACGTCTCTGCAGAAGAGGTAGACAGAGCAGCCTCCTGGTCAAACTTTGGAGGCTTGCACACCACCCACCGCTTCCGATTATATTACTCGCCAATGTCCAGTCTCTAGATAACAAGGAAGATGAAATTTGGCAAGGGTTGCTTTCCAGAGAGACATCAGGAATTGTAACGGTCTGTTTCACGGAAACATGGCTCTCTCGGGATATGTTGTCGGAGTCGGTACAGCCACCGGGATTCTTTAGGAGTCGCGGCAACAGAAATAAATCTCTTTGAAGAAGGGCAGGGGTGTATGCTTCATGATTAATGACTCATAGTATAATCGTAACAACATACAGGAACTCAAGTCCTTTTGTTCACCTAACCTAGAATTCCTCAAAATCAAATGGCGATCATATTATTTCCCAACAGAATTCTTGTCCGTTATTGTCACAGCTGTGTATATCACCGCTCAAGCCGATATCACGACGGCCCTCAAGGAACTTCACTGGACTCTATGCAAACTGGAAACCATATCCTGAGGCTGCATTTATTGTAGCTGGGGATAACAAAGCAAATTTGAGAACAAGGCTACCTAAATTCTATTAGCATATTGATTGTAGCACTCGTGGATCACTGCTTCTACAACTTCCATGATGCATACAAGGCCCTCCCCCACCCCCCCCCCCCCCTTTGGCAAATCTGACCATAAGTCCATTTTTCTCCTCCCGTCCTATAGCCAGAAACTCAAACAGGATGTACCCGTGACTAGAACTATTCAACGCTGGTCTGACCAATTGGAATCCATGCTTCAAGATTGTTTTGATCACACCGACTGGAAATGTTCCGGGCAGCCTCGGAGAATAATATTGATTTATATGCTGATTCGGTGAGTTTATAAGGAAGTGCATTGGAGATGTTGTACCCACTGTGACTATTAAAACCTACCTTAATCAGAAACCGTGGATAGATGGTGGCATTCGTGCCGCAAACCACCGCATTTAACCATGGAAAGATGACTGGGAATATGGCCGAATACAAACAGTGTAGTTATTCCCTCTGCAAGGCAATCAAACAAACAAACAAAATGACGGTTTAGGGACAAAGTGGAGTTGCAATTCAACGGCTCATACGTGAGACGTGTGTGGCAGGGTCTACAGACAATCACGGACTACAAAATGAAAACCTGCCACGTCACGGACACCTACGTCTTGCTTCCAGACAAACTAAACACTTTTACCTGCTTTGAAGATAATAATAGTGCCAACGATGGAGCCCGCTACCAAGGACTGCGGGCCCCCCCTCTCCTTCTTGGTGGCCGATGTAAGACATTTAAACGTGTTAACCCTCGCAAAGCTTCCGGCCCAGACGGCATCCCTAGCCGTGTCCTCAGAGCATGGTGCAGACCAACTGGCTGGTGTGTTTACGGACATATTCAATCTCTCCCTATCCCCATCTGCTGTCCCCACATGCTTCAAGATGGCCACCATTGTTCCTGTACCCAAGAAGGCTAAGGTAACACAACTAAATTACTATCTCCCCGTAGCACTCACTTCTGTCATCATGAAGTGCTTTGAGAGACGAGTCAAGGATCATATCACCTCCACCTTACCTGCCACCCAGGACCCACTTTAATTTGCTTACTGCCCCAATAGGTCCACAGATGATGCAATTGCCATCACACTGCCCTATCCCATCTGGACTAGAGGAATACCTATGTAAGAATGTTGTTCATTGACTACAGCTCAGCATTCAACAACAGTACCCTCCGAGCTCATCGTTAAGCTTGAGGCCCTGGGTCTCAACCCCGCCCTGTGCAATTGGGTCCTGGACTTCCTGACGGGCCGCCCCCAGGTAGTGAAGGGAGGAAACAACATCTGCACTTTGCTGTTCCTCAACACTGGGGCCCCACAAGGGTGCGTGCTCAGCCCCCTCCTATTCACCCATGCCTGTGTGGCCATGCACGCTTCCAACTCAATCATCAAGTTTGCAGACGACACAACAGTAGTGGGTTTGATTGCCAACAACAACGGGAAAGCCTACAGGGAGGACGTGAGGGCACTCAGTGTGGGGTGTCCGTAAAACAACCTCTCACTCAACGTCAACAAAACAAAGTTAATGTTCGTAGACTTCAGTAAATAGCAGTGGGCGCACCCCCCTATCCACATCGACGAGACAGCAGTAGAGAAGGTGCGTTCCTTTGCGTACACATCACGGACAAACTGAAATGGTCCACCCACACACACAGTGTGGCAAAGACAGCACCTAATTCAACCTCAGGAGGCTAAAGAAATTTGGCTTGTCACCTATAACCCTCACAAACCTTTACAGATGCACAATTGAGCGCATCCTGTCTGGCTGTATCACTGCCTGGTACGGAAACTGCACCGCCCACAACTGCAGGGGTCTCCAGAGAGTGGTGCGGTCTGCCCAACGCATCACCGGGGGCAAACTACCTGCCCTCCAACTACAGCACCTGATGTCACAGGAGGGCAAAAAAGATAATTGAGGATAACAGCCATCTGGGCCACTGCCTGTTCACCCTGCTACCATCCAGAAGGTGCACAGTACAGGTGCATCAAAGCTGTGACCGAGAGACTGAAAAACAACTTCTATATCAGGGCCATCAGACTGTTAAACAGCCATCACTAACACAGAGAGGCTGCTGCCTACATACAGACTTGAAATCCTTGGCCACATTAATAAATGGATCACCAGTCACTTTAATAATGGCACTTCAATAATGTTTACATATCTTGCATTACTCATCTCATATGTATATACTGTAATTTATACCATCTACTACATCTTGCCTATGCCGCTCGGTCATCGCTCATATATATATTTATTCTTATTCCATCCCTTTACTTAGATTTGTGTGTATTAGGTAGTTGTGGTGGAATTGTTAGTTTACTTGTTATATATATTACTGCACTGTCGGAACTAGAAACACAAGCATTTCACTACACTCGCAAAAACATCTGCTAACCATGTGTATGTGACCAATAAAATTGTATTTGATGTAGAGTTAACTGCACCTCAGATTGCAGCACAAATAAATGCTTTACAGAGTTCAAGTAACAGACACATCTCAACATCAACTGTTCAAAAGCGACTGCGTGGGGCCTCCCGGGTGACGCAGTGGTTAAGGGCGCTGTATTGCAGCGCCAGCTGTGCCATCAGTCCCTGGGTTCGCGCCCAGGCTCTGTCGTAACCGGCCGCGACGGGGAGGTCCGTGGGGCGACGCACAATTGGCCTAGCGTCGCCCGATTGGCCTAGCGTCGCCCGGGTTAGGGAGGGCTTGGTCGGTAGGGGTGTCCTTGTCTCATCGCTCACCAGCGACTCCTATGGCGGGCTGGGCGCAGTGTGCGCTAACCAAGGTGGCCAGGTGCACGGTGTTTCCGTGCACCTGGCTGGCTTCCAGGTTGGATGCGTGCTGTGTTAAGAAGCAGTGCGGCTTGGTTGGGTTGTGTATCGGAGGACGCATGATTTTCAACCTTCGTCTCTCCCGAGCCCGTACGGGAGTTGTAGCGATGAGACAAGATAGTAGCTACTACAACAATTGGATACAACGAAATTGGGGAGAAAAAGGGGTAAAAAAATTAAATTAAATTAAAAGCAACTGCGTGAATCAGGCCTTCATGGTCGAATTGCTGCAAAGACACCACCTCGAAAGGACACCAATAAAAAAAAAAAGAGACTTGCTTGGGCCAAGAAACACGAGCAATGTACATTAGACTGGTGGCAATCTGTCCTTTGGTCTGATGAGTCCAAATTTGTGTCTTGAGATGCAGAGTAGGTGAACGGAGGATCTCCTCGTGTGGTTCCCACCGTGAAGCATGGAGGAGGAGGTGTGATGGTGTCAGTCATTTATTTAGAATTCAAGGCACACTTAACCAGCATGGCTACCACAGCATTCTGCAGCGAAATGCCATCCCATCTGGTTTGCGCTTATTGGGACTATCATTTGTTTTTCAACAGGACAATGACTCAACACCTCCAGGCTGTGTAAGGGCTATTTGACCAAGAAGGAGAGTGATGGAGTGATCTCCTCATGTGGTTCCCACCGTGAAGCATGGAGGAGGAGGTGTGATGGTGTGAGGATGCTTTGGCCTCCACAATCACCCAACCTCAACCCAAATGAGATGGTTTGGGATGAGTTGGACCGCAGACTGAAGGAAAAGCAGCCAACAAGTGCTCAGCATATGTGGGGACTCCTTCAAGAGTGTTGGATAATCATTCCAGGTGTAGCTGGTTGAGAGAATTCAAGAGTGTGCAAATCTGTCAAGGCAAAGGGTGGCTACTTTTAAGAATCTCAAATATAAAATATATTTTTATTTGTTTAACACTTTTTTTGGTTCCTAGATGATTCCGTATGTGTTATTTCATAGTTTTGATGTCTTCACTATTATTCTTCAATGTAGGAAATGGTCAAAATAAAGAAAACCCCCTGAATTAGTCGGTGTGTCAACTTTTGAGTGGTACTGTATATCCTTTTGTTTTGTTGGCACTGATGATATATTACAATTATCTGCTTAAGCAGTGGTAAGCACGTTCAATGCAAAGGAAGAAATACTGTAAATTGCAGCAAACTAGACTAAATATAATTCAATTAACTTTTGAAGGGCATGTTAATGATTATTCTAGAATTGTATATAGATTACTTGTTTTACAGGTTGATTAAATATTCACAGGTTAACAGTGTGACATCACTTTAAATAATTTATAACCTGCTGAATAATTACAATTCAGGTTTGAAGAAAGTAGTATTGATGTGCAATTGTACAGGCAACTGCTTATTGTTGAAATGGTTACTGAACTACAGTGCATTCGGAAATTATTCGGACCCCTTGAATTTTTACCCAAATTTTTAACCTTACAGCCTTATTCTAAAATGTATTAAATAGCTTTTTTCCTCATCAATTTACACACAATACCCCATAATGAAAAAGGAATGTGTTGCACATTCCTTAAAAATAAAAATCCAATTTACATAAGTATTCAGACCCTTTCCTCAGTACCTTGTTGAAGCACCTTTGGCAGCGATTGGTCTTCTTGAGTCTTCTTGGGAATGACGGTACAAGCTTGGCAGTTTTTCCAATTCTTCTCTCTCAAGATCTGTCAGGTTGTATGGGGAGCATCGCTGCACGGCTATTTTCAGGTTTCTCCAAAGATGTGCGATCGGGTTAAAGTCCGGGCTCTGGCTGGGCCACCCAAGGACACTCTGAGAATGGTCCTGAACCCACTCCTGCGTTGTCTTGTCTGTGTGCTTAGGGTTGTTGTCCTGTTGGAAGGTGAACCTTCGCCCCAGTCTGAGGTCCTGAGGGCTCTGAAGCAGGTTTTCATCAAGGATCTCAAGGGCTCTCTGTACCATCTTTCCCTCGATCCTGACTAGTCTCCCAGTCCCTGCCACTGAAAAACATCCCCACAGCATAATTCTGCCACCGTGCTTCACCGTAGGGATGGTGCCAGGTTTCCTCCAGAATTGGCATTCAGGCCAAAGAGTTCAATCTTGGTTTCAACAGACCAAATTATATTTTTTCTCAGAGTCCTTTAGGTGACTTTTGGCAAACTCCAAGCGGGCTGTCATGTGCCTTTTACTGAGAAGTGGCTTCCGTCTGGCCACTACCATAAAGGCCTGATTGGTGGAGTGCTGCAGAGATGGTTGTCCTTCTGGAAGGTTCTATCTCCACAGAAGAAATCTGGAGCTCTGTCAGCGTGACCATCGGGTTCTTGGTCCCCTCCCTGACCAAGGCCCATCACCCCCGATTGCTCAGTTTGGCCGGGCAGCCAGCTTTAGGAATAGCCCGATGTCTTGGTGTTTCCAAACTTCTTCCATTTAAGAATGATGGAGTGTTCTTGGGGATTTCAATGATGCATACATTTTTTGGTACCCTTCCCCTGATTTGTGCCTCAACACAATCTTGTCTCGGAGCTCTACGGTCAATCCCTTCGACCTCATGTCTTGGTTTTTGCTCTAACATGCACTGTCAACTGTGGGACATTATATAGACAGGTGTGTGCATTTCCAAATCATGTTCAATCAATTAAATTTACCACAGGTGGACTCCAATCGTGTTGTAGAAACATCTCAAGGATGATCAATGTAAACAGGATGCACCTGAGCTAAATTTTGAGTCTGATAGCGAAGGGTCTGAATCCTTTTATTTATTTTTATTTATTTATTCTCCCCAATTTCGTGGTATCCAATTGGTAGTTAGTCTTGTACCATCACTGCAACTCCCATACGGGTTGAGAGCCGTGCATCCTCTGAAACACATCCCAGCCAAGCCGCACTGCTTTTTGACACAATGCCGTGTTAAACCCGGCAGCCAGCCACAGCAATGTGTGCACCGTGCACCTGATGACCGTGTCAGCGTGCATTGCGCCCAGCCCGCCACAGGAGTCACTAGTTGTCAATGTGACAAGAACATTCCTGCCGGCCAAACCCTCCCTTAACCCGGACGACGCTGGGCCAATTGTGCACTGCCCCATGGGTCTCCCGGTCGCGGCCGGCAGCGACAAAGCCTGGACTCGAACCTGGATCTCTAGTGGCACGCTAGCACTGCGATGCAGTGCCTTCGACCACTGTGCCACTCGGGAGGCCGTAATGGTCTGAATACTTATGTATTGTATAAGTTGTTTATATTTGCTAAAATTTCTAAAAACCTTATTTAGCATTGTCACTATGGGATACTGTATTGATGAGTATCTTTATTTAATCAATTTTGAAATAAGGCTGTAATGTAACAATGTGGGAAAAAAAAGTCAGTCACGAACAAATTCTTATTTACAATGACGGTCTACCCCGGCCAAACCCGGACCACTCTGGGCAAATTGTGTGCCACCCTATAGGACTCCCAATCACGGCTGTATTTAATACAGCCTGGATTCGATCCGGGGACTGGGGTGATGCCTCTTGCACTGAGATGCAGTGCCTTAGACCGCTGCGGCACTCAGGAGCCCATTATTATAATCTGATTATTCCAACTATGTTTTGATGCTTTTTTTGTCCATTGTTATGTGTTATTTGCACAATACACCTAATTATAATTAGCAAGTACATATATATCAAGTTTTTATAAGTGTTCCATTGTCTGTACATGTGTTTTTCCGTCATTGTAAAAAGTGTTAGCATATTGACTGCACATTTATGTGTGAATGAATTTATGTGTGAATAAATTCAATAAGATTTGCAAGCATGCAACATTTCAGAATGAATGCAACTCATTTACTAAACTTGCAACTGGTGAATTTTCTGTGAATCAAAACTACATTTGTTGATATATGGAGAGAGACGTTTTCTGTTGAGAGATCCTATATCTGGTGTAACAAAACATGTACTAGATGTTTATGTATTGACAGTTGGATGGTTTCAGAGGGCTTACGAAAGGATGTTTCTGTTCATATTCTTGACACGCCTAAAACAGACCATAGAGCTATTTGCATACAAGCTAAAAATATTTCTCTGTAATGATAGTCAGTCCAAGGCTTTATAATGGAAACTTAATAGCTCCATATTAAAAGATGAAATAGTCTAATTTGATATATTATGCATTATACATTTTTGGAATAAGGTCCAGCGTGAAAGTCTCCAAAGAACAAACTGGGAAGTTCTAAAGTTTGTAATGGCTAAATATTTAAGAGAAAATAGCAGTGATCTTGCGAAGATTTGCTCTTCCAGAGACCTAATAGTCTTTCAGATACAGATAAAGCGGAGTTAATTAAGGAACAAAATAACCTTGTAAATTTCACCCAGTTTAAGGAAGAGGGTGCTTTCGTCAAGAAGGAAAGCAGAACTCTGCTTATTTTTTCAGACTGGAGAAATTTCACTCTAAAAGTAACTCTTTTGAACAGTTAAAGGTGAATAATATGATCTAGGACAATTGCCAACTACTGTGCCAATTTTTTACACCTCTAGGTAGTGTGAGGAGTCTGCAGCTCTGTTCTTTGATTCTCTTGGAAATGTTGTCTCTTGATTCTTCTGATCAGGAATTATGTGATAATCCCATCTCCTTAGAGGAAATTATAGAGGCTATTGATCACTTTCAAATTAACAAATCCCCTGGGGTTGGTGGTAATACTACCATCAACAGAATTCTGCAGAAGTTTTTCCAAAGAATTTGCCCTCTTTCTATTGGAAGTGAACTCTGAAGTACAGCCAATGAAGCACTCCCTCCCACTCTAACGCAAGGTTTAATTACTCTAACTCCTAAAAAATACTTGTTACTCATTGATAATCAGTGTCCAATTTGCCTTTTAAATAACTATTATAAGCTAATAGCGCTTGTCAAATCAAATCAAATGTATTTATATAGCCGTTCTTACATCAGTTTATATCTCAAAGTGCTGTACAGAAACCCAGCCTCAAACCACAAACAGAAAAAATGCAGGTGTACAAGCACAGTGGCTAGGAAAAACTCCCTAGAAAGGCAAAAACCTAGGAAGAAACCTAGAGAGGAACCAGGCTATGAGGGGTGGCCAGTCCTCTTCTGGCTCTGCCGGGTGGAGATTATAACAGAACATGGCCAAGATGTTCAAATGTTCATAAATGACCAGCATGGTCAAATAATAATAATCACAGTAGTTGTCGAGGGTGCAGCAAGTCAGCACCTCAGGAGTAAATGTCAGTTGGCTTTTCATAGCCGATCATTAAGAGTATCTCTACCACTCCTGCTGTCTCTATAGAGTTGAAAGCAGCATGTCTGGGACAGGTAGCACGTCCGGTGAACAGGTCAGGATTTCATAGCCGCAGGCAGAACAGTTGAAACTGGAGCAGCAGCACGGCCAGGTGGACTGGGGACAGCAAGGAGTTCTCATGCCAGGTAGTCCTGAGGCACGGTCCTAAGGCTCAGGTCCTCCGAGAGAGAGAGAAACAGAGAATTAAAGAGAGCATACTTAAATTCACACAGGACACCAGATAAGACAGGATAACAAACTGACCCTAGCCCCCCGACACAAACTACTGCAGCATAAATACTGGAGGCCGAGACAGGAGGGGTCAGGAGACACTGTGGCCCCATCCGATGATACACCCGGACAGGGGCAAACAGGAAGGATATAACCCCAACCACTTTGCCAAAGCACAGCCCACACCACAAGAGGGATATCTTCAACCACCAACTCACCATCCTGAGACAAGGCCGAGTATAGCCCACAAAGATCTCCGCCACGGCACAATCCAAGGGGGGGCGCCAACCCAGACAGGAAGATCACATCATAGACTCAACCCACTCAAGTGACGCACCCCTCCTAGGGACGGCATGAAAGAGCACTAGTAAGCCAGTGACTCAGCCCCTGTAATAGGGTTAGAGGCAGAGAATCCCAGTGGAAAGAGGGGAACCGGCCAGGCAGAGACAGCAAGGGCGGTTCGTTACCAGAGAGCCTTTCCGTTCACCTTCACACTCCTGGGCCAGACTACACTCAATCATATGACCCACTGAAGAGATGAGTCTTCAGTAAAGACTTAAAGGTTGAGACCGAGTCTGCATCTCTCACATGGGTAGGCAGACCATTCCATAAAAATTGAGCTCTATAGGAGAAAGCCCTGCCTCCAGCTGTTTGTTTAGAAATTCTACGGACAATTAGGAGGCCTGCGTCTTGTGACCGTAGTGTACGTGTAGGTATGTACGGCAGGACCAAAGCAGAGAGATAGGTTGGAGCAAGCCCATGTAATTCTTTGTAGGTTAGCAGTAAAACCTTGAAATCAGCCCTTGCCTTAACAGGAAGCCAGTGTAGGGAGGCTAGCACTGGAGTAATATGATCAATTTTTTTTGTTCTAGTCAGGATTCTAGGAGCCGTATTTAGCACTAACTGAAGTTTATTTAGTGCTTTATCCGGGTAGCCGGAAAGTAGAGCATTGCAGTAGTCTAACCTAGAAGTAACAAAAGCATGGATTAATTTTTATGCATCATTTTTGGACAGTTTTATTTGAGATGACTGTACAACCATTAAGATTAATTGTCAAATTCAACAGAAGATCTCTTTGTTTCTTGGGACCAAAAAAAAGTATCTCTGTTTTGTCCGAGTTTAAAAGTAGAACATTTGCAGCCATCCACTTCCTCATGTCTGAAACACAGACTTCTAGCGAGGGCAATTTTTCTGGCTTCACCATGTTTCATTGAAATGTACAGCTGTGTGTCATCCGCATAGCAGTGAAAGTTAATATTATGTTTTCGAATGACATCCCCAAGAGGTAAAATATATAGTGAAAACAATAGTGGTCCTAAAACGGAACCTTGAGGAACACCGAAATTTACAGTTGATTTGTCAGAGGACAAACCATTCACAGAGACAAACTGATATCTTTCCGACAGATAAGATCTAAACCAAGGCCAGAATTTATCCTTGCTAAACGATTAAGGGCTGTTTTGGATGCCATTATAGAGGAGACCCAGTTTATTAAAAACTCTATGGAGGGAAAATAGTGACTTAATTATACAAGCATGCAAAGTATAATTTTCCAATGTAAAATATGAGTTTATGAAAAATAGACTAGTAACCTAGAATAATGTCAGACTGATACTAGAGATCATAGATTACTCAAATGTGTTCTCTGATGAGAGTTTTATACTATTTTAGGATTTTTAGAAAGCCTTTGATACAGTAGAACATTACATGTTATGCCCTTAAAAAATGTGGCTTTGGAAAAAGCCTCTTATTATTTTTTTATGAAATTGAACACAATATTAACACAATTTCTTCTCAAAACAAAAAAGCAATCAAAACGTTGAACGTTCATAAGTTTTACAAGGTCTTTAAATAATGTATTGTCTTTATTCCCCTGACCATTGTTTGTATACTATGTTCTATACTCCGTTTGTTTTCCATATTGTAATTTTTAAATTGCTTTACAAAAGAAATAAGAAAAACTACTACCAGAATCACAGAAGGTGCACATGATTTATCGCATCTGGCGGGTGTGTGGCGTGTTTTTTTCTACCCATTCTACTGCATTCGTGCAAACTCCGCTCTCTCACCCCGGGCGCCGAGCGAGAGATAAAGACCACCTACCCATTCGGCTACTGAGGGGCGTTTGTGAAGCAAACGCGTGGTCAGCTGGCATTGGCTGAAATGCTTTTTTCAATTAATTCGATTGGTTAAAGGTTGTTACGCTTCCTCCTGGAGCTGCTATCCAATGTTCGGAAACGAGAGCCCATCAGCAGCGTTTGGGGCTTGCAGTAAGTACAGCATTTGAGGTCAGGATTTTGACCAATATAGCATGTAACTAGCCATAGCTAGTTTTACTGCTAGATTTAGTGTCTATAAAATGTATGGTATTTATTTACATTGTTAATTACATTTTCTATTTTAGAGGGTGTTTTTTTTTTTTTTTAGCAAGCTGAAATGACAACCCTGTCGATGCTTTTGATGGCCGTATCGATCGCATCACTATTTGCTGAGTCCTCCATTTATTTCCGAGAACAATTTGAAGATGGGGGGGGGGTGTAAGTTCTGAATAAATACTGAACCTTCCTGTTTTTTTTGGGGGGGGGGGTCGAGATTTGAAATGTGGTGATTGGACTACATGTCATATGTTGGATGAGTGTCACAGAGACACAATTTCATAGCCTGCTCACTTTATGCAATATCAGCTTGACATGCTCAAAATGTAGTTCACATTTAGCTGACATGTTCTGATTTAGTGATTACTCATCAATGGGTTGCATGCACTCCCTCTGCTCTTTTCCCAGATCAACTACACAGGTACATGGCCCTTGCCGAGTGGCTCTGTCCTCATTACTCAGGTGACTTACTTACACCTGATTTTTGAATAACATTTCGCAGATGCCTGGAAAAGCTGATGGGTGGAATCTAAACACAAGTCAGACTATGGGAAGTTTGTTCTCACTGGTGGGAAATTCTATGGAGACGTTGACAAAGACAAAGGTGCCTCTGTCATTTTGTCATTTAGGCTCCAGCAATAGAATCTGGTGTGTCTAGCTGTTTCTCAATAGGTTGACACTTGATATGAGTATTTCTTGAGCGTTTTAAACATTTCAGGCCTTCAAACCAGCCAGGATGCTCGCTTTTACTCTGCATCCTCCCGCTTTGAGTCCGTCAACAACAAAGACCAGTCACTGGTAATCCAGTTTACTGTGAAACATGAACAGAACATTGACTCTGGTGGAGGCTACCTCAAGCTTTTCCCAGCTGATCTCAACCAGGAGGAAATGCATGGAGAATCCACAAACAACATCATGTTTGGTAAGTATAAACATCCTATTTGTAACTGGGAACATTGGAAAGTAGGTTATGACTCACTTGTCAAATTCCTTTCTGTTTTGAGAGTCCCCTAGGTATTGTTCCCCGTGTTAGTCTCACTGTCTTGAGTTGCCTGGCTACTTTACACCACATACTATTGGCAGTGTGAAGTTAAATTCCTGTGTTTGTGGTTTGGCTGTCTTGGGTCCAGACATCTGTGGTCCAGGCACTAAGAAAGTGCTGAGAAGCCCTTTTGTCCATAAGCAATTCTGCTATATTTTCTAGTCAATGGTAACAGTTGTATTTATCTATGAGCTTCACCATCTGTTATCTGTCGACCATTTTTGCTATCCCACCTTTTTCTCAGTATTATGTTTTAAAAGTATTGGCCTTAAAGAAGTTAAATAAACATTATTTTGTTTTTGCATGCAGTAACTTATTTTGTGTGTTCCCTAGGATGATGAATATACCCACATGTACACACTGGTAGTCAATCCGGATAACACCTACGAGGTGGAGATCAACAACAAGAAAGTTGAGTCTGGAAGCCTAGAGGAGGACTGGGACTTCCTCCCCCCAAGAAGATAAAGGACCCTGATGCTGAGAAGCCAGATGACTGGGATGAGAGAACATTGATGATCCTGAAGACAAGAAACCAGAGGTATGTTAACAAGACATTAAAGAATGCATGAGAACACCATTTCATTTTCTGTAGAAAATGCAGGTGACTCTGTGCAAAGGACATTATTAAGCCACTGTTTCCTTTAGGACTGGGATGTGGCTGAGACTATCCCTGACCCTGATGCCAAGAAGCTTGATGACTGGAACGATGAGATGGATGGTGAATGGGAGCCTCCCATGGTCACGGACCCTGACTATAAGGTAGGCCTCCACGGTTGTTTGTACTCATGGCCACAAGGATTTGGTGTGAATGTGGTCACGGTGAAATGTTTCACTCGGTGAAATGTGGTCTTGCCATTTTTACTAATTTGCCTATTTACTTGGATACATAGTGGGGAAAAAATACTTTTGCATAGGGAACTAAGCACTTTCTGACATTGTTTTTCACAGGGGGAGTGGAAGCCCAAACAGATTGACAATCCTGCCTCCAAGGGGAAATGGGTGAACCCTGAAATTGACAACCCTGACTACACTGCTGACCTTGAAATATGCCAGCCTGGGGGTGATTGGATATGTGGCAGGTAGAGTGACTGACTCTAATCCTTGATTAATGTAACATGGTGTGTAGTGTTTTACTATTCTTTTGACTTTCATTTTTTTTGAAGTGAATGGTTAAGATTTAAATAAACAATGACCCTTTATCATTTTATAGGTGAAGTCAGGGACTATTTTTGACAACTTTCTCAATGACCCAAAGCTTGCAGAAGTAGGGAACGAGACATGGGGTGCAACAAAGGTAAGCCGATGGTCTCCTTTTTTTGTGTGATATACAATCAACTTTACCAGTTATGTTTAGATTGAGTTGTCATTATAATATGCCCTCTCTAAAAGGTGATGTGTGCATCGTCTCCTACCCTGTCAATATATATATATATTTTTTTGCGGTCTACACAGGACCCTGAAAAGATGATGACGGACAGTCAGGAAGAGGAGAGAAAGAAACGGGATGGAGAAGAGATTAATAAAAAGGAGGGAGAAGAGGATGAAGAAATTGACTCTAAACACAAAGATGAGATGAACTTCTGAAAAGGAACCCTGTCTACTATGATCCATTGGCGCAAGGCTGAAGATGGGGCTTTGTTTGGCCTTTCCGTTAATGATTTATGCTTCTCCCCCAAAACAAATGGGTAGCTATTGTTTTGCCTACATCACAAGGGAAGGGGCGAAAACTAAGGACAGCAATTAGTTATGTTTCCATGTTATGTTGATAATCTATAGGAGTTCAGATTTGAGATTTGGTTGAAGATTTATTGTTAGATTTGAGATTTTTATTTTTTAGCAGTGACATGCCAGTAATTGTTTTTGAAAGTGAAGTTTACAACAATTTGAATCTCATCTCTGAAAACAATGTTCTTCTGCTAACTACATTAAGTATATTGACCATCTCAAATTTCCTGACAATGTTTACCTCAATGCATTTTTTTTGTGTATTTAAAAAAAAAAATCTGACACATTTTTGTTGAGTCTGTGCTACCTGATGTCTGGTAGGTGCTTGTACCCCAAACATGTATATGGCATTATGATGGTGTATATGTGTGTGGAGAGATATATTGTTTTGGCTATGGTGTGAAAGTCTACTGATTATCCTTTTCTGCAGCTTATTTTCAGCACTCATGGGGTCACTCTGTGTATTGGGTAGGCAGTTTTCACTAACTACTCAAGCTACCTTAAATCAAATGCACCTATTTTCTAAATTGAAAATAAGCTCAGACTGCATACATACAGCTGTTAAGATATTCTAAAGCAGGAGGCTCTGATATTGATATGTTCATTTTGGGATTTTTTTTTTAAACTGGAATTTTCCCCCCTCTGGATTTTAATGTAAATGTTTCTGCACTGCTCTACCCTAAAGCCTTGTCCCTATGCTGATTGGAAGTTGACCCTGTTGTGAAACATTTTAGACTATGTATGGGGAGGCTGTTTTCATTTTATTGTGGAAGGAAGAAGTTCTTATACAGATTACTCTCCAATAATGCAACATAAAGGAAGTGACTCAATTTATTGGTTTTGTCTCATTCTTATATATTCTATAACGCTCACCGTGTGTGTCGCGTAATTTGAGGTTAACTCCACCTTCCCGTGGTTAAGTTTGCAGCGTTGCAAACAGCCATTCATTATTACACTGGCATTAAACTCGTTCACATTTACACCAGAGCACTGCTGCAGACAGTCGCGGGAGCAGCGCCATCTGAAGCTGATTGAATGACCCCCATTCCAGTACACAAATTCCAGTGCCTCGTTTTTAAAGCTGCCTCTAATCTATCGTTACGCAGAATGAAGTAGTGGGAACAGAAACATTATGGCTGCCAGTCTTTCCCTGACTCAGGTAAGTATTTTATTTCAAAACGAATGGTGATTAGTATGTAGGTGCTTTGTACTTATTGGGCAAATGGATTTAAGGAATAAATGGTTTTGAACTGCTGTGCCTCGCGGTCTTGAACTCTTTTGAAGTTTTCCTCAACCCAAGATATGACTGGGTAAAGTTTCTGCCTAACGCCTTTAGCGACTGCGTAAGGGCGTTGCTAGTTAGGCTAACATTAGCTGCCTGTTGTGTCAATTTTGGAATGGTCGGATAGCTACAGTAGCTAGCTAGAACTTTTGCCTAGTTTTGTTTCTTTTGATTGTATTCACTGGTCACTACATTACCTAGCTAACTTTGAGAGCTCCTTTATTTCAATATGCAAAGTTCCTATTTGTTCGACTGTCAACATTTATTTGTAAGCGTAATGTTAGCTAGCTAACTACCAGTTTGCATTCATGCTGTGTGAGCCGCATAGCAAAGCTAGCACGGTAACGTTAACTAGCTTCAATCCACTTTCCTCTCTTTGTAAACTAACGTTTATTGTAACGTATTAGGTAGAGGATATCAAGTCAGCTGTCCGATATGACCGTTTTAATCATTTATTAAACTGCCAATACAAACTAACTTTAATTAGTTAGCTTGCTATCATCAGCTAGTCAGAGAAGAGGAAGTAGCCGCATGTTGTCCCATATGACACTGCCAATGGCCAACTATGTTGCAGACGACCGCTGTTTTATTAATCACATTGATATTAGTATTGGTTTTCTGATTCATTTAAGTTGATAGTGGACGTTATTTGCCAGCAGTATTCTACTGGTTAAACTAGCTAGTTAGTTTAGCTGACATCCTGACTATTGACATTGTTAATCTCATAGTTACTACATATTTTGACTGCATAATGATTGCGTTAGCTATATGTCATTAACTAGCTAGCGAAGTTAGTATGCACTGATTTATATATTTGTCTTATGTTATGGGATATTACCATTCTTCAATGGAGTGACATGTTCTTTACCTCGGCTGAGCTATACCAAGGCAAAAGACTGGGGTTGGTAACTACAGTTGGTGCAATTTCTTGGCAGCAGGGCTGTGCTGTGCGGGGGGAATAAGGATTGGACAAGAAAATACTGCATACAGCACAGTATAGCTAGTATCATCTGCAGTTTTGTGAAGAGTATTCATTGCTATGCAATTAGTCACACAAAGACTCTGTGTTTAGGCAGCCAACAGTGCCAGGCACACAATGGTTTCCAATAGAAAATGGTGTGGGGGTCTGGGAAAGATATAATGATCAGATTATGAATGTATTATTGAAGTAACATGCAATGTCATACACTTTTCAACGAGTAAGCTAGATCTATATGTTTTATATAGCCTTTTTGGAATCGTCTGACTCGTCTATAGTACTGTAAGGTTGCAGTTGTTAAAACATTACATTTATTAGTTAGCTGTTCTTTGAATATTAATATTTTTGTAAAAGTGCAAAGGACAAGAGCACATCCAATATTTAGTCTGTTCACAGACAAAGCTCTTACTGGTCAAACACTCCCATTGTGAATGCACCATAAGGAGCCACAGGAAGTGAGTGTCAGGAAGTCCATCATGGTTTTCTTCTTCGGAAATCAGAAAATACCCATTCCTTTATTACATTACTTGAGAGGCGCCATTTGTATGTTAACTTTAAACAAGGTGGGATAGTGCTTGTCTATTTCATATGATCATTGGCAGATGACGGTCTTCTCCTGATCTGATTTCATACTTAGGCTAGACCTTATTCATTGTGTAAAATGTGGTAGTGCAGGCTATTCGTTTCTTTGGAGGAGTTCAGGTGGTTGGTTGACTCATGTTACTGAGGAATGTGATTATCAGTACGATTGATTATCTATGATGTTTGTATGTGTGTTTACGTCTATAATTTGTTTATGATATCTAAGTTGTTATGTCTGGAAACATTGTTCCCCTGCTGCTGCTGTCTTGGTTGGACTAGGTCTCTTGAAAAGTAGATTTTATCTCCGTGAGACTACCTGGATAATAACTTAGTTTAGCCTGTTGCTTGGACTAGGCATTCCACTTTCCTAACCACTTGATTTCAAGCGCTGCACACACACAGTACTGAAGTACACATTGCCAGCCTATGAATGTATTGGCCTAAATGTAATTGAAACGCTGTCTTGGTAGGGGAACTTGAGACACACTGATTAACTATTAAGATGAACATGATGCATAATGCTCAGAGGAAACATTGATTTCCTGTAGAAATAGGCCTATTTGTAATTTATTAGCCTTGCTTTTTGGCAGCTGTCAGGGCAATGTAATACAGGCTTGGCCAGAAGTCAAACAACCACTTGTGGATCTCAGCTAATGGGTCTACTGTGAGTGTACTGTGTTCTAGACGGTGTACTGGTTATTTAACTAGCTAGTGCTTGCACGTTGATATGTAGGCCTAGCTTTATATAATGTATTATATTTTTCTACTCAGAAGTCCTATGCTGCTTTGCTTTTGCATCTTGGTTGATGTTGGACAAATTATTGATTGACATGTAATCTTATGAATGGCTTGCTTGAAGGGTGTTGTCTGGCCCTTTTTACGATCATAAAATGTGTCTCAAGGAGTATTTTATGTCTATCTCCACAGCTCTCAAGTGGAAATCCTCTCTATGACAAATACTATCGACAGGTAAGGTGTCTTTTTGTGAGTCCATGGGCGAATTACCAGGATGTAGTACCTTGGTTTATAAACTGAGTAACAGAGAATCTCTCATTTGGATGAGGGCTGTTCAGATGAGAGAGCACCAGATAGAATGGGAAATGCTGTGTCGCATTAGCCAGCAACTGCAGAACTGCACTGAACATGTCTCCAGGCTTTTCTCCACTCTGTGATCTACTCTGTGCAAGATGAAGCTTCTTTATGAATTAATGATAACTCTTTGCTAACCCTGTCATTGCAGAGGCTCAAAGAGGACTAAGTGAAATTGTTAGACACTGCAATGGGAAAATGTGATGTATTAAGGACTCCCATCAAAGTATTAGCCTATACTTAAGCATACCTGTTTTTAAATACTCAATAAAATTTTGTATTGCAAAGTCAGCACAAATTAGCTAGAGATCTGGTGCTTTTACTGGCTAATTCTTCTTTCTAGTGTTGACTTGTTTTGTCTGTGGTGTAGGTTGACCCGTCTGGTAGTGGACGGGTGGCAGCTGCTGATGCAGCCTTGTTCCTGAAGAGATCAGGCCTGGCAGACCTCGTCCTGGGCAAGGTAAGATACTAGATGACAGCCATTCTGGCTGATGGCCAGAAACCAAGCTATGGTACTTACCCAGTATGGTTGTTTACGGGAATTCCTATATGACTGATGTAATTTAAGTGATTTCAAATGTCTTCTTAGATCTGGGATTTGGCAGATTCAGAACGCAAGGGGTGCCTTAACGATCAGGTAGACCAGCTGTTACTTAGTAGATTTACAATGTCGTGTTGGACATATTCAAAGATTCCTTGTAGTAAGACAACCAGAATACACTTCTTGTCTCTGCACCCATCAGCAATTCTTCATTGCTCTCCGGTTGGTGGCCTGTGCTCAAAATGGACTGGAGGTGGCACTCAAGAGTCTCAATTTGGCAGTTCCTCCCCCAAAGTTTGTGAGTACAATCATCACTGAAACCCACAGTCTCTATTCAAGAAACAGATGTTTGATTTAATCGCATGTGAGCTTTACTACTGCAAAAAAAACAGCACCTTTGTTAATGATGCTAACTTTATTATTTTTATTTTTTTGTCTCAGCATGACACAAGCAGCCCACTTCTACCTGGGGGAGTGTCCATTGACAGCCCATGGGTGGTCAAGGTGAGGGGAAACCAATCAATATTTCTTAAAAAATGTAATCATGTAATTTTGTCCTGGTCTCTAATAATGAAAGCAGTAACAAACCACATGTGGATGACACATTTCTTTTTTTAACATTTACCTCTTATTCAAATCAGTTTTTCAAAGCCATTTCAAGGGGGTTCCGAACCTTGCAAAATCAATTACTTTTAACTAAAGTGGAAATTATGCTTGAATCACCCACCTGTACCATGTCCCTGTGTGACTTTTCAGACGGAAGAGAAGCTGAAATTTGATGCCATATTCGAAAGCCTCTCCCCCGTTGGTGGAATGCTCTCTGGGGAGAAGGTCAAACCAGTGTTGCTCAATTCCAAACTTCCAGTGGATGTACTGGGAAGGGTAAGCCTAACATACAGTATCTTCAGGGCTCCTAATGAATGAGTTTTGGTGACCACCACAGAGTAAATGCATGTGTGCCCACTGGGGGGTGGTCTTGTGTTAAACATTTCTGTTGCTTTTCCAAACTTGACTTGGATGGTCTATTTTACGACTGGTCTATTTTATTGATTTGATGAATTTTGTTAACGTATTGCTGGGTGTAGTGAACTCCCCCATAAATAATGTTGCAGGTATGGGAACTGAGTGACCTAGACAGAGATGGTATGCTCGACCGAGATGAGTTTGCTGTGGTAAGAAATGATGAATCATTAAAGTGTAATATAAACATTTAGTATGTTGTAAGATGAAATGTGGACTATTTTGTCAGATTTAGTGTGGGGTTGTGCTTCTCAAATAGAATAATTAGTTTGTCAACATTGGACTTCCCTGATCTTACATTGAAACAGACATGAAAGGCAGATTTATGTATGTAAATCGTATATTTATGCGTATATGTTCTCCTTCATTAGGTCATGTACCTGGTCTACAGAGCTCTGGAGGGGGAGCCCATACCCATGTCTCTGCCTGCTACCCTTGTGCCACCCTCCAAGAGGAAAAAGCTCCCTGTCTCTGTACCCCCTGTGATGCCCCTTTTACCCTCGCCCCCCTCCATCAAAGAGAGACGCTCCTCCCATTCCGGGTCCAAAACCCTGCCCTCCAAACCAGCAGCGACCCCAGTCACAGTGAGTATCCTATTCATCCTAGTATGAAAGTGGGGCTGAAAGACTTACCCCCATCTCTAACAATCCTGTCCCCTCTGTCTCTTTTCAGTGGGCTGTATCTCCTCCAGACAAAGCCAAGTATGATGAGGTTTTTGCAAAGACCGATCTTGACATGGATGGTCTGGTGTCTGGGCCTGAAGTCCGAGATATCTTCCTAAAGACTGGCTTGCCCTCCGCCACACTAGCACGCATCTGGTAAGACATATCAGGACATGTTTAGTATAATTCAGGCGACTTAGATAATATGCGGTGCCTGCACTTGCATTTACTAATTCAATCTGGACATTGGTCATACAGGGCTGGTTTCTGGACCTAGAGTAAATTCTTGGACTAAAAAGCTATTTCAATTAAGATTTTCTATTGAGCAGAACTAGGCTTAATATGGGTCTGTGACCTGCCTATAGTTTGACAATATTATGCCCATTCCTGGAGGGGTAAATTGATCTTTCTATTGTGTAATGTGGTCATCTGTGTTCCACAGGGAGCTCTGTGACATTGGGGACATAGGGAAGCTTACCAGGGAACAGTTTGCACTAGCGCTGCATCTAATTAACCAAAAACTGACCAAGGGTGTGGACCCACCCCAGAACCTCTGTCCTGAGATGATCCCTCCCTCAGACAGACTAAGCGTTGCAGCCAAGCAGGTAAGACTCCTCTCTATTGTCCTGCACGTTGCAACCCAGTCTTAGACAGCCAATAATCATAAACTGTGAATATCTTATTTTTATCCAGTGTATTTCTCTATGAAGAATGTCGGACTATTTTGATGAATAGGCTACTTAATTGTGATGCGGATTTGGTAACGTCTATTTCCTGATGTTTTACTAAACCTTTCCTTCCCTTCTCCTGTGGTGTGGGTTTTTGTGTTCTAGCTTGCTGCTGTGTCTCTGACCCTGTCTGTGTATGCTGTCTCTTTGCGTTCTTCCTCATGACTCATGCATTGTACACAAGGTGGGATCTCCCTCTAACTGGGGACTCTCCTGAGTGTTGGCTTCACGGTGTCTCCGGTTAGCCCCTGGCAGTGTCACCCGCCCATGTACCTACCTCATAATATTTCCTTGGCTTTCCTCCAAGTTCAACTGTTAGTCATTTCAGAGCCCTCTACCATTTGTTTGCATGTAGATGTGCTTTCGGTGTTGTCCCCCATTCAGTTTATCTTGTATGGGTCATTTTGTGATTTCTTTAGCAAAATGGGTTTGATTTAACTGGTGAGATTGATTAGTTGCCACTTTAGCTGGAGGCTCATATTATTCCACATCGTGTTTGCCATTCCATTGAGTTAATGTTTAGACATTGTGTATATGTTGTAGTGTATGTCTGGTCAGTAAAGCTACACTGATGTGAATGTAAACATTGTTTTCTGCTCTCAATGATCTCTCCCCACCAGAGCAATGCAGCAAATCTGGCAGCAGACTTTTCTGCCATCAAGGAACTGGACTCGCTCAGCAATGAGATTGTAGATCTACAAAAGTGAGTGGCAAGCAGTTGTGTTCGAGGGATGGGTTAGCTCCAGCTTTGTTTTGACAGGAGTTTGTTGGAGCTTGTAACTTCTCCTGTTAAGGTTGCTATGACAGCCAAGGAACTGGGCCTTGCTCTGTCTCACATTGGAATATTTCAGGGAATACATGGTATAGTTGCATGTTTTAAGGGGAATCTTGAGAAAAGAGACAATGTATGTTTGTTGTCTGCAGAAAGAGCAGATGGAGGGGAGCTGGTAGACTGACCAGCTGTCCAGGGACTCATAAGTGCGGAAGGGAGCCTTCAAGCAGGGTCTCCAGAGGTTCTCTGTCTCACTCTTTGTGTGTGTATGTGTGATGAGGGAGAAACACCTGCTGAAGGGGAAGGTGCGGGGGGTCTCTTAAAATGGATCTCTTTATAGTTTGTAGTTGTTACTTCCCTTTTCTGGTAAACAAAGATTGAGGATAGTAGTAGTCTGCATCAGTTTATGAATATCAGCTGTAAGTTTCAATTTTAGGAAAGATGAGGAAAATTTGGATTTTAGCATAGTGGACCATAAACTGCAAAGATGATTCATGTTTTCAAGATTGCTGTGAGTGTCCTCGAAGGTGCTGCTGTCCTTGAGGAAAGGTATTCATGCGGTGTACTCTACCCTATGGAGGGGCATTGGATGAAGCTGTGTTTTTTTAGCTGAGCCTGAGAGCATTACTGGGTGAGGGTGTCATAGATTTAGAATGATTGTCTGAAACCAACATTTTCTTATTTTTGGCTGACATTGGAAGAGGTGCATGGGATGTTGTCTACACATGTTGTTTCTGGATGATTGCCAGCCAGGGCATTGCAATATACAGTCAGTTAAGTTAGTACTCCTGACTCGTACGTCGCCTACCTCACTTCAGATTCTCTCAACTGGCTCTACACTCTCTCTCAACATGTGGGGCTGTTTGTATCTGGCTGCCTTTTTGTTTCAACAGTCTTCATGTTGAGCAAAACATTTCTATTATTGATTTGATTAATATAATCTGTAGTAATATCTATTCTGTTGCATATGACTTTTGGCATTTTAGTGTTCTACCTTGCTAAATGAATGGTTTTGTTATTGTCAGTAGATTTAAGGCTTTGGACTTGGTAGGTAGAGCAGATAACCGAAGAGGTCCTGCCTATTCTGCATATTTTCACACATTTTAAAATATTTTTTAAATCTTTATTTAACTAGGAGAGTCAGTTAAACAGCTGACTGCTGACAGCTGACCCCCCTACTTTTTTCAATTTCCGTCTGAAGACATACCCAAATCTAACTGCCTGTAGCTCAGGCACAGAACCAAGGATATGCATATTCTTGGTTTCATTTGAAAGAAAACACTCTGAAGTTTGTGTAAATGTGAATTGAATGTAGGATAATATAACACAATAGATCTGGTTTAGATAAAACGTATGTTTTTTTCATTGTATTTTCATTTTTATTGTATCTTTAAAATGAACAAGACAAAACAAACATTCAGATAGGATGATGGGGACAATTTCAGTGAAAAACATAAGAGGGCAACAGTACTTGTGCAAAGTTTCAGAATGATGGAATTTTTGTTCTCATTTTGTCTGTCATAGTTGAATTATACCTATGATGAAAATTACAGGCCTCATCTTTTTAAGTGGGAGAACTTGCACAATTGGTGGCTGACTAAGTACTTTTTTGTCCCACTGTATATAGAGTACAGGCAACATAAGGTTGAATATATTATTATAGACCTGCTAGATCTACTGTCTCCATTTCACTTTGGCCATTGTTGTGGGCCTGTCCTCCCCTCAACAGCCTCAAATAGGCTATTTCATGTGGGGGTGGGGTGGAGCGGCAGACACGCATCTCGGCCATGCTCCCT
This sequence comes from Oncorhynchus mykiss, assembly GCF_057628025.1. Taxonomy (NCBI): domain Eukaryota; kingdom Metazoa; phylum Chordata; class Actinopteri; order Salmoniformes; family Salmonidae; genus Oncorhynchus; species Oncorhynchus mykiss. The sequence continues at coordinate 70,592,210 of NC_143026.1, read as the reverse complement.
CTAATCCACAATATGTATATATACACACACAAACATACCCACAATGTATAGCCAACGTGTACTTTACACATTTCATTACATTTTTATATATTGCTACAATTTTTTTTTTTTAAATCACATATTTTATATTATTAATTTCAAACAACGGCATTAGCATGAGAAGAACTTACCAGTCCAAAACGATGTCCTCTCCGTTCAAAAAATATTCCTCCATTTGGGAATCGCTAAATGAATCGTCCTCCAACAATCTCTGTCCCACGTTCCCGATCAATTTCTTCTAAAATTGTGTGTACATCTGTATATCTAGACTTAGATTTAGCTTTCTCTGACTTAGTCGCCATACTGATTGATATATAAACAGCTGAAGATGCGCTTTCCCAAAACAATGCTGTGCGTAACATGCGTGGCTCCTTCTGGTATGAATCTTCAATGGCGAATAACCCTCTTTACGCCGGAGTTTACTACATGGGTTGGTCTTCCAACACATAACCATTACATATTGCAGTTTAGCTCAGGTCATTGGCTATCTACCCAGCTAGATTTCAAGACGATCAGTGGTCATTGGGTTAAAATACAGTCAATCAACGAAACAGAGGTCATATCATTGGTGCACAATGATGTCATTACTTGTTGTCTTCAAATCACTTTCTTTCAGTCAGTACGTCCCGCGAAATGACCCATCACGTTTGGTTGTGTTACAAACAAACCAGTTGATTGCAATGAAACCAAACATGACTGGAAAAGTCACGTTTAGTGTGTGTATTTACATCGAATGTGTCGTCGAAAATTGAATGAGACGGAATTCACGACAAGCGGTTCACAAAATGTTTCGTGTTAGGCTATAAAAATTGATTTTTATCAACAATGAGCATTGGGATTGCAAACCTAGGAATATCGTCAAAGGTAAACAATTTATTTTATTGCAATTTGTGATGTTACGCTGGTTGAAATAGTTTTTTATGGGGCTTTGTTCTCAGATAATCGCATCATAAATCCTTTTTAAATCTGACAACGCAGTTGGATTAGCAAGATTCTAGGCTTTCGACCCATGTGAGACATTTGTATTTTCATGTTTAATATTTATGTAGCGATCACCGTATATTGTCGAATTTAATCCCGCTAACGGGTTCGGTGCGCAGAGAGGTTAAGAGCAAATTCTTATTTTCAATGACGGCCTAGGGTTAACTGCCTGTTCAGGGGGAGAACGACAGATTTGTACCTTGTCAGCTCGGGGATTTGAACTTGCAACCTTTTGGTTACTAGTCCAATGCTCTAACCACTAGGCTACCCTGCCGCCCCCAAATCACATCCTCTGCTCCTTCCTTTTTACCTTGTCATCTGACCATGCAGGGATGGGAGGGGTAGGTGGGAGGATGAACTGACAGGGAAAGGAAAGATATTCATCCCTCCCTCTCTGCTGAATCACTGAGACTTCCTCCAGGCAGCCATCTACACACAGCCCTGCCCCTCTCTCCTTCTCCTGCTCTCCCATCTGCCAGAACACACACACACACAATACCCTCTCTCGCTTAAGGCTGTTGCTGCAGGCATTAGTCGGTCAGTGTGGTCTGCTACAGAGGATCAGGATGGTGGTGCAGGGAGAGGAGCTGTCATCTGGTGGTGGGGTGGTAGCCTGGCTGGGGGTGCCCTCAGTCTCCACGGCGATTAAAAACTCATGTCTTCTGTGCTGGTCTTACAGGGAGAAGAGCTCTGTAGAACAGGACATTAATGAAAAGGAGGAGCGCGTCAGAGAAAGGACCAGTGAAGTCCAGGTACAGTAAACTTGCTGCCTGCATGCCCTTCAGCTCTCTCACTACCCTTAGATTGTTTATTTTCATGCAGTTGATGACTGTATTGTCTGAATTCGTTTTTTGTTGTTGTAAGATGTTACAATGCTGTAATATTCTACTGTTTTAGCTGCTCTTGTTGAATGTGTTAGCGGTAGTCTGCTTGGTTCTATTAGGCTGTGCGTCTGAGTATTAGTCAGAGCCGTCTCCAGTAGTTCTATGATGCACACGTCTACACATTGTACAAAACATTAGGAACACCTGCTCTTTCTATGACCGGCTGACCAAGTGAATTCAGGTGAACGCTATGATCCCTTATTGATGTCACTTGTTAAATCCACTTCAGTCAGTATAGATGAACGGGGAGGAGACGGGTTAAAGAATGGCTTGTAAGCCTTGAGACAATTGAGATTAGAGGTCGACCGATTATGGTTTTTCAACACCGATACCGATTATTGGAGGACCAAAAAAGCAGTTTTTAAATGTTTTTTTATTTGTAATAATGACAATTAAAACAATACTCAATGAACACTTATTTTAACTTAATATAATACATCAATAAAATCAATTTAGCCTCAAATAAGTAATGAAACCTGTTCAATTTGGTTTAAATAATGCAAAAACAAAGTGTTGGAGAAGAAAGTAAAAGTGCAAAATGTGCAATGTAAGAAAACACATTTAAGTTCCTTGCTCAGAACATGAGAACGTATGAAAACTGGTGGTTCCTTTTAACATGATTCTTCAATATTCCCAGGTAAGAAGATTTAGGTTGTAGTTATTATAGGAATTATATGACTATTTCCCTCTATGCCATTTGTATTTCATTAACCTTTGACTATTGGATGTTCTTATAGGCACATTAGTATTGTCAGTGTAACAGTATAGCTTCCGTCCCTCTCCTCGCTCCTCCCTGGGCTCGAACCAGGAACACAACGACAAAAGCCACACTCGAAGCAGCGTTACCAATGCAGAGCAAGGTAAACAACCACCCCAAGGCTCAGAGCGAGTGACGTTTGAAATGCTATTAGCGCGCGCTAACTAGCCAGCCATTTCACTTCGGTTACACCAGCCTCATCTCAGGAGTTGATAGGCTTGAAGTCATAAACAGCGCAATGCTTGACGCACAACGAAGAACTGCTGGCAAAACGCACAAAAGTGCTGTTTGAATGAATGTTTACGCGCCTGCTTCTGCCTACCACCGCTCAGTCAGATACTTAGATACTTGTATGCTCAGTCAGATTATACGCAACGCAGGACACGCTAGATAATATCTAGTAACATCATCAACCATGTGTAATTAACTAGTGATTATGATTGTTTTTTATAAGAAAAGTTTAATGCTAGCTAGCAACTTACCTTGGCTTACTGCATTCGCATAACAGGCAGTCTCCTTGTGGAGTGCAACGAGAGAGAGGCAGGTCGTTATTGCGTTGGACTAGTTAACTGTAAGGTTGCAAGATTGGTTCCCCCGAGCCGACAAGGTGAAAATCTGTCGTTCTGCCCCTAAACGAGGCAGTTAACCCACCGTTCCTAGGCCATCATTAAAAATAAGAATGTGTTCTTAACTGACTTGCCTAGTTAAATAAAGATTAAATAATTGTGTAAACTTTTTTTTTACGATTGTTATGAAAACTTGAAATCGGCACTAATTAATCGGCCATTCCGATTAATCGGTCGACCTCTAATTGAGATGTGGATTGTGTATGTGTGCCATTGACGGTGAATGGGCTAGACAACATATTGAAGTGCCTTTGAACGGAGTATGGTAGTAGGTGCCAGGCGCACCGGTTTGAGTGTGTCAAGAACTGCAACGCTGCTGGGTTTTTCACTCTTAACAGTTTCCCGTGTATATCAAGAATGTACCACCATCCAAAGGACATCCAGCCAATTTGACACAATTGTGGGAAGCGTTTGAGTCAACATGGGCCAGCATCCCTGTGGAATGCTTTCAATACCTTGTAGAGTCCATGGCCCAATGAATTGAGGCTGTTTTGATTGCAAAATAATTAATTTGAATTAAATTAATTTTATTTAATTTTACCCCCTTTTTCGTGGTATCCAATTGTTAGTAGCTACTATCTTGTCTCATCGCTACAACTCCCTTACGGGCTCGGGAGAGACGAAGGTTGAAAGTCATGCGTCCTCTGATACCCAACCAAGCCGCACTGCTTCTTAACACAGCGCGCATCCAACCCGGAAGCCAGCCGCACCAATGTGTCGGAGGAAACACTGTGCGCCTGGCAACCTTGGTTAGCGTGCACTGCGCCTGGCCCACCACAGGAGTCGCTGGTGCGCGATGAGACAAGGATAACGCAATGCCAATTGTGCGTCGCCCCACGGACCTCCCGGTCGCGGCCGGTTACGACAGAGCCTGGGCGCGAACCCAGAGTCTCTGGTGGCACCCGGGAGGCCGGGAAGGTGTTCTTAATGTTTTGTACACTGTATAGTGCACCGTATTGATGTTGAGATTGATGACACAAACTGAACTGATGTGATGTAGCCTCAAGTTGTATAGTTCCTGCTTCAGTAACCAGGTTTCCATCCAACATTTTATACTTGAGTAAAGTACATGTTGGATAAAAAAAATGGGCCTGATGTAAAAATAAAATGTCGGTAAAACGTTCCAAATGATGACAAAACTAAATACGCTAGACAGTGGGATCCCTTTTTGTTTTATTTTAGGGATCCCTTATACCCCTTTCCCGCTCTAATCCCATTAACGGGATTGATTTGACAACATCCAGCGAAATTGCAGCGCGCCAAATTCAAATCCAGAAATACTCATTAAAACAATGTATAAAACATACAAGTGTTATACATCAAAATGATGCTTAACTTCTTGTTAATCCAGCCGCTGTGTCAGATTTCAAAAATGCTTTACGGCGAAAGCAGACCATGCGATTATCTGAGGACAGCACCTCTCAGACAAACACATGAAAATCATATTTCAACCAGGCAGAAGATCTTCTGTTGGCACTCCAAAATGTCCCACAAACATCACAAATGGTCCTTTTTGTTCGATAATGTCATTTTTGTCCCAAAAATGTCCATTTATTTGGTGCGTTTGATTCAGAAATACACCGGTTTCAACCCGCCCAACATGCCTACAAAGTATCTAATAAGTTACCTGTAAACTTGGTCCAAACATTTCAAACAACGTTCCTAATCCACACCTTAGGCACCCTAAAACGTAAATATTTGATTAAATTTAAGACGGAATTAACTGTTTCTAATACCGGATAAAAACAATGTGAAGCGCGTTCCAGGTCACGCGCACCAAAACACTTGAATCCATCTGAGTGACACATGGAAAGAATAGGACAACTTCTTAATTTCTCAAAAGAAAAACATCAACCAATTTCTAAAGACTGTTGACATCTAGTGGAAGCCATAGGAACTGCAACCAGATTCCTATTAAAAAGGGCTTCCCATAGAACTAGTGGAAAACACATTGACCTCAACATTTTTTTCCCTGGATGGATTGTGCTCGGGTTTTCACCTGCCAAATCAGTTCTGTTATACTCAGACATTATTCAAACAGTTTTAGGAACTTCGGAGTGTTTTCTATCCAAATCTATGAATAATATGCATATCCTAGCTTCTGGGCCTGAGTAGCAGGCAGTTTACTTTGGGCCCGCTTTTCATCCGGACGTAAAAATTCTGCCCCCGAGCCCAAAGAGGTTTTAACCGCCTTAATGCGCAAATATTGATAACCATCATATCGAAGTGAACTTGGAGTCACGACTCAGGAAACCATGTAGTTTATTAGGATACAGATGAAATAATTTATGATGAACTTCACAGGGTGGTGAAAGTGTACGATCTTGATGCACCTTCACAATAACTATTGAGTGTCTAATTCTGGTGACATGATTGACGCTTTACTGCCGTCGGACAAATAAAAAATATTCTCGCTCTCAACCATAATCTCATTTAGACTAGCCAACCCGCACTGTATCTGCGAGATGTTGGCATGTGCTAAAACCAGAGTCGGCACATTTGCTATTTAACGTCAGATTTTTATTGGGTACGTTAAAAATTTAGGAGAAAAGTGTGCACTACGTCATCACGCACTGATTTTTATCCACAGCGAGTCCGTTTGTGGGAAACACGACCACTGCTGAGAGAATTTGCATATTTTCTTTATGTGGATTTGAGAATAATTGCATGAAAATCTGCCGCCAATTGGCTGGAAACCTAGCTAGCGATATTAAAAAATGTATATATATTTTTTTACAATTACCTCCATGTTATTATCAAGGATATTAATTGATTTATTGATATAACCTATTTAGAGGAAGTATGTTATTATACTTTCATATTCTGTCATCAGGGGTTGCCAATCTTATTTTATGCAAACAAATGCATTTTTAGGAAAACGTTAAGTGTTCTTGAATAAGCCAGTGCCATAGCAGAGGTGTATCACCTGTAAACCATAAGCCTGTGTGTGACTATCACCGTGTCTCTATTTGATCTTACTGGATGTATGAATGTCAGGTTTATTATCTCCTCTCTGGTCCTGACTTCATTAACATTTTTAAACACCTAGAAAAAGGTGTACATTACCACACTTTCATCCCAAGTGATCAAACGTAGAACTCTATAGGCTATATTAACTTCCATTCAAGATTAATTGTCTGCTGTGTATTTGTGAAAGACTGCTTTTTCTTTGGTACTGTAGGTGTTAGCCAGTGGTGTGAAGGGCTGCCATTAGACAGACAGCACTGTTTTCTCACCCCAGGCTTCTGCTCCGCAATGACCAGTCACTGCCAATTAGCCAGCATCCATATATTCATGGTGGGGGAAACTAGCTGATTTTTCAAGAGCTGTATGAGTAACTAAGATTGGATTGTACAGTAAAATGTAAGGCCCAAAAAATATTTCCTCAGTGATCATGGATTATTCTCTCTACAATACATGTTTATTAAGTCATATTGTACTTTCTGACTAATTATTCTGAACAAAGAGGGATCAATAAACTATTTGCATGTTAGTAGGCTAGCCATGAATCCTTGGCACGTGTAGCAGTCCCTTCAAAATGATTAGGCGATGTGGGCAGGAGTGCTTTGCCACTGTGCTGACGTTGGTTTGATAAATGGTTTCTATTTTGGGCTGCGACTCCCTGGCTACTTTAAACAGACATAGCTTAGAGTGCAGAAGCTCCCTAGAGGAAACGGACAAAGACTTTCATCCTTCTGGGCCTGGGCTGAGGAGCGGCAGATTAGTTTTATACCACCAACCACACCCTTCCACATACACTTCCCCAAGAAACCTCATGTAGGCATTAACACTAAGTCAAAGTGTGATGCCACTTTGGGTAAACTCGCATTGATTTGGTTGGAGCACCTCGTCAAGGCTGGCTGTCATAATGGTTAGACTCTGACACATCCTCTCTGCAGACTGCTCAGTTAGTCTCTATTCCTCTGCTCCTCTATCACTTATTTTTCTCTTTCTCTGGCTGTTATGTGACTCTGTTATGACTTCCCCCCCCCCCAGGAGTTGCAGAATGAGGTGCAGAAGGAGAGCGGGGTGCTGCAGCGGCTGCAGTCTCAGCGCCAGGAGGTCCAGGATGCTCTGGAAGAGCTGGACCAGCAGAAGACCACTCTGGAGGAGCAGCTTGGTCACATCCGCCAGCAGTGCAGCCATGAGAACCAGCTGGTGAGACTACATGACCTATCAACCAACCATAACCTCACACAGCACCTGGAACACCTTCAGAGAGGAACCAGTCAATAGCAAGTGTATTTGTTGGTCCGCTTGTCCTCTTTTGTTTTAACTCTTCTTTTTTTTCTCATTGCGTGTGTGTGTGTGTGTGTGTGTGTGTGTGTGTAGATCTCATCACTAGAGGTGGAGCACGCGGAGCAGGAGCAGAGGATAGAGGAGTACGAGGAGCAGCTGGTGCAGGCCAGAGAGGAGCTGCTTCGGCTGCAGGAGGAGACGCAGCATTTGGAGGAGAAGGTGCAGGCAGCGCGTGAGCAGCTCACCCCCTTGCAGGAGTCTGTCCGAGACTCCTTCTCTCAGGTCTCTCAGGTGAGTCTACGCAGACTCACCATCATTACTACCACAGTGGTGGCATGGTGCAAAGATTTAATGGTGGTGAGACAGAGCAAAATCAACGATTTTATAGTGATTGGTGTAAATTCAGATTTCACTAATGTCTATTCCTGACATAGGAAAATATACAAGAGAATATCAGTTAAAGGGTGAGTTAGTGGATTGCTCTCTCTCTCCCTTCTATCCCTCTGCCCTTTACCTCTGTCTGCACTGGGGGCAGGTGGAGCAAAAGCTGAGTGATCTACAGTTGGAAGAGAGGACAGTCACATCCCAGCTCAGCTGGAAGAAGGCCCTAGAGGAGGATCCAGTGCTGGTGAATGGTTCAGTGGATGAGCAGCATCAGGAGGACCAGGCAGAGGAGCTGAGAGTGGAGCCTCCAGCCATCCAGCCACAGATGGGGCCTGCTGAACCGAGAGAAGAACAGATAGAAGTAGTGAAGGAGGACAGGTCTAAGACCCCAGAGGAACCGGTGCCTAAGTCTGATGCCTTCGAAGACCTCTATAACAGCCTGTCTTCCACTACCTGGCCAGTACTACAGGACAACCCTGTGAAGGCAATAGATCATACTCTGAAATATGTCATTTACAATTTTGTTCATAAGTCTGTATTCTGTCATGCCATCATGATGTCTGAAATGTGTTTTCACTTCTCTTTCCTTAGGAGCACATTAGTCCTGTTGCTTTCACTCTCCAGGAGCAGAGAAGTCCTATGTCTGAAGTTGAGGTAGAACAACAGGAAGAGGAGTCATTTTAAGCTAGCACTCCCAATGAACAATATGGTCTCATAATCTTTAGCCATTGGATTCTTCCCTGGGCTCATGCCTGACCACTGTACTGATAACCTGTATCTTCTCAGCAGGTGGAATCCCCAGAGCCAGAGGGGAGACCAGAGTCAACTGAGCCTCCGCAGGCTACCCCGCCTGCCCTGCCCCCACAGACCACTCCCCCTCCACTCCCTACCCAGCCTACCATGTCCCCAACGACCAGCCCCCCTCCGCTCCCTGGCATGGACTTCTTCCAGTCAGACCCCTTCATTGACCGTGAGTTCCCCTTCCACCTCACAAATGGTACAATTAACAGGAGCCATTTCGAACTTGAAAAACCTATGTATTTAATGACATCCCAACTGATTATTGTATTTCCTTCCGTCTCTCTGTGCAGATGATCCATTTAAAGATGATCCGTTTGGAAAGGCAGATGTTTCCTGTGAGTGAGTCTTATTAACTCACCAAATCGTATTATCACCATATCAGATATTTTCATATTAGCCTATATTTTGAATGTTAACCTATAACATAGCTGTTCTTCATCAACAGATCCATTTGGTGGAGACCCGTTTAAGGGCACAGACCCCTTTGCTGCTGACTCCTTCTTCAAGCAGTCTTTGGCTGCCCCCTTCCCTTCTGCTGACTCCTTCACCCTCGCCGACCCCTTCAGTGGCAGTGCCAGCCTAGCAGAGCCCAATCTGTTTGCCGCTCCACTCAACAATGCTGCCGGAATGGACCCCTTCAGCTCCAAACCCCAAAACAAGGCAGCCAGGGACGCATTCAGTGCCAAGGTCAACAATGTGGATGCGGATCAGTTTGGATCCAAAATCGACTCCCTGGCAGAGCCAGATCCGTTTGGCTCGCAGGGCACAGCAGGCCCAGATCCCTTCAGCTGCTCCCAGCCAGGCTCTGAGCTCCCCACCGTGAGTGGTGCCTCCATAGAGATCCTATTAAATTAACATAGTATTCTCATTCCTAATTCTATGGGTGCCACAGTGCTGAACTGTCCATATGCCTTAGGAACACTCACTCAGGCAGCTACCCAATTTACCCCAATCCTTCCCCCTGCACCAACACTTTGTGTTAATTATGTTCCCAGAAAGACTCTGTGCATGGTTATGAAGATTGACTGTGCACTTACTCCTGTCCTTAATTATTCTAGCTAGGTTGGCACTGTTTTTTGTAAGGATTTGAGTCATAAAACTGACATTGTATGTGTTTTTCTCCCAGAAGGATCTCACTGCAACAACTAATGACCCTTTTGCACCTGGAGGCACTGCAGTAAATACTGGCTCTGACCCAGGTAAGACTCCAGGGATGGAGCTTCCCTCTGGGCAGTGGGTGGTAGGGCAGATGGTAGCACCCTGTTTGGCTAAACTGTGTGTGCTGAGTAATATCTACACTGTGTGTGTCCTTCAGATCCATTTGCTGCCGTCTTTGGCAATGAGTCATTTGGACTTGGATTTGCAGACTTCAGCGCACTGGCCAAGGTAAAATCCTGATTGGGTTCTCTAGTTGTCCCTGTTGTGTATCATCATAGTGAGGAGGACTAGGGAGCACTAGCTATTAACAGGGACTTCCGTTTAACCTCCGTGTCCTTTTTTTAGATAAGGAGTAGTTTGATATCTGAGCATGTCTGGAGAGGACTGCCTGTTAACACATCCCCCTCAATTATTCATGCTGTCAAGGAGGAAGGTGTTGGTGGTGTTGATGTAAACATAAGAGAGTAGTCAGTCATGCTCTTCTTGACCTCTGGTTGTTTGCCAGTCGAACAGTTGTGACCCCTTCGCCTCATCGAACCCGTCCAACAACAAGAACCTGTTTAAGGAGGACAGCCAGCCCAGCAGCCCAGATGTTCCGCCAGCTTTGCCCCCCAAGACGGGAACGCCCACCAGACCTCCCCCTCCACCCCCAGGTCAGTTCTCCTGCTGCTCCTAACTCTGGAAAGCTTATTTTCCTTCATGGTGTTTGTTGTCAGTGCTTTTCTACTGCCAATTACGAGTAGCAGAATGGCATTTGTATTTAAAACATGGATATTTAGTACCTAGTGTTTTTATAGTCCTTGTTACACTTGTTAGGAGTTCTTCCCTGGGCGCTTAATTCCTTACTGAGGTGTGTGTGAATGCAGGTAAGAGATCCTCCATCTCCAGATCAGAGTCGTCGGAGTCTTTCCACAGACGGGGACCATTTCTGCCCCAGGGCTCAGGAGATTCCCCTTTCTCCCAACCTGCCAAGGACACTGCCCAGGACCCCTTCGCCCCATCCTCACCCCGCCAGCCCGCACGGGACCTTGACCGATTTGCCAGCTTTGACAAAGTGAGCACCTCTCCTGCCCCCTCTCACCTTCCTGACAGCGACTAGGTCGCCCTCCTCTGTTTCCTCGCTCACAAGGCACATCCAGCAAACAGCACTCTCAGCATCTCCTCCATCCATAGCCAGACTCTCAACCTTAACTATCTGAGGAGCATGTTAAGGCCTTAAGGAACTCTGTGTGTGTATATAGACTTTTGATTATTTTAAATGCATTCCTTTGTTTTGCTAAAGAGGTCATCTCTATAATTTTGTTAATTTCTCTATATTCCTTCTGCCTTGTGTATTCCATAGTTATTTTATTAGCAATGTTATGTTTCTTTATGTAAAGTTTTTTATTTATATCTGTAGTTACATTTCTGTTTATTTCTAAGTTGAACTGGAGTTTAGCCTTGTAATAATTGAAGATGTTCCCTTGATTAACTTGCACTGCCTATCTTTACTCATTTAATAGTGTAGATATAGATATACACTGAGTGCACAAAACATTAGGAAAACCTGCTATTTCCATGACGTAGACTGACCATGTGAATCCAGGTGAAAGCTATGATCCCTAATCAATGGATCTTGTTAAATCCACTTCAATTAGTGTAGATGGAGACAGATTAATGAGGGATTTTTAAGTCTTGAGACATGGACTAGACAAAATTTTGTAGTGCCTTTGAACGTAGTATGGTAGTAGGTGCCAGGCGCACCGGTTTGAGTGTGTCAAGAATTGCAACGCTGCTGGTTTTCATGCTCAACAGTTTCCTGTGTGTATCAAGAATGGTCCACCACCCAAAGGACATCCAGCCAACTTGACACAACTGTGGGAAGCATTGGAATCAACATGGGCCAGCATCCCTGTGGAACTCTTTTGACACCTTGTAGAGTCCATGCCCTGACAAATTGAGGCTGTTCTGAGGGCAAAGGGGGGTGCAACTCAGTATTCCTAATATTTTGTCCACTGTGTATATTAATAAACATTCTAATATATTTAAAATCAATCATCTTCACTGAGTGACATTAGTCACCACTAACTGGACCAAAAGCACACGTGTATTCTGCATATCACTCATGAGCCCCTGGTTGGCTGTGGATGGAAAGGCTGCTTGCTTTGACTCCTGTGATTTTATTTATTTAGCACAACCCCAGAAAGGATGAAAGGCTTGCTCGTGCTCCTTCTCCTCCCTCTGACTGCCTCCACCCTGCATGACCTCCTGCGCCCTGCATACACTGTGTCCTTGTGTCTGATTGGCTGGTTCCCAATGACCCTCCACAGCTCCTCATCACCCGCTCACTCTGACTGGAATCATTCCTCATCCTGCATCCTACCATTTGTCCTGCTATTACCACTAATACCACCCATTAGCACTGACTGCACTGTGGAGGATACTTCTGCTCTTGAGTTTTTACTCTTCTGTTCCTCAGTCGAATAAGCTCAATAAAAGGTCTGAAGGGTTCCATCTCTGGGCTCCATGTGTATCCATATTCACCAGGTTGATTTCCCACAGATTGCTGCTGTTTGTGTAACGGGAGTTAAGAACGTACCATAAGCGCGCTCCACAGCTAACTCAAAATGTTGTGGATTGAGCCATCCAATTGGTACCTTTTTTTGGGTGGCTCAACCCGTTGGAACATTGTCAAGGAGAGCAGTCACATGTGTTGGCAAAGCAGAGGTCCCGAGTTGGAGCCAGTTTATGAGCCGGGGGGGGGGGGGGGGGGGTACTAGCTAAGAAAGCAGCGTGACGTCCGTAACATTGGGTCCTTTTTTATGTTCTAATATGATGCGTCAATTCTGGTGTAATCAAATCCTGGATTCAATTATGACTTGAGCTGTAAAAAAATAACAATCGGTTTGCTCTGAATTCACTAACCTAGTTTTACTAGCCTCTTTATAAGCATGTATGGATGTTTGTTAAATTGAGTAGCCATTTTATGAGTAGAGTAGCAGAAGTCAAATGGTCCAGAGGGTTGAAAGGGCAAAAAGAACCTCTGTCTTCAGATTAACACTAATGTGTGAATGACTCCATGCATTAGGCAATTGGGATGGTCAGACTACTTTGACTACAGTTAACGTGATTGAATTTGTGCATATAGTTCTAATGACACTACTTACTACTAGTTGTTAACCTTTGTGCTCAACTCTCTTCAAAGTACCCTTTATTAATATTTGTGCCAAACACCAGGCAGTGAACAAGACTCACATGCTCATTATCTATAGGGAAGTAATAATCTTGTAAAAACAGTATAATGTCTCCCAGGTCTTGACTGTTAACCTTTGTGACCTCCTTGCCAATGTGCAGAACTCTATATAGAACTTATGCTTTATCTTTGTCGATCTACCACATCTCTCCTTTTGGTATCATTCACATGCACTTTAGGACTTGTCACAATCTGAGCCAATAGTCAGCATATTGCAGTACAATACTGTATTAATTTGCATTCACATTGATATAGATGGGACACTGCAGAGACACGCATGCTTCTTATTATATTCTGTATGTACTCACTAAACACTAACCAGGTTTTGCCATCCCACTGTCTTATGTGCATGATGTCTGTTGCTGTTTGAAACAGACTTGTAAATTCTGTCACATGACTCTGGGGTGGGGGGTAATACATTTTTCATTTTGATTTTAAACATTGTGAGAAATTGCAACTGTTTTGCTATTGGAACAAACAAAAAGCTATATTGTAATCTGTAGAATGGAACAGTTTACCATAACCAAGGCGATCAGTATGCTGTTGCTTCGGAGAGACATGGCTGTTTTTAATACAGAGAATTACAGACATGCTGTGTCTTGGGGAAATTTGTGATCAATATGGGGGATGTTAAATTCAGTGGATGTCTTTGGGGGGGTAGTAGTATGTATTTTCTGGATCTCTGAGGTGTTCTGATGGGGCTGTGCTGTGTCTATGCGTGTGTTTTTGTGTGTTTCTATGTGGTGTGAAGCAGCAGTACCCTACCGAGGAGGACATGATTGAGTGGGCGACGAGGGAGAGTGAGCGGGAGGAGAAGGTGCGCTTGGCCAGACAGGCACAACAGGAACAAGAGGATCTGGAGCTGGCCATTGCCCTGAGCAAGTCAGAGTTCTCCTGAAAGACTCTGGTCACCCCTTGTGACCCAGCACGCACCAAAGGAAGGAAGGAAGGAAGGAAGGAGTGAGGGATGGGGAAAACTGAACTAAAGGGCCTACTATTCGGTCCCAATTAAGATATTTGAGTATTTGCTCCTCGCTCCTACCCACCCACCAACCCCCACAATTCCACCAACTGTCTTTTTGTTTCACTCACAATTGGCATTTTCAGAGTTTGTCTATGTAATAACAAATCCTCATGTTTGTTATTTTTGGTGTTTGGCTGAGTAGTAGGTATAGAGATGATTGGCTGTTAGACTTCAGTAGTCCTCCTGATACAATCTCCATGTCTATACTGTATGTGTAGCTGTAATGTCCCCTCATTTCAACTACACAGACCATATTGCTAATAACCAACTGCAAAAGTTCAGTCCCCATCTGCATTGCTCTTGCCTGCTCCAGACCAGAGGGTATTGAGCTCTTTAAAAAAGATATTGACTTTATATGATTAACTCTAACAAGATAGGAAAAGAGTAATGCTCATCTAATTAATCTGGGTGAAAACCAATGTCAAATTGGAATCCATATGTGATCAAGCGTTGCCTGGGGCAAGTGACCTGAGTAGTTGTGCAAGTTGACTGCTTTGTGGTTGCCCCATTGATGACAACCCCAATGCAAAGAATTCCAGTAGTCTGGTCTTTCTGGTTCCTCACGTGTGTAGGTGAAAAAGGCTACTTTACATTTTGATCATAATCTTTGTGCAAACCAGAAAATACTCCTGACTTGCCCAATGGGTGCCTTTTCAGACCTTAATGTCAATCTCTGTCATTCATCTGGCTATACACCAGACATCTACAGTACAGAGTGAATTGGATTTCATGGCTGGGGTGAGATCTTGCTTGTGTAAAAAAAAAACAATGTTCTTAGATGACCTGACGTATGTCCTTACGTCAAGGTCTACCAAACTAAATTAATTGGCGTTTTATGAGTAGAGTAGCAGAAGTCAAATGATCCAGAGGGTTGAAATGGCTAAGAGGACATCTGTCTTCAGATAAACACTAATGTGTGAATGACTCCATGCATTAGGCAATTGGGATGGTCAGACTACTTTGACTACAGTTAACGTGATTGAATTTGTGCATATAGTTCTAATGACACTACTTACTACTAGTTGTTAACCTTTGTGCTCAACTCTCTTCAAAGTACCCTTTATTAATATTTATGTGCCAAACACCAGGCAGTGAACAAGACTCACATGGTTGTACAGGTGCTAAAAAGAACTAAACCAGTAAAACCACTTATGTCCAAACCTCTGCATGTAGCCCCAAATGTAGGCCACTTTTAATGATCTTGATATATAATCTGCCCCTCCCAACACTACGCACCAATACAGTCAAAAGACGAAGAACATGACAAAACTATTTTATTTTGTGGTTCATGAAGTAATGTTGTGTTAAATATCAGATGTCAAGATTTTGGAAAGTAGGTCGGTTGTACAGGAATATTATTGAAATGTATTTTAAGTTGAAAGATACGATTGAATTGTTAGCTAGAAACTTGGATACATGTGTGAAAATACTTCCTACTAGAATAGCTGGTTTTGCCATCTTCTGTAATGTCTGATTCCAAATGTCACTATAATCTACAACATATGACACCTTGTCTCATCTCTTTAGAGATGCAATAGTTTAGTCATGTATTCTGGATAAAGGAGTTTTTCCTGTACTCTGGCTCAGAAATACTCCTGGCCCCACTATGGAAAATTCTCCCTTGTTTTATATACACTGCATTTTCAACACGTCTAGTTTTAGGTGAATACAGCCGTCAGTAGGGGGTTCCGTTGTAAAGCAAACGGCTGTCGCTGCTCATGTTAGTGTTGTAAAGCTACGCATCTTTTTTGTGTGTGTTTCACTGAAGTGATTCCACAGTGTTTGACTGCATTTCAAAGTCTTAACTGACTGAGGAAAGTATCCGTTGCCTGTTTGTACAAAGGCTGTTCTTCTGTCTGAACTTCAGGGGGGGGGGGGGGGGGTACTTACAAAGCCCTGTTGTGTTGGCAAGGAGAGGCCGAATTGGGGGTGAAATTAAATTAAGGCATGTTAACATCTCAAAGCATACCATTAAATGTTTTTTTTGTTTGGTTATTTGTTTTCAGATGAAATGAGACTGTCACTAATCAAGAGGGCTATACTGTGAACGTACACTGTTGACAAGGGAAAGGCAAGGCGCTGGAGTGATATGGGCTGACTGTTTTCTAACCAATGCACAACTTCTCCTGCTTTTCATCCAGGTTGTTTGAGTTCATCAGTAGAGAGCATTCTGTAAATGAGCTTTGTGGTCAGTTATGACTTTCTAGTGTTTTTCATTCAATACATGGTTCTGTTTGTAAATACAATGGAGTTGTCGATTCTCCTGAGATAGCGGTTTCTTTTATACCCTCATCTAGTATTTAAAGGCTATCAAATACTATTGATCATTTGTATAGACTTCTATTTTCAAATTATAAACCACTTCTTTCTAGGCCGTCTACGTATAGGCTTTTAAAAAGGGGCTAATTGTAGGCCTATTTTAGTTAAAAATGTAAACATGTCAGTATTGGGAGTTATGGTCAGAATATGGTATGTGCAACATTTGAATTGAAAACAGAATAATAAATATATATGTCTCGAACAACACTGGACTGTTAAATGCTTTTTTTGTGTGAGGATGGATGGTGTCAATCAAAACTGACAAGCGTATTACCAATATACTGTTTTTAATAATAGATGTGAAAGCCTTCATGTATTTTATAATGGCTAAATGCCAAGCAACTCCATAGTTGACTTCCAAGACCTAGGGCAGCAACACGCTGGAACATTGGTAGGTCTACATTGTTTGGAGGCCACCCATCTGACTTGGGTTTCTCCAAACCTGATCCTGGAGGGCTACCCTCCTGTAGGTTTTTGCTCCAACCCCAGTTGTAACTAACCTGATTCAGTTTATCAACCAGCTAATTATTAGAATCAGGGGCGCTAGATTAGGGTTGGAGCAATGACCTACAGGACAGTAGCTCTTTAAATGTATTTCAGAAATGCTTCAAAATTCACAAAGTGACTAGCTGATTAAGATTATCATAGAGCAGAATATATAAGATCTCCTAAACCGGTGTTTACCACAGACCTTATTTTCGTTGTTTATCAAAAAACTCAATTTCCCCATAGGCTTTGTCCAACGAACTATAGCGGAGGTAGTGCCTCCAAAAATACATTATTGCTCTCTAGAATACCACAGTAGGAAACATAATACACTTAACCTAACAGTCAAACAGGGAAATGGTTCCAATCGTTTCCCCACCATTCAATTTTCACATACTGGATTTTAGAAACACGTCAAATAAGACCTGTGTTTCATGTAGGTTTGATAACTGTGTAAATCTCTATAGGGCAAGTTGATTTATCAATATAGTCACCTGTCTTTAACCCCAAAAAATGTAATGCTAATGTGGCTATCATAAAGAACTACAAATGACATGATGATCTGGACGAGACTGCCGAATCGAGGCAATGGTAAGTATCTCTGGATTAACTATCTGTTAGCTAAATGCAGTAAGGAATAAAATTGGCTACATATCTTTAAATGGACAATTCTGTGAACTATCTTGTGCAAGTTTTACTGTTACACAATACCCGTTAGCAAAAGTGTCAGCTACAGATGACATTCAGGAGCTTGTAGTGATTTGTTGTTTTGCCTGATGTCTACTTTTACGCTAATTAGCATTTCAGAATCTGAGAGTAAATAGACCCGAATATATTGATAAAATTATAAAAGTCCACTTGTACGAGAGAGATTGGGATGGTTATCAAAACGTCACGCCAGGGTAAGCCTACACAAAACACAGCCCTTATTTTAAGTGTTTCTAATATCCCCTATGGGAAAAATGAATGGTGGAAAAACGATTGGAACCATTTCCCTGTTTGACCGCTAGGTTTTACGGGTATCATGACACCACCACTGTGGGGCTGTATTGGAGCGCTCTAAGACCTTGTAGCAGTACTACTGACCCACATTCCATTACACTTTAAACGGGATCTGGTTATAATAGTGATGAGTACATCCACTTAAAAAAAACTAGGTCAGGAAAGAGGAATATAGTTATCAAGAAGACACAACCTCTTCCTCATACTTTCTCAAACACTCGCCAGATACATTATCACCTGCGCACAGGTAAAAACCGTGTGTCATTTTAAGGATAATCAGGCGCCGCACTTTTTTCTGGATATTCTGCAAGTTTACAGTATTTCAGTGCAGTGGAATGAGTGTTATCACTAGTTGGAGACGCAGCGTGAAGAAAAATGGCAGCAAAGGGTGAGTCGCAAAATCCACGGAACTATACAGTAGGCTAGTTGTAGTAGCCTTGACAACGTTTTTTTTACGAATAAACCCAGCAATATTTGTATTTACAGTCTACAGTAGTCTAAGCATGTTGTATTTGTGGTCAGAACAGT